>NC_137782.1:71730131-72130630 GCF_963455305.1 Plecotus auritus | reverse complement strand
AATAGGGACACTCTTTTTGGGGGATATATCGCCCAGAAGCTTTCCTGATTACACAGGCTGAGAGCAGATAAACTGTGTGACATAAAAACGACAAACTTCAACAATCAGTTTATGTGGCTGCTGTAAAACACGCTGTGGCTATATAGTCTAATTAGACTGTGAAGGTCATGTCCAAATACATAGGGAAGACCAAACTGGCAAACATCAGGAGAATATTTACACTACCTTCCAATATGTTATACTTGGAATTTCACATGTGAAAACAGAGAAAGACAAAGTTCAACTGAGGCCAGAAAGAGTAAAAATGAAAGCTATGCTGTAATTTGTCTTTTTTTTTTTTTTTTTTTTTTTTAGAATGGGAAACTTCATTTTAAAACATGTTTATTGAGGACCTACTAAATACCAGATTCTTTTCAAAGTGCTTGGGACAGATTAGGGAACAAAACAAAAATCCTGTCTTTGTGGATCTTACAGGCAGGTAAAAGGAGACAGACAATAAACAAGGAACATAATTAAGTAAACTAAGAAGAGTGGTAGAAGGTGATAAATGCCAGTTGATAAATAGAAAAAATAAATAGGAGGTGGGGAGTGTATCAGGCTTGTGGGAGTGGGCATTAAGGCTGTTACAGTATTACATAGAGTGCTCCCAGTAGCCCCGCTGAGAAGGTGGCATTTGAGAAAGGCTTCAAGGAGGTAAGAGGTGTACTGTGCAGACACCTGGGGGAAGAGCATTCCAGGCATCGGGAACAGGCTGTGAGGTGGGACCTGCCTACTATGATCAAGGAACAGGAAGGAAGCCAGTGAAGTTGTGGTTGAGTCAGTGAGGGAATGATAAGGGGCAGAGGATAAGATCGATCACGTAGGGCCTAGTTCCACATTTCTCTTCTTACCCTTTCTTACAAAGTCACTGAACACAGTGGTTTCTGGAAAGCAGACCACATGCTGATAATCGTGCAGAGCAGGGCTGGGACCAGGGTGAGGCAAGTGAGGTGGTCAAAAGGGAAATTTAAAGAGACTCATTCTCAGGTGTCAGCTCTGCATTTACATGGCCCTGAGAGTAAGCACCTCCTTGAATTTTGCATAGGAGGTGCCTCACCCTAATGCCAGTCCTGATGTAGAGAATTCCTGCTCTGTATATTTGTCCATAAAACAGGTCGGCATTTCTACACCCCACACTTATCCTTGTCCACCACCTCTACCCATATCTTTGCAAGAATAATCTATCTTGCAAAGGCATATCAGCAGGAAGCATGGCTGGGCAAACCAACCATCAGGGTAAATGGGTTTGCTATTCTCTTTGGCCACCCCATTCCCCCAGCTCCAGCAGGGAGAGAAAGTATTCTGGGCTAGATTTAGTCTTTAGTCTCCGAATCTGTCAGCAAGTGTGTGGATGTGGTTGAGAAGTTGTGTCTCTGGAGCTGGGGAACAGACATTCAATCAGCCCATGGCTCTGCGATCACAGATAAGATTGAAGAACCATTTGTACGGTTGAGTGCAAAGCCGACTTGATGGCGGAGGCCAAAAAGTCAATGCTACACATAAAATAAATATGCCTTAGAAGAAATTCAAAGAACCTTGAGGAGTATAAATTTTTAAGAAAATATATTTCATTAATAAAAAAATAAATGAATTCACATGAGCAAGGAGCAAGGGAGTGGATGGGCCATCCTGGAAAGGGGTCAGTACACAAGGCCATCAATCCCTTAGCTCAATAATGGTTCCATCAGGATCATCTCCACCCATCAACAGACAGATGAGCCCAAATTGCTCATCCCACACCAGGGTCATCTGTCCTCCACTTTTTCTTAAAGAGTTCAACTGGCCCTGGATAGTTTTTCTCAGTGGTTAGAGATTAGTCCATAACTGAAGGGTCACGGGTTCAATTCCCAATTATGGGCATGTATCTTGGTTGCCAATCAATCCCTGGCCCTGGTCGGAGTTCGAGAAGGAGGCAACCAATCAATGTGTCTCTCTCACATAAATATTTCTCTCTCTCTCCCATTACCCACTCTCTTAAAAAAAAAAAATCAATGGGGGAAAAAATATATCCTCACTCCTGGGGTGAGGATTAAAAAAAAAAAGTCCAACCAGATTGGGGTTGGTATCTCAGATGTCTGACAAAGGACATTGGCAGGAACTGGGAGGGTGGGAGACTATGAAAATGAAACAAAAAAACTTTGATTTTCCATTAAAGAAAACAAAAAGACCTTAAGAGTGGTCAATTTCAGGAGCAGATACAACTTTTGAAGATTTTGATCAGAATTAAGATAACTTTATATTAAACTTTGTTGTAAAATTTAGTGAAGGGTGCTATTTTTTCTCTAATTATTGTACTGCAACTTCATTTTAAGAAATCATGAAAACTTAGATTTCCTAGACACAACATACTTAACACATTTTAAGGTGTTAGTGCTATTACTTCTGAACACATTTTTATTGCTGTCAAACTTAATACCTTTGATCAGGACACCATTTACCCCAACTGAAACCTGGCTGGTCTTTAAAATCTTTTATCTTTTTTGCTGCTCTCTGAAGTGGTAGCTGTTTATCACATTGCAAGTGCCTGAGGCCTAAAAGCTGGAGACTGGGAATTTGTTGCTCCTAATGCTACTTCTGAAACATAACTTCCCAATCTTATTTTAAAATGAAACAAAAACCCAGTTCTCATGAAACAGCCATGCCAGTTTTTACTGTGTCCTCACATCTGCTCTCTACTGAGCTCCCTCTCATTCAACAAAGACTTTGGCAAGTGGCTCACTGTCCTCTTCTTCTTCATCCAAAACTTTGTGTCTAATCTTGGTGACATAAACATCTAACTCATCCAATATTCTAGGCCAGCCTTGGGCAAACTACGGCCCGCGGGCCGGATCCGGCTGTTCTATCCGGTTCTCTTGCTCTCCCCTCCGCTCCTTTACTTTGAATTTATATTAGTTCACACAAACACTCCATCCATGCTTTTGTTCCAACCCTCCGGTCCAGTTTAAGAACCCATTGTGGCCCTCGAGTCAAAAAGTTTGCCCACCCCTGTTCTAGGCCCTCAAAGCTCCGCTCTCCCCATTTTCAATGGCCCTGTTGCCACTCTACCTTGGTTCCCCAAGTACCTGGGTTCTGTTTTTTGGTTGCTTAGCAGTGGTTGGCAAACTGTGGCTCGCGAGCCGCCATTTGCCGCTCTGTTGACTAATGAATTTGCCGAGCACTGGGATAGGGGCTTAATCACAAGGAACAACAACAGCCTGTAATTATTGGAATCGAGAGTCTAGGTCAGTGGTCGGCAAACTCATTAGTCAACAGAGCGGCAAACCGTGGCTCGTGAGCCACATGTGGCTTGCGAGCCGCAGTTTGCCGACCACTGGTTAGGGCAAGAGTTAGTGACCTAGAGTCAGTTCTGCCCTGAGAACCGGGCAACCTCGGCAATGGGGCTCACACGATGGGACCTGTGCTATAGGGGTTGTCCTCTGGCCCTTCTCTGCTAATTCCCTTCCAAAGATGTGAGAAACCTGAGACAGCCAAGAAAACTTGTAAAGCCACATATCCCCTTTCTAGATCACTTTCTAGGTACCAAGGACCCCAGATATTCCCACCCAAGTGGCCCTAAGCTCCTGAGAATGGTTCTTTGCAGGAGAGATGAACTCCGGTGTCTAAATGCATGAATGTGGGGCTCTTTATGGTGTAGGATGGGTAGGATGGAACCATACATGGAAAGAAGGGAGATGGCTACTCCCAGCTAATAAGAATGGCTGATGCTTGTTATAAATTACAGCTTTAGTCCTGCCTACTAGGTAGGATTTATTAAGTTACCTAATCATATGATTATCTCTGCTTCCTGACAGAAATCCATAGAAAAATCCTGCTTCTTTGAGCCATGCCCCCTCAAATCACCTAATGCATGCCCAAATCCTGTAAGTCTTCTTTTTTAAAAAAAATATATATTTTATTGATTTTTTACAGAGAGCAAGGGAGAGGGATAAAGAGTTAGAAACATTGATGAGAGAGAAACATCGATCAGCTGCCTCCTGCACACTCCCTACTGGGTATGTGTCTGCAACCAAGGTACATGCCCTTGATTGGAATTGAACCTGGGACCCTTGAGTCCACAGGCTGACGCTCTATCCACTGAGCCAAACCAGTTAGGGCTGTAAGTCTTCTTTAACATACTTGTACTGAGACACCACAGTTCCCTTGTTGCATAAGCCAATAAACCCAACTTTGACTTACAGGTGTGTTCTTAGGGATCTTTGACCCCCTAGGTATCAATGTGCTACAAACTGGCATGTAATAGTCAATATTCCATTCTGGCATCTTAGAATAAAATATTGTATGATAATTAATAGTAGCCATTAATATCATCATCATTATCTAGAAAGCAAAAAGCTAGAGATACATGCAGTAATATTGATGAAATCTCCCAATGATGTGGAGTGAAAGAAACAAGAAACAGAATAATGCACACTAGAGTATGAGTTCACTTATATCAAGTTTAAAAAGTGGTGAAACTATATTGTTGAGAGCTGTACATAAACTAGAACAGCTCTAAAGAAAAGCAAAGGGTGATCACTGTAGTGGTCAGTAAGGTGGTCTGGTGGTCTTCTCTGGGGTAAGGAGGTCATTTTGATGGAAATGGGTACATAAGGTGTTTCTGGGGTACCAATAAGTTTCTATTTCTTGTTTTAGGTTACATGGTGTAAACTTTATATCCATTCACTAATATGCACGAATAAGTTGTATGTATTTTTATGTTACATTTCACAATGTTAAAATGCAAGAATAAAAGAATAAGAGTGCTAAATAGACAAATAAATTGTCATTTCTTTTCCTAAAACAGCTTAGATTTGGTTAGTAAGAGTCAATTCAGATGGTGCCCATTACCCATGAATAAACTGCTGAACTGTAACCTCTGAAATGGCAGAGATGATTAAAGGCCTATGGACTTAATTGTAACCACGAGGACTTTCTACTTTCGGAGGCTTTCCCTCCCCAGTTGCCTCTCTTAGCAATAATCATTCACTATACCTTAAAGGATATTTCAGTCGTCATGGTGAACCCATGGGTGATGACTGGTTCCTCCTCTGCAGTCCGTCCTTTCCAGCAGTCCAACTCCACACAGCGACAACCGGACAGGAGCACTTGACGGTACATCTCGACGGAGGAGTTTCCAGCAAGCTGGCCAGCTGTAAAACACCAACAAAATGAACCCCAGAATCCCATGAAACAAAGAAGACATTGATGGCTTCCTAGACAAGCTCTTCAACAAAGAAAACACAGTGTATAAGAAATGGAATAGTTGTTCTTAGCCTTTCTTCTCCCTCAACATACCAGAAGGTAGTGGGACAATCCTTAATGCAGTTGTGACTCCCTAGCAGTGGTTTTGGAGAAGAGAAAATATAAGAAAGAAAGCATTGTTCCAATAGCAATAACTCATTTTTATTAACTTCTTACCATGTGCCAATTATAGTTTTTGAACCCTACATGTATTACTACATTTGATACAAAGATTTCTTGGGATTACTAGCTTTAAAAACAAACAAACAAGCTTATTTTCAGATAATGAAAATATCATAGAGGGATTCATTTACCCAAATTTCTGAAGCTAGTAAATGGAAGACCCAGGATTATAACTTCAATATAATTCTGAATGTCTTTCTATGAAGGAGTACTGTTAACAGGTTATTATTATATAAGTCAACTCCTCTGTCATGCTTGTTCAAGGCACAAATGCTTAGAAAAGCTAAACATTCTCTTCTCAAAAAGTGCTCTTTTATAAAAATAACTTTAAATTTGACCAAAGAAGTGAAAAACTTATACTCAATTAAAAACATTGTTTAAAAAATTAAGAAAAACCTAACTATATAAAAAGACATCCCATATTCATGGAGTAGAAGACTTAGTATTAAGATAGTACTACTCCCCAAATTGATCTAAAGTTCAATCCTGAAGATTCTAATATAATTTTGTGACCAAATAGACCCTTCCTGCAATTTGATCTCTGGCCCTGCTTGAATGACTAAACAGTTTTGCAATTTGAATTCTGACTATTTACATGAGGACCTGCATTCCCTGCATTGTCCCTTTAATCACAAAACTTATCCTATCTAATAAAAGAGTAATATGCCAATGGACCGTACCTCCACTACACCCACAAGCCACGCTCACCAGCCAATCAGGAGCGAGTATGCAAATTAACCCAACCCAACCAAGATGGTTGCAGCCACGGAGCGAACAGGAGGCTTGGGTTTCCCCGGCTATGGAGGAAGCCAAGCTTTCCGCCCACCCTGGCCTGCCCTGGCCTCCGCTCAAGGCTACAAAGTTTCAATTATAGAAGATAAATAAATCCCAGATACTAGGGCCTCCACTTGGGTCGCTGGGGGGTGTGGCCAGCCTGCAAACCACCACAGGCCCCTCGACCAGGCCACCCCATGCCCCAAGGGAACCCCCACCCTGATCTGGGACACCATTCAGGGCAAACCAGCTGGCCCGCACCCATGCACCAGGCCTCTATCCTATCTAATAAAAGAGTGATATGCAGATTGACCATCATCCCAACACACAAGATGGCTGCCCCCATGTGGACACAAGATGGCCACCACAAGATGGCCAGCAGGGGAGGGCAGTTGGGAGGGACCAGGTCTGCAAGGGAGGGGAGTTGGGGGCGATCAAGCCTGCAGGGGAGGGCAGTTAGGGGTGACCAGGCCGGCAAAGGAGGGAAGTTAGGGTTAATCAGGCTGGCAGGGAAGCAGTTAGGCATCAATCAGGCTGGCAGGGGAGTGGTTAGGGGGTAATCAGGCTGGCAGACAGAAGTGGTAAGGGGCAATCAGGAAGGCAGGAAGGCGAGCAGTTGGGAGCCTGCAGTCCTGGATTGTGAGAGGGGTCCCAGATTGGAGAGGGTGCAGGCTGGGCTGAGGGACACACACCCCCGTGCATGAATTTCATGCACTGGACCTCTAGTTATATATGTTTATTTTGCAGACTTGAAGGGAGACTGAGGCATTGGCTCATGTCTTGCGACTACCCCCTACTGACCATGCCTTGTGACCTGCCCCTTGCCGACCATGTCTTATGATGCTAATCTTGGCCATATCTCATGATTCTACCTGCCAATCTCTATTCTGCTTGCACATACTCACTGTTTTGATACTTGCCCCAAACAATCCCTTTAAAGGTCAGCTCACTGTGCCAATGCACGTAAGTCCTGTGCCCTACCTCTTCCTCTTCAGAATATACTTTTGGTCTATGCTGAAGGCTAACTCTCCCTGTAAGTCATAGATGAATCTTTCTTTTGCCTGCCACAAGGGTCTTCTGTAATATCTATTGACAATTTTCATCAAAATCCCAGCTGGCTTTTTGGCACAAATTGACAAGCTGGTGCTAAAATTAGTATGAAAATGTAAAGGGCCCAGAATATCCAAAACAGTCTTAAAAAAATAAGAACAAAGTTGGAGGGCTCACACTTCCCAATTTCAAAACTTAACTGTGAAGCTACAGTAATCAAGGCAGAGTACTGGTGTAAGGATAGACATATGGAACACTGGAATAGAACTGAGAGTCCAGAAATAAACCCTCATGTTCATGGTCAATTGACTTACAACAAGGGTGCCAAAACAAGACATTGCAGAAAGAATCATTCTTTAAATAAACAAATGGTGCTGAGGCAACTGGTTAGCCACATGTGAAATAATGATATTAGACCCGTATCTGACATCGTATACAAAAACTTAAGATGGATTAAGCTTCTAAATGTAAGTTTTTAATAAAGAATATGCTCACATAGCTTTAAAAAAAATGTAGAAAACTCTTAAAGCATCGGGTAAATCTTTGTGACCTGGATTTAGCAGTGGTTTTGTAGATAAGAGACCAAAAGCATAAGCAATAACAACAAATAAATAAACTCCATCCAAATTAAAAATCTTTGTGAACAAAACTGAAATATTCCTGTGAAGTGATGAGAACTGTAATAATCAAGGCACCTGAGAAGTCCTGGCAGGAATGAAAGCCCAACTATTCCTGTTTCACTTAAGAAGTCACCAATTTCTTGACAAATTATTTTTGTAAGATTAATAATAAATAACTTACGCCGAAACCGGTTTGGCTCAGTGGATAGAGCATCGGCCTGCGGACTGAAAGGTCCCAGGTTCGATTCCGGTCAAGGGCACATACCTTGGTTGCGGGCACATCCCCAGTAGGAGGTGTGCAGGAGGCAGCTGATCGATGTTTCTCTCTCATCGATGTTTCTAGCTCTCTATCCCTCTCCTCTCTCTTCCTCTCTGTAAAAAATTAATATATTAAAAAAAAAAAGAGAACAAAATACACTATTAAAAAAAAAATTAAAAAAAAAATAAATAACTTTCAAGACAAGCCCACCGAAGGAACAACCTAAGACAGGCACAGTCGCAGAGGGGCCATCAGGAGAGAACTTGGGGGTCAACAGAGGTGGGGCACAGACCCTCACCCCCGCAACTTTGCAGGGGCCTGAACTCTCACCCTTCTGAGGGAAGTCTCCTGCCCCCATGGCTGCTTTGCTTCCCATGCCCAGCTTAAATCGGGACCCAGGTAACAGACAGAGGCTTGGCCGACAGCAGCTGCCCTCTCACTGCAACAAGACTTGTTTGAGTTGTCTTGCACCCATGGTGTGGGGAAGTGGGTTTTTGATATCTAAATCCAACCTAGCACCAGGAATGCTCAGGGCCTACTCAAGAAGGCAAATAATCCTTTTCCACTAATATTTACAGGGTAAAATAAGATTGTTGTTAGAGTATTAAATTTGACAGTAAAATAGTAGTCAAGTTCTCAGGCTAATTTAAATTGGCTAAGTGAAATAAGCGAATATTCTAGAAAAATTAATGGTACTGGACAAAAAGCTGTTCCTAAAGTATTAACTAAAATTTTTATTGGTAGTTCATCTCATGGTAAAATTGTGTAACATGTAATGAACCTAAAGCAGTCATATTTTAGTGCAAAAAGTTAACATTTAAAAGCTATCAAGACTACATTATAAAATTTCCAAAAACCTCCTAATATTTAAATAAAAAAAGGGGGGATAGTAGAAGAATATCATGTAAGGAAAAATATCCTGTAAGTAAATTACATCTAGAAAATTTTCTTTAGAAAATTAATGTTCATTTGTAATGCTAACAGCAAGACACCCATGAAAAACACACATGGCGTCAAAACAAGCCAAAGGAAAATCGTTTGGGCAAAAAATGAAAAAGGATCCCAAGTCAAATTTATAGAAAATATTCCTTTATTAACTTTTGGTGGAGAATATGTTTGTATATTTTCAGAAAACAACTCCAAGACCATGTGGATTCCTGCAACAGAGAGGAATTGACAGGACTGCTCCAGCCATGAAACAGAAGAGAAACAGTCCAGAGATGGAAGACGCTGACGACGCCTTGCCATACTAGCAGTCAGCAGCTGTGCGTCTCAGCAGGTTGCCCAGGACCAAACCAGAGAGGGTCGGACCTGCATTACCACCATTTGTCCACCATCCAGAACTGAAATATCATTGCTGACATGTACACATAAGGAACTGTTTGACATTGAAATTGGGACTCAAAAGAACTGTTGGCCCAGAAAGAAACTCACTACAGACTGATTCATTTGCCTCTCAGCATAACCATTATTGCTTGTCTCATTTTCGGTTCTTATAAGTGTATTTCTAGTATCACATGGTCTCACTCATCTAGGGGAAATAATAAACAACATAAACTGATGAACAAAAACAGACCCGGAGACAGGGAAGCATAGCCAGGCATCCTCAAACTATGGCCCGCGGGCCACATGCGGCCCGCTGAGGACATTTATCCAGCCGGGTGCCGCTGCCTGTCCTGCTTAGCAGCCGACTCGTTCCGGGCCCGCAGTGCACATAGGAATTTGTTCATAGTTGTTTTTTTTAAACTATAGTCCGGCCCTCCAACGGTCTGAGGGACAGTGAACTGGCCCCCTGTTTAAAAAGTTTGAGGACCCCTGGATCAGACCGTCAAACCTCAGAGGGAAGGTAGGGGAGGGTGGGGGTAAGGGGGAGAGATCAACCAAAGGACTTGTATGCATGCATATAAGCCTAACCAGTGGTCACGGACAACAGGGGGGTGGGGGCATGCGTGGGGAGGGGTTTGGGATGGGAATGGGGGGATGAGGACAAATATGTGATACCTTAATCAATAAAGAAATTTAAAAAAACAACAACAAAAAAGACAAGCCCACCACCAATACACAAATGGAAGTCTGGTTTTCCGCATTAAAGATTTCCCTCTGATTTATACTCTATAAGCCTCCATCATCTTTTAAAATAGTGAGTTTAAAGAAGACATTGATGAAAACTGTCAAAATGATGTTGAGATGGACAAGATCTGCCTGATGGAGACAGGGAACAAAGAAAATGGATGTCAGTACACCCAATTATCAGCATAACAAAAGGGTGGCACTCTTGAGTTCCAAAGGGCCCTAGTAAATGCACTGAAAGGTGATTGAGTAGGTTTGCATAATCACTTTTCTCTACTGGAAAAATAGGGCATTTTATCTCTTTTATTAAATTTAAAATTTTTATTGTTGACACTATTACAGATGTTCCCCTTTTTCCCTCCCTTTGCCAGCCGGCACACCCTCCCCCCACTTGATCCTCACCACACTTGTGAAAAATAGGGCATTCTAAACACACAAATGTGTTTGCAAAAGCAGAAATGCTGACCAGATAATCTAGAAAGTTCCTGGTGCTAGATAATCAATTTGCCATTTGTAATTGCCT
Organism: Plecotus auritus; assembly: GCF_963455305.1. Lineage (NCBI taxonomy): Eukaryota > Metazoa > Chordata > Mammalia > Chiroptera > Vespertilionidae > Plecotus > Plecotus auritus. Next base: position 72,119,892 of record NC_137782.1, on the reverse strand, counting down.
CAAAGTTTGTGGTAATAAAGGTCTTTGCTGCATAAAGGGGAAGGAGGTGGTGGAAGTGAAATGGAAAAGACAGTTGTTTACCTGGTAAACTTAAAGGAGGGCTACTTGCAATTGCATTTATCATTCAAAGAACAAATAGAAGGAATTTAATGTACTTTAAAAATGTTGATCAGTTTATGTTTTGAAAGACATAGTAAGGCATGGGTTTGTGAGATGCAAAGGAATCTGAAAACAAACAAACAAACAAACAAAACACAAACAAAACCTAAAGAATGGTAGGTGTGTGGGTGTGTGTTGTGTTTATTGTCTAACACCTAAACCCAACAGAATCCCTCCAAAGTAAACTTGTTCATTCTTACAATGAATAATCTTTTTAGACATGGAAGTCTCCCAACAAAAGCATATTTTGAGAAAACTCACATATTTCCAAAATTGTCCTCTTTCTTGGAATGCATATTAGGTTCCTTATATGTTTTTCCTTCATTTATGGAGATTTTTTCCAAATATGTATATTAATATATTCCATTATTCTCTCCTTTTCTGCCTAAAGCCTCAAAGCTGGTCTAGTTCCTAACTCCTCAAATATTCTCCCCGTTATATTTCCATTTGATTAGATCCAATAAATACAGCTTCTGGGGCCAGAGGATTGCCAGGGGTGGGGATTAATAATATGTCATGAGTCACTCAACCCTTGTTATTTCTGAAACTAGTATCTGACATCATCTGCCTGGCTGTGAGCACCCCCTGGAGTACATTCCATGCCCATGATGGAATTTAGGAGCTGAAGATCCATCGAGATTAACCCCTAATATTGTCCCAAGTCATAGCTCTGCAACTTCTCACTTGACTGCATTCATTCTGGGCAGCTGGCTACATTCACTTGAGCTTTGTCTCAGATTACCCAAGGCATTCAGGATGGAAGAGAACCAGAAAATTGAAAATAACAATCCCTCTATTAACACAGGCTTCCGAGGAATTTCTCCTCTTGCAAAGGGTGATGATTAATTGAGTATATTTATATTTAACATTATTTATTGTCTTCTTATCAATCTCCAGTGGAAGAAGATTCCAGAGTGTGATTCATTTGTTAATTAAGTGACCTTCTTTAATAGGCATTGTCTCCTTTAATAAATGGAAATAGGGACTATTTCTCTTTGCTTTCAAGGTAGTCAGAGCCATTCAGGGTGGGGCAAAAGTAGGTTTAGAGTTGTTTCTATGGAAAAATAATACAATAGTTAATAACTAATAGTATAAGAATGAAGTCTGTGTTTCCCCTACTTACAAAACTCTTTTGCCCCACCCTATAATCCCACCTACCCTTGAGAGAAGTGTCTAAAATACAAAGCAGTTTTGTTCACCTCAACTATCTCTAGGGGCACCAGTCTGATCTGATCTTTTCTATAGTGTCTGTCCGCAGCCTCAGGGAGACTATGAAACTCTAGAACATAGATCCAACTGTCATAAGATGGCTTAGGTAGGAAAGTGGGAAAACAACTTTAAATATGTGCCTTACTAATTATTAGAGTCTGTGCATATTCCCACATACATTCTCTGTGGGAGACAAAATATTGGGGATAAAAAATGACATGAGACGTACTTCCTACCTTCACCATCTAGGTAGGGAGGCAAGCACAAATAAAGGAGAAGATTCTTATGTGCCAGAGTGTTTAAACTCACCCTAAACTCTGATTGCCCTTTCTATCTCTTTCTCTTTGCCAACAGAATTTTCTATTTAGGTTCTAATGTGCTTCAGGTTCCCCTCCCCAGCCCTGGGGTAAGTATTCATTCTTCTCAGCCAGTCACAGAAGTCTAAATATCAAATATTAGTGGTTCAAATGGGCATCGCTGTGTGGTGTAACTCTGAGCTATATCTAATAGGACATAAAGGAAAGTCTACTTGGTGGGGTTGAGAGGACTTCACTCTTACAAAGGCTCACAAGACAGTCCCTGTGCTACATGTGGACCTTATTTCACAGGGAGACAATATTCAGGGTACACAGTCATATTGAAATCATAAGGGAGCAAAAAGATGGAAAGCATCTGGCCTTCCCATGACATCAATAAATACCTGATTTAGCCCTGACCAGTTTGGCTCAGTGGATAGAGCATCGGCCTGCGGACTGAAGGGTCCCAGGTTCGATTCCAGTCAAGGGCATGTACCTTGGTTGCAGGCACATCCCCAGTGGGAGGTGTTCAGGAGGCAGCTGATCGATGTTTCTCTCTCATCAATGTTTCTGGCTCTCTATCTCTCTCCCTTCCTCTCTGTAAAAAATCAATAAAATATATTACATAAATAAATAAATAAATAAATAAATAAATAAATAAATACCTGATTTAATCAATGGCCAATCAGCCTGCTTCTGGACTTTATGTTGTGTGAGGTAATAAATTCCCTAATATTTCAACCATTAAGTAATAGTATCTTAAATAAACCAGCCAAAGTAAGACAAATATGATCTCACTTATATGTGGAATCTAAAGAACAAAATAAATGAACAAACAAAATGGAAACAGACTTATAGATACAGAGAACAAACTGATGGGTGCCAGAGGAATGGGGGGTTGTGAGGAAGGGTGAAAAAGGTTAGGGGATTAAGAAAGTACAAATTGGTACTTACAAAATAGTCACCAGGATATACAGTACAGCACAGGAAACATAGTCAGTGATACTGTAATAACTATGTATGCTGCCAGGTGAGTACTTGAAATATTGGGGGGAACACTTTATCAAGTTTATGATTATCTAACCACTATGCTATATATCTGAAACCAATACAAAATAATATTGTCTATAAACTGTAATTGCAAAATAAAACTTGAAAAAGTAATAGTATTATGTTACGTATGGCCAAAAATACGCTGACATGTATTTTACTTAGAGGCAGATTTAAACTTGGTCTGTTTATTTGCTCAGTTCATCTTCTTTCCATTCTATCACCCAACTTTCATAGGTCTGTCTGTGATTTAAACCAAAAATAACAGGTTGCATATGCTGAAAGCTAAATGAGTGGGAGAGATGTGAAAGAAGGGTTGGCAGTGGAAGACTGACAAGGGTAAAAGTATGTCTTAAATCATGTCTAGAACTTTTTTGTAGCTAAGAACATATATGAGAGAGAGGAGTTGAATGATTATTTGATTCATTCAATCAGATAGTATAATTTGTAAAAGGAATAACTGAAACCTAAAGTTATGTTTTCCTTTTTAAGTTGAACAAGGATGTTAATTATTCAGTTATACCACTTTGCCTTGCTGGTATACATGGAGCCATTATTTCCCAAATGGTTTGTAATATGGGAAGATTTATGAAGAGCTGGAAAACTACAGGTTGAAATGAGTGCATACTGTTCTATCTGGAGAGACTTTTGTTTTGAATCATAAGGGTAGATTTATCAAGGAAAGACAATAATTTAAAACATAAGTACTACTTGATGTACTGCCAAGACTATCCAAACCCTAGAAAATGACCATCATAATTAAAAATCAACTTGTTCTGTGCAAATATTCCTCTCAATCATCTGATTTTATTTTTCCTCTTGGGTGTCTTGATATTTAACAAAGGGGCAATAATGAGTAGAGAAATAGACATAATAATAATAATAATGCATTGCTAAACTGATTGGTTTTCATAGTGTAAATTTTTATAGTCCATTTGAATGCTCAAAAGAAAACATTCTAAATATCAAAATTCTCCTTGTTTGAATTTGGACTGTCAGGTATACCAGTTCCTAAAATGCTCTAAGAAAATAAGTAGAATAGTGACAGGGAGAGAAGGGTTGGTCATAACCTTAATAATGTGAACCTGTAAAGCCTTTTTTTCTATATTAAAAACACTGCAGTAGGTGCCAATCTTATTTGTACCTAACATTTTTCAAACCTATTTGGATAGGAAAGCTTTCCTTTTACTCCCAATTAGTCTTTATATAAAATACTGTTTTTGTATAAAAAGTTTCCACTTGTTCTGTAAATAGCTGTAAAATATACAATCTAACTCATTTTCTTAATATTGATTTTAACATTTAATTGGATTTTATTAAGTTATGCATACATTGGTTATATTTTTATTTTATTTATTATACTATTTATTATAATATTCTTAATTGACCTTGGGAAGTTTGAATTTCTGTATCATTGATGTTTATATTTACCCAAAGGTATATGAGTTCTACATTTAGTTTATCTATAAGTAAAACAATGATACTACTAATATTGTATAAAGTAAAATCACATTTTACCTGTATGTCAAAAGAGGATTTTAGGTAAAGCTTCAAGAGCCTGTATTCGTATTTATATATAATTATTTTTGGCTAATTATATGGAATCCTCCTTAATTTCCCTGTAGGAAAAGGAAAGACTTTGGTACTGGGACAAGGTAATGTTATTAAAATGTGGATTTTATAATGCAAACTTTGTTATAATAATACATAGCTCAGAAAAGTGAGCAAGATCAATTTTTAAAAAAACTTAAAAATCAGAACATCATTTAACATACAGTTTAAAAAATTAAATATTTGAAAATATGCTAATTCTACTACTAGATCCTATCTAATAAAAGGGTAATATGCAAATTGACCATCACTCCAACACACAAGATGGCCACCCCCATGTGGTCAAAGATGGCCGCCATGTGGTCAAAGATGGCTGTCCCCATGTGGACACAAGATGTCCGCCACAAGATGGCCAGCAGGGGAGGGCAGTTGGGGGCGATCAGGCCAGCAGGGGAGGGCAGTTGGGGGTGACCAGGCTTTGGGGGAGGGCAGTTGGGGGGAAACCAGGCCTGCAGGGGAGGGCAGTTGGGGGGGACCAGGCCTGCAGGGGAGGGCAGTTGGGGGTGACCAGGCCTGCAAGGGAGGCCAGTTGCAGGGGACGAGGCCTGCAGGGGAGGGCATTTGGGAGTGACAAGGCCTGCAGGGAAGGGCAGTTGGGGGGGACCAGGACTGCAGGAGAGGGCAGTTAGGGGCGACCAGGCTGGCAGGGGAGGGTAGTTAGGGGAAATCAGGCCAGCAGGGGAGCAGTTAGGTGTCAATCAGGCTGGCAGGGGAGTGGTAAGGGGGTGATCAGGCTGACAGGCAGAAGCGGTTAGGGGCAATCATGCAGGCAGGCAGGTGAGTGGTTGGGAGCCAGCAGTCCTGGATTGTGAGAGGGATCCCAGATTGGAGACGGTGCAGGCTGGGCTGAGGGACACACCCCCTGCCCCGTGCACGAATTTCATGCACCAGGCCTCTAGTATTAAATAATTGGAGAGAGAATTGGTTTACTTGTTCAGAAATCATATATATGATTCAGATGATGGTAATATGAAACCACTGTGCATAAATTTAGAGATGGTTATTTGAGTTTTTCCTTCATCAAAAAAGGAGTGGACTCTTTCCTAGCAGCTGAAAGTTCTTCCTTTTGAGAACTGTTTGCCATTAATATGCTAACACCCTAAGCAAGCTAACAAATGGAGTCAAATTCTGTACCACATCTGTGCTTACCAAGCTATTCAGAGGGAGGGCAAGTCAGTGATTCTGGGAGAAATTAATTGGACTGAAATCCTCAGAGAAATCCAGTTTAAAAAAAAAAAAAGAACTGCAGAGAAAAACTTGAACAGTATTCTGTAGTTTGTATTAATCTTGAACAATTTTAGAACTATCACTGTGTTGTCAGTAAAGTGAATAAGTAATTATGTATAATTTTTTAGGTATGAAGGTTAATAAAAGACGCACAGCTATAGAATCAATTTTAATTGGGAGGTAAAAATGAAAATATGTATGTGAACTTGTGCCTTAACAAGAAAAAATAAAATGAAGTATTTATTTTGTTTTGTTCATGAAAAAGGTCTAGAAACATTGTTTTATAAGGCAGGGCAGGATCCAAATTGCTGTTACTCATACAATTTCTTTCCCACTAAAAGGAACGAGGAATCATTGGGGAAAAGTCTCTTTCCATGTGTTTTGCAGAAATAAATAAGGTGAGCCTGGAAGATCTTCATGTACCAGAAAGGAAAGACATTTTCAAAGATCAATGGGTGATACCAAAAAGACATAGAAACCAGCCTAAAATATGTTGCCACCAAGTGCTGAGGCAGTTTGAGCATCGAAAGTGGCTTTGTTTGAATGAACAAACATAAAATCTGAAAACCATAGGTCCATAATGATACACAGAAAGAGAAAAATTAATATGTTTTGAAAGAAGGTATAAAGAATAGAGTGTATATCCAGGCAGACTTGTTATTCAATCATTTTGGTATCACTGACTCATTTATTATATGACAAATAATAGAAAAACTGCATTAAATAGATCAGTTGAAAGTATTTGAGGATTTAAAAGGACTATTGGCATAATTACTGCATATTGTGACTTTCCAGGTAGATGAAACCAGTGTCCAAAATTTTACTAGACATGCATTTAAGAATCATGTCGTCCTGAGTATACAAGAAATGCAAAATTCTCTCATGGGCCAAGGTCTTTGAAGTTGTATTTCTTATGCTCCTATCATATCAAAGCTCTACACTCTTAACTTGAGGTTTTATATATCTCCTCAAACTTAAATGAGAAAAAAGAGTACATCTTTAATTTTAACCTCTATGTGAAATTTAACGTTCTCTTCATTTATGAATGCAGGTCACAAATCATAGCAGTACTAACAGGACCTATGACTTTGTCACGAGTGGAAATCCCAGATATTCTCATATCATATTCTAATTGTAGCAAATATCACAACATGCTATTTATGCAAATTTTTTATTGTGTTAATAAAATATGTATTACTTTACCACAGATTTGATTTATAATATTTGATAAAAATATTTCAATAGAATTTATTTCCTCTTTAATCCTATGTACGTTATTTATTTTATACATTGGACACTAGAACGGTTCCTAGACTGTTCTAGGAACGGCCCAATAGGTCAATGGTACCAAATAAGATTAAAGAGGTTTGAGAAGGGAAAAGCCCTTTATAAAGGCTGAGAAATTTAAGTGGGAGCTGCAAAACCTTTGAAATAGGCCTAAGAAACTGAATCCAGGGAAGTGGGCTGAGTGGACACTCTTCTCTTACAGTTAGTGGTTTTAAAACAGGGCTAAAGATATATTGACACCCCTCCAACCCAGAGCTCTGGTCTATGTCCCCTCCCTTCGAATCTGGATAGGCTTGTGACTGTACAAATAAAGAAGGAAGTGGCAATACAGAACGTCAGAGGTTAAAGGCAAAAAGGCAATTAATGTTCCTCCTTGTTCTTTGGGACACTTGTTCTCGCAGCTGTGAGCCGCCATGTAAGTAGTATCTCTACCCTGGGGCTGCCATGCCGTGAGGAAGGCCACACCACATGGCGAGGCCTCCTGCTGGCCATTAGGTCAGCAGTCCTAATGGGGCCCAGCTGTTGTATGGCCCCAGCCCAAGAGCCAGACATATTGGAGGAGAACCTTCGAGATGATCCCAACTCCCAAGGTGTTTGTGTTACCCTGAGCCATTCACTTCCCAGCTAAGGCCCAAGACACAGGGAGCAGAGACAAGCCGTCCCCTCTGTGTCCTGTCTGAATTCCTGGCATACAGAATATGGATCCAAAAAATAAATGGTGGCTGTTTTATGCCTCTGAGTTTTGGAGTGATTTGTTAATGCAGCAAGGGGTGACGAAAATAGGGTTTGGGTGGGTCAAACATGAATCTAGTTAGTTTTATGGCATGAATCTCTTTTAGTAGATAATGTCAGTTGAAAGAAAATAGAACACAAGTAGCCTGAGGGCCAATCTAATTTTCCTAAAACTCATGCAAGTTGCAGTTCAAATGACTATGGAACTCAGATTATATGACTCAGAATAGATGGTCTCTGATTACACAGAATCATCCTGACAGCCCATTCCAACTGTCTTAAGCCTACATTTTTATCTATGTCATTTCTATTCTAAACTATTTTTCATGGAGTGTGGGACACCAGGCCAGTACAGAACCTGATACTGCATTTGAGCCAGGAGGAATAAATAGGTCTCTTTAAGGAATTTGGAAGAAAGAACTGCTTAGGTGCCAGATGGCCGAACCCTGGGAGACTATCTTGGAGAAGTCCCCTGGGTCTCTCTTGTCATCCCATAGGTAGTATGACTGGTCTACTCCACCAAGCAAATCACACACTCCTGGGCAATGAGCCATGAGCACATCAAAACCTCCCCCAAGGCATGGTGAACATTTACAAGGCATAGATTCTAAAAGTCACCCTAGACTTTGGTTGCACTGTGGGTTTTCAGGTCTCTCTTATCTTATATTCATTTGGAAATGAATTGTGTGAAGGAGGAGAGTGACATGGCTTTTAAAACACTGTTTTTCTTTTTTAATTAACCAGTAGATTTTCCTCAAATTCTTTTCAATGCCTGTGATTAGAGATCTGCCATACAGAAAGTATTTTTCTGGAAATGTATTTTGATTGTAAAATCATTTCAGCTTATTGAAATCTGTACGTTATAGATTTTAACTTAAAACTATGTTGAGATAACATGTGTATTATGTGTGCATATATATGTTTTAATATTTTTTTATTTAATGATCTACTAAAAACCATGACAATACTCAATTTAGGACAAATTGGGAAATACTTGTTTTTACTCCTTCATTGTAATATTTATAAAAAATATAGGTTGTCATTCACAGGTCAATTTTTTCATATCTAAAATCCTGTTATACCTTGAGCAAATTGGCAATTTTCTTTGTGCAGAATTTATTAATGGCTTCAGAATTTTTCTGTAGAAAAAAGACCTGCAGATAACTAGTAGGATTGATTTTAAATGGCTTTAAGTCCACTGAAGAATGAGTTCAGTTACACAAAAATTCCACTGGTTTGAAGATACCAAACACGGACACCTTTTAGAAGATTTGGAAACTTAGATAGAGATGCATGTGAAGAAATGATTATTGTTTCACAAACATAAGGACATGACTACTTACCTCATGACCCTAATTCTAAGAGGGATTTCATAGGAAACAAAAGCAAATGTACCTTCACTTATGAGGAACAGAAGCAGAGCATGGTGAAATTTGGTGAGACTGGCTCAAAAACTGTTAAAGAATTACAAAGTCATACCTGTGAGGTAGGTGTTGTGCGAGGAATTAATGAAATAGTGAGAAAGGGGCTGAGACATATCTTCATTCAAATCCAGTTTCTCAGGTGAAACGACTCCGTTTTCTTCTCCACTCAGATAGCGCATAAACCCGTCCACTGATATCTGTCCTGGAAGCAATGTAGAATGAAGAAGAGTGTGAGTGTATTCTTTTCATGGGTTGCTGGTATCAAGTGGTTTTAATTTTCCTGCCCAGAAAGCTCTGGTCACAAAGTAACAAAGGCCAGGGCAACCTCCTGTTTTTAAATATAAGAATGGTTATCAACTTTATGGATGGATACAAAAGTTATTAGTGCTTATCTGTGGGTAATAGAATCAGGGGTGAATTTCTAAATTTTCCATTATAAATATATGCTACTTTTATAATAAAAAAGTTAAGTGCAAGTGGTTTTATTATTTAAAATGAAGTAAAGCAAATCAATAAACGTGATACATCACATAAACAAATTGAGAGATAAAAATCACATAGTCATATCAATTGACACAGAAAAAGCATTTGACAAAATCCAACACCCTTTCTTGATAAAAACTCTCAATAAGGTGGGAATAGAAGGATCATACCTCAACATAATAAAAGCTACATATGATAAACCCACAGCTAACATCATATTCAATGAGCAAAAACTAAAACCATTTCCCCTAAGTACAGGAACAAGACAGGGATGCCCACTCTCACCACTCCTGTTCGACATAGTACTGGAAGTATTAGCCATTGCAATTAGACAAGAAGAAGAAATAAAAGGCATCCAAATTGGAAAAGAAGAAGTAAAGCTGTCCTTATTTGCAGATGACATGATATTGTACATAAAAAACCCGAAAGACTCCATCAAAAAACTAACAGACTTAATAAATGAATTTGGCAATGTAGCAGGATACAAAATTAACGCCAAGAAATCTATGGCATTTCTATACACTAATAGTGAACTTACAGAAAGAGAGACTAAAAAAGCAATCCCATTTACCATCGCACCAAAAAAATTAAGATACCTAGGAATAAACTTAACTAAGGAGGTAAAAGACCTATATGCAGAAAACTATAGGACACTGAAAAAAGAGATAGAGGAAGATGTAAACAGATGGAAGAACATACCATGTTCATGGATTGGTAGAATCAACATCATTAAAATGTCCATTCTACCTAAAGCAGTCTATAGATTCAATGCACTCCCCATTAAAATACCAACGGCATATTTCACAGACCTAGAAAGAACTCTCCAAAAATCCACCTGGAATAAAAAAAGACCCCGAATAGCCACAGCAATCCTGAGAAAGAAGAACAAAGTAGGTGGGATCTCAATACCAGATATCAAGCTGTATTACAAAGCCACTGTTCTCAAAACAGCCTGGTACTGGCACAAGAACAGACATATAGATCAATGGAATAGAATAGAGAACCCAGAAATCGACCCAAATCACTACGCTCAATTAATATTTGACAAAGGAGGCATGAACATACAATGGAGTCAAGGCAGTCTCTTCAATAAATGGTGTTGGAAAAATTGGACAGATACATGAAAAACAAAACAAAACAAAAAAAACTAGACCACCAACTTACACCATACACAAAAATAAACTCAAAATGGATCAAGGGCTTAAACATAAGACGGGAAACCATAAAAATACTAGAGGAATTCACAGGCAGCAAAATCTCAGACATATGCCGAAGCAATTTCTTCACTGATACTGCTCCTAGGGCAATGGAAACTAAAGAGAAAATAAACAAATGGGACTCCATCAAAATGAAAAGCTTTTGCACAGCAAAGGAGACCATAAATAAAACAACAAGAAAGCCCACTGCATGGGAGAACATACTTGCCAATGATATCAATGATAAGGGTTTAATCTCCAACATTTACAGGGAACTCATGCAGCTTAACAAAAAGAATATAAACAACCCAATCAAAAAGTGGGCAACTGATCTAAATAGACACTTTTCAAAAGAAGACAGAAGGAAGGCCAAGAGACATATGAAAACCTGCTCAAAGTCAGTAATCATCAGAGAGATGCAAATCAAAACAACAATGAGGTACCATCTCACACCTGTCAGAATGGCTATTATCAACAAATCAACTAATGACAAGTGCTGGTGAGGATGCGGAGAAAAAGGAACCCTCATGCACTGCTGGTGGGAATGCAGACTGGTGCAGCCACTGTGGAGAACAGTATGGAGTTTCCTCAAAAAACTGAAAATGGAACTCCCATTTGACCCAGTGATCCCACTTCTAGGAATATATCCCAAGAAACTAGAAACACGAATCAGAAAGGATCTATGCACCCCTATGTTCATAGCGGCACAATTCACCATAGCTAAGATTTGGAAACAGCCTAAATGCCCATCAGCAGATGAGTGGATTAAAAAACTGTGGTACATCTACACAATGGAATACTATGCTGCAGTAAAAAAGGAGTTCTTACTATTTGCAACAACATGGATGGAGATGGAGAGCATTATGCTAAGTGAAATAAGCCAGGCAGAGAAAGATAAATATCACATGATCTCACTCATGTGTGGGATATAATGAACAACATAAACTGATGAACAAAAATAGATCCAGAGATAGAGAAACATCAATCAGAACCTCAAACCTCAGGGAAGGTAGGGGAGCGTGGGGGTAAGGGGGAGAGATCAACCAAAGGACTTAATGCATGCATATAAACCTAATCAATGGACACAGACAACAGGGGGGTGGGGGCATTAATGGGAGGTAGGGGGTAATGGGAGAATAAGTACACATATGTAACACCTTAATTAATAAAGAAATTAAAAAATAAAATAAAATAAATAAAATAAAATGAAGTAAAAATGTTTTAAAAAATTATTTTTTAAACAATAAAGATGACCACAAATGAATCTCTCCTGAGGGAAAAAATCAAATGATAAAAAATAGGTCTTTAAATTTCTTATTTAGAATGATTTTATTTCAAATGGAAGAAGTATTTGGTTTACTCATATTTGGTTTACTCATATTCTTTTCTTTTCTTGTAACCTTTCTGAGGTGACTAATGCTAAATATTGAATTAGTTCCTTATTGTTATCATAAAAAATCATACTAATCTTTATACAATACATAGAGAGAGCCATCTTAACTCTTTGATCCATCACCATAGTTTGTTTCTTTGACCTTAACAAACGCCTCAAAAAACCCCAGCAGATTTGTGGGTGGTAAAGACTTTGCCAGTAAATGTTCGAAGGTAGCACTGTTTTCTTGTTGAAACAGTTTTGTATTAATATAAAAGTGGTATACGTTCACTGAAGAAAATTAGGAAGTGAGATAAGCAGAGGGGAAAAATAAAAACTTTTCTGAACGGCTCTAATTCTTCTTTCAGAGCTAACTACTGTTAAAATCTTGTGTGTGTGTGTGTGTGTGTGTGTGTGTGTGTACTTCCAGAAGAAAAACGTTTGTGTGCATTATTTAATGAAAGCACAGCCTCTGCCTTCAAAGAGCTCATAGTCTAATAGAAAATAAGACAATTCACACCTTGAAAACGAGATGTGAGCTCCTCCAAAGCAGGGTGTGCATTTATGTCTGTCATCCCTAGAATCTGCCACAAGGCTTTGTGCAGATAGGTATGTAAACAGCACTTCTTTTTGATGATCAGTGATTTAAAATATAAAATAAGTTGCTTTAAACCTGGAAGATCACGAAGGACAGCATAACTGATTCTTTTTCCTGATTAGTTGGATCATATGAAATTGCTAGTATTTGGCATTATGCAAATGATAACTTGATACAACTTAGTCTCTACCTGACTGTATTCCTCAGAGGACCTGCAGTAACTGCAAGTGTCCTTAGGGGCCAGCAAAGGAAAGTAATGTGGCTGCTGGACTAGTGTGTGCACCAAGTCACTGTGGGGTGTGGAAAACTCACAAGTGTATACCTCTAAAGGCATGCAGATGACAGCAGTAAAATATTGTGTGTCCAACCACACCATCTTTATGGTGCTGGATTTAATACTGAGGCTGTCACCTTGTGTCTGTTATCTAATAGGAAAAAATATCCTTTGGTCTAATCAGCAAATTTTAAAAGCAATTAAAACAAAACATATGCCAATATGGCAGTGATGAAAAATTAATTTTAACTTTACCATCAATTCCCATTTATTTCCTCTAGTGCCTTCTGGGCACTTGTGTTGAGAAAGATTTTGAAGTGAACTTTTGATTAATTTTGATATCAGCATGGGTACAGGACAGAAAAATGGGGGTATACAAGTTATATATTTGTCATTCTCAAATGAGGATATTATAATCAAAGTCAAGTTTATACTCTGCAATATGCCAGGAAGCATGGGTCAAAGTTCTATTTAATCCATTAATGAGGAAACCAGGAATATGACAAGGTATTTCAAAGGACTCTATGAGACACTGATACATGTATGTGTGTGTCAGCAAATTCCCCAAACAGAGAAAAACAACCCCAAAACCTGTCCTATGAGTCAATAGGACATAACCAGCTCTGTATTCAATTTAGCAAATTTTTGTTGCATTATCATATCTACCTTTATTATTTCATAGGAATTGAAAATTTTAGTCAGTAAAAAACAAGAATTAGGCAAATTGGTGTTTGTGAGGGTTATTTATAATTAATCATATTAAATAATGTAAAATTCCCCAGTGATGAATTTACCTAACTTGGAATAAGAATGATGAATGAGATTAGAGCACAGTTCAGATTATGATTATAGACTAGGTGAGCAAACACTGGGAACCCTCTTTCAACCCCAAAGCTTTACCTTGCTAACTAAAGGAACAAATGTAAAGATTTTGATGCACCAAAATGACTAAGCAGGAATATGCCAAAGTCAAGAAGAATCAATGAAAAAGTAAGGATAAGGAGTGGTCAGTTTATAATTTGCAAGGTGTCTGGAGTTCATTTGCAAAAATGCAGATGGTACTGGCATAATGAATTATCCCCCAAATAGTTCTGACTAGTAAAGGCTTTGAGACAGAAAATAAGAGTCTTACTGAATTTTCCTTTGTTGCATGTAACCTACAGTTAGAGTATTTGCATTTGCTGTTAACTTAAATGCATCAGTCCTTTTCTGCTGGAGGCTAATTCCAGCAGGTCATTAATGCAAGAAGTTCATTGAAAGGTTGATGAACCTTGGGGCTTCAGCAGGGCTGAATATCTGCATATTACCTGCTGCTGGAATAGTTGAAAGCATTTCCCCAAACCAGAAGATCTGCATATATTATTGCCTGCTGCCAGACAGCTGAGGGCAGTTCCCCCAACCTGATAATCTTACTGTTTATCCAACCATACCTTTGATATGTATATCTGCTTTGCTATAGGGAAAAATGTGTTAATAAAAAGCTAGGGGTCCAGAGATTCGAAGAACTTAGTTACTAAAGCTAAGCTTCCCTGGCTCCCCCCAAAAATGCCTTCCAAATTTATATTTCTTCTCTAGCCTCTTCATTAATTTACTCGCAGCCCGTTCTCCAGATTCCTGAACCCTAGTAGATGCAGGATAACACCCCGGCACTTTTCCACTAATCTTGCACTATTAATCTTTGCAAAACTGCTTACGTTTTTTTTCTGGTCCACTGAGGAGCATAGATGAATGAAAAACATTGAGAGTTAAGATAGGAAAACATTGATATTCTAAACAAATTAGTAACAGCACAAGAAATCCATTCCTGAGAGCAGTAACTGATCAGGGACAAATTCCACAACTATAGGATGAGTCAACTCTACAGACTCATAAGTCTCTTCTAGCTCTAAAATTCAATGAGTTCAAGTGGTTTAATATAATAGGGATGATTACTAGCTCAATTAAAACAAAATGTCCCATTATAGAATGAGATTATAAAACATCAAACCACAATTAAGAGCAATGCTACAATTTTCTGGAATAAAATCAACAGTAAAGGAAGTTAAGTTCAGAAGGATAAGGCCAGCTGACAAAGGCTAAAAGCAAAGCCCCCTACATATTTTCTTAATAAAACATTTGTATGCTTCCAATTGAGTGTGTCACTCATATAATGACACATATATATTGTTTGAACCACTTGGAACAGCGATATTCAACCTTTTCATCTCATAGCACCCATAGGCTAATTACTAAAATTCTGCGGCAAAGCAAAAAATGTAATTTTTACCAATCTGACAAAAAAAGGTATAATTTTGATTCATTCACACCAGATGGCTATTGTTGTGTTGGTTGTTGTCATCATTTTTTTATTTGACAATCTAAATAGTCAGGTATTGCATGTTTTAAAAATTCTTGTGATTAAAAACAAAACAAACAACATACAAAAATTCTAGTGGCATGCTGGTTGAAAACTGCTGACAGAGTCAAAATAGAAAAAATATAAACCCCTCAAGGAATGAAAAATAACAACAACTGCTCTATAAAGCAGTTGACCATTCAAAAAAAGTTCAGGTGTTCAACAAAAAAGTAAACTGGTGATGCAAAAGTGAAAAGATCTGACTTTTATGGGAAGGAACACTCTCCAAAGAGACATAGGAGGAAAGTGGCATGACAAAATGATGGCCCCCCAATGGCCACTGATATGACTCTTCATACTTCAGCAATATTCATGCTGCAAAGAGCTCTCAAATGTCACATGGGTTTGCACAGATGCCATGGCCAGCAACTGTACCTCTGCCTCCTTCTGCCTATCTCCCTTCCCTAGGGTAGATAATGACTGAGGCTCCACTGGTGGCCTCCTGAACATGTCAGGAAGACAGAAATTCGAAATTCTGCTGTGACAAAAATGATAGCACTCAGGGATGCTCTAAAACAATGCAGTGTATCCACTGACATGCAACTGGATGTATTTCATGCTTATCATTGCATGCAAAGGCCCTTAAATAATTTACTAGGGTACTAGCTATTCCGATATCTTATCTAAATCTGAGTTTATCCCACTGGTCTCAGGAACAACCAAGAGTGAGGAGGCTTTGTGTCCAGACAAGGGAACTTTGGAGAATAGAACAGAAGAATGGTCTAAGGAGTATTGTGGACTGGTCCTCCCATCCTCTCAGGCTCTGACTCCTTTATCTACTGATGTCTAGAAACCAACTTCCAACAGAACTTTTCAGCTTGACCATTCTGTTCTGGGTATCTGAGAATGATGTTTCAGCTCAAGTCTCTCGAGGAAGAACAAGATATCGTGAACTTACCCTGGAGCTAAGACACTCCTTTTTGGTGGTTATTAATAAACATATTTTTAGGGAGATGCCAGAGGTGGAGAATAAGCAAGGATGTGCCCAACAGAGTCCTGATCTTCAAGAACTTAAAAAACATACCATGGAAAAATTCTTATTTTTTAAAATATATTTTTAAAATTTATTTCAGAGAGAAAGGGAGATGGAGAGATAGGTAGAAGCATCAATGATGAAAGTAATTGATCAGCTGCCTCCTGCATGCCCCCACTGGGGATCGAGCCCACAACCTGGGCATGTGCCCTGACCAGTAATGGAACCGTGACCTCCTGATTCATAGGTCGACGCTCAACTACTGAGCACACAGGCCAGGCTCTCTCCTGATTCTTTACAGGAGCTCAGTGATCCAGGGAGGGAAACAGTACAGCATGATCAAAAGCTAATCTCTAGGTAGGCTCATGGGCACATTACCCAGGCACCTTGAAGTCTGGCTCTTTCCTGTTCAGTGTGCTTTTTAATGGGAGGGTTACCTTGGGAATCACCCCATCATGGTATCAAAGTGCCGACATGGAAGTGCTCCTGAGTTAGTCCTAAAAGCAGATGTGAGGCAGCAGCAGCAGCAGAGTGCTAAAGAAAAAATAATGCTATGGAGGTTCAAGGAAAGACATGTGGCTGGCTGTGTTTACAAACATATTTTTGTGTGTGTGTGTGTGTGTTTGTTTGTTTTTTGTAACGGATTCTGACTTTAAAGGAAATATATGGTATAAGTGAGAGCAAGATAGGAAAGGAAGAAAGAGAGAGAGCCAGTGTTTGAAGAGCTTCATGAATTTAATCTATTTCCAGTAAAATGTTTAACAAACATTTATATATTGCTTGCTATATGCAACTATTAACTCATTTCATCCTCATAATAACTCTATGAAGTGGATACTGCTTTTATGTCTATTTTATAGGTGAGATGGAAGGCAAGTAGCTTGCTTAACATCACACAGCTTGTAAGTGGATAAGTTGGGTTTTGAGACTAGGTAGTCAAGCTTTCTGTTCCATACCATTAACCACTACATTATGCTGCTGCAGAAGACACTGTACATAATCTAGTAATAGGAGAAGGTAAATAATACTAGGAGGAAGAGCTACATTATTTGAGCACCAACAATGTGCCAGGCATAGAAATCCTATGAGAGATGTATTTTTAAGCTCCCATTTTCAGTTGAACAACTGAGGCTTAGAGAAGTAAGCAACTTTTCTGGGGTTAGAGGGGTACTTTGTGTGAGAGCTGGACCTGGAATGCCTGCCAGGGCAACAGAAGGAGATAGTGGTGAGTAGGACTAAAACTTTCCCAGCACTCGTCTGGCTGAGGGACACGGATGATGGAAAGGAAAGCGTCTTGCCTCTGTGGCAATTGGCTTCAATCAGGGCACCCTGAAGGAGTCCTAAAATAGTCCTAAATGTGACCAAAGAAGATTTTTTTCCCTGTGATTTACTTATCACACTAAAACGTGCTACTTTAATCTCTCCGTTGAAAGAGCTGGGCTCAGGCAGGACAAATGACCCATCTGGCAGAGGCATGAGGATTAGCTCTTTGATTAGGATTTGTCTACCATAGTGTAAAATTCTTTTCCAGCCTGAGTTTGCATTCTAGTCTTTGCAAGTAATTTAAAGGCATCCTCTAGCATTTTTATTCCCTAACCCAGTAATCTAACTTTTAGGAAGAAAAATAAAATACAACAGAAAACTTGTTATGTCAGTGCGAGGGCAAAAGAAATGCTAAACGGAAGATGTGACACTGTTCTGTAGATCTTGCAAAAAATATGCAAGTTAGCTTAAAGAAATAAAAATCGCCCCATACAAGCAAATAACATCTTTTAAAGCCCGGAAACCCAGAGAATTCTCTACAAATTATGCCTTGCAAGACAGATGGCCTATAAATCCACAGTCATCACACATTTGAGATGGGCAAACTGGGCAACATGTGTGCCAGCTAGCATGGCCACTGGCCTCATTCTATTGAGCCAAATGTCAATTAGGCAGGCTCTGGCTCTCAAATGTTTGGATGTCACTGGGATTAGGTGGTTGAGAATCCATTCGTCATCAGTCAACCCCCACTCTTAATGTAATGATACCAGAGCATGTTGGAAGGCTACTGGTCCAATAGATTATTTAGCACCTTCTAAGTCACTTCCACGCACAGCACTGAGAAGCTATTTCCTTGGCTCATGAATATTCCTAGTGCTATGACCCTTATGTCAATTCTGCTAGAGCAGCTCAGATAAAGTAAGTGCAGATGGCTTTAATATCCCATGGCTCACCAAAATCCTTTTGTCTGCTTTCAGAAATTGTCTATTAAATGTTCCGTTTTCACTTATCTTTGCTTGGGCACAAACTTTCCTATTACATTTGCCAACTAACTGTGTTTTTGTACAGTACATGAACTCTGCTTGTTTATTTACCTATTTTATCTTTTTTTTTTTTCCAATCCTGAAGTCAGTATGTTCTATACATGTTCTCATGTATTCTTATTTTAGGTTGAGAAGTGTCAGACATTCTTATTCCATCTTGATTGCTAAACCTGTTTTATTACCATAACTATGTACAAATACAAGCCCAAGATACTGTGTGATAATGGCCACTAAATGGCTATGTGCTCTTCTCAAAAGCCTTTACAGATTAACTCCATTACCCAGCTACCATGCCTTTCTGTGTTCCTGAGTTCTCCCATATTAAGTTGAACTTGTTAATGTGGTTTTGTGTGAAAGTTCTTAATAATAACACCTACCTTTGATTTAGCACTTTTCCTTTTCAAAATATTCTTACATCTGCAATTTATGTAGGTAAGACAAAGTTTTATTATTTAATGTGACATATAAACGTTGACCCAATGAGGTTAAACAATCCCTTTAAATTGACATGGCTACATAAGCACAGAATCCAGATTAGAAGCCTCTATAGCTTGGAGTCTTCCCACTAGATTTGTGAAAGAACTAATTGGTCATTTAGGGTTAGAGGTTTTCAGAAGGTAGTGAAGAAGTTCACTGCATTTTATTAGTGCACATAGCCATTTAGTGGCCATTATCCCATTGCTGTATCAGAAGTGACCCTTCACAATGGTTCCTGAACCATAACGCACAGGAGGCAAAAATGTTCTAGATCCTTAACTAGAATGCCATGTTCCTTGGTCAAGCTGGACAATGGCTTTCTAATGTGAAGGAACATGACCTTCTCTTTGTTTTCATCTCTTCCAGTGTCTAGCATAAAGGCAAGTCCACAATATGTGCTCATTAATGCTTTCTATAGCTACTTGAACATGTTATCACTTAGTGCCTGAAATGCCACCTGACATTAATCTGCCCCTCATCTAGCCCTCTACACGGCAGCATTCCTGAAGTACAGCTCGAATGTTTGTCTCCCCTTCAAAAGCCTTCATCCTTTCTTGCAGAGGAGTTCTGCTACACTGACTGCTACATGCGGAGAAGAATGGCACCTTTCTATTGTCTAGTACAAGGGTGGACACAGGCAGTAGGGCTCAAAATGTGTGTTGACTAAATGAATGAATGAGCCAAGATTAGCTTCAAGGCCTACATGTCCTTTTAGCTTCCCTTCTCATTTACTTCCTTCTCAAAAAAACTGATAAAAGTTACTTGACCATTCAAAAACTCAATTTCCATCTGGTCAGCATGGCTCAACCTATGAACCAGGAGATCCTGGTCAGGGCACATGCCCAGGTTGCAGGCTCAATCCCCAGTGTGGGGCATGCAGGGGGCAGCCAATCAATTATTTTTCTCTCACCATTGATGTTTTTATCTCTCTTTCCCTCTCCCTTCCACTCTGAAAGCAAGAAAAGTATATTTAAAAAATAAACAAAGACCCAATTCTCTCATTGTAAAATGGAGGTAATAATACACTCAAGATTTGCCCTGAGGTTTATACAAGATAATTAGCTGGTAAAGAGCTTGAAGTGATTCTTGACATCCCTAGAACCTCAACAAATAAAACATCCCCTTTCCCTGGCACATAAAGGACACTAAATAGATACCTGAGGAATGGTGGTGTACCACATTCTATCTTGTAGTATAGTAATTTATATATTGATATATTTGCATATACCACCTGTCTGAATTATAGTCTCCTTGAGGATGAAGACTTTGTCTTGATTTTGTTCCTCTTCTTTGTAGTTCTTAAGTTAGGTGGGCAATACATGCTTATTAATTAAAATATCCATGCAACTGTTTCAGTTGTGTATTAGAATAAAGAAAAGAGTGCAATGAGCATCAGGTATCTTTGAGGATCTCTCCTTTGATATGATGGAGATTCTTGAAAAAATCCTTTCTACATGGGCTCCTGGAGTTTGCCCCAGGATTGAGACCCAGTCATGCCATACTAACTTGTGTGATGACACCACTTTTATGGCTGTCTTCTTTTTTTCATTCACACTTCCTAAATTGTCCTACTTGAGATCACCTATTAGATAAACTCCCCATGCTTGGGTTCTTCTCCCAGGGTAGGCTTCAGAGGGAACCCAAACAAAAACCAACTGCAATGTTAATATTCATTTTCTATGTGTTAATGTAGAGTGCTAGGTGAGAAGGTTAATTCTGTCAGTCATCTTTAGTTAAGACTTCCTCTTCAAATAATGCTATTTTTACTCTGTAGATAATTTTGCTTTTGCAACTGGAGTCCTACAAATTCCAGTGGTTTAGAATTAAGGCAGAGCTCCTAAAATATTTGTAAATAATTAATGTAATAATTGGTCATTCTCAGCTTCCTGACATTATTTCACCCATTGCCATGGCACATTTTTTCAGCTTTCCTGTTAAGTGCTAGGGTTGGACAGTCCACATGTCCCCTCACCTGGCTTTCTTGTGGTCATTGCTTGTTTTCCATGAACTTGATTCTTTCTGTATTTCATCTGTTTCCCTACCAGTTATTTGCTATAAAATAAACTGCTAACAAAACTGGATTCTGGGTAATGCAGATGTTGGGAGGCCAAATGGCTGTGGCTTTGTGGCCTTTCTCCAGCACAGTGCAATCTGCAAGCTATTCCTTTTATCTGAGCCATAGCCCCACCTAATTCTTGGAAGGGGAAAAGTATAATAGCCAGAGATTATTAATGCTGTGCTCTTATGGGAGGTTGCAGCTAGGGAAAACATAGCCATTATCTGCTTTGTCCAATAGCTCTCACACCAAGGGCAAGGCATCTCAGGAAGGTATACTCTGATGCCATAAAGAAGCTGTCACCAAACTCAGCATACCGGGGTGGATTAGGCTACCAAGCTCACTTCCCCACCTCTTGGGACTGGCATTTGACTTTATCTTTTACTATTTATATTTTTCCCGGTTGGTTGTTTTATGAAAGAGGCCATTTTGGCTGTGAATGGACATGGTCGTGACTTTGAGATGACTGAAGAAAAAGGCTAGAGGAATAAAAAAAACCCAAGACTTCTGGGTCAGGCATTTGGATCTCCTCAGATCAATTCTTGCTTCTTGGGAAAGGAGGAAATGCAATCACGGAGGAAAAGTGAAGGGAGTTATCAAGTCAACTAATGATCAATGGACTCATAATAACTATCTTGAAAAAAAATGTTTTTTTCATTTTAGCTGATCTCTCATACTTCAGAAAAATATCTGAACATATGAAACAGAGTTAAGAGTAGCTTGAAATATAGGCACAGATGATAATGTCATTCTTCTGTGACCTTCCACAGAAGCTACAAAGTCAATAGGAGGATTTTAAATGGGATCTTAATCAATAAAATACTTGAGTGGCTGTTCAGCAGCTTTCTTAGTGTAGTAACTCAATTAATGCACGAAGAGAATTGCCTACCTCATACAGTTTTCATCTGTCTTTGTCTATTAGGAAGAAAATCTATTGCATTTACTAGTAAGTTTACTTTGTTCATTCATTTTAGTTCTTTTACTTTTTGCAAGGAATCTATTTAAAACTATTTAAATGAATGCCACCTTAATTGTGAGTCAAACCTTTGAACCAGTCAATATTTCCTCCAGATGAGTGGTTTTTAAGCTGTGCATCCTGAATCCCGGGGTTTGTGGCAGAAGTTCCTGCAGAAAATGGGGTGGGGCAGGAGAGGAGACAGGAGCAGGGCAGCCATCAGCAGCTACACTCCAGGCTCCCTGTATTCAACTAGTAGAGTGTTCCTAAAGATATTTCCTACACATTGGCCTTTCTTATGAGACTTTGTTGGAAGAAACAAACACAAATAAAAGGATGCTATGTCAAGGAAAAGTCTGAAAACCACTGCTATGGATACCTACTGCTATCTTCTAAATAGCTGGCCTTGCATCTCTTTTCTCAGCAAGTCTTGGTGGAGGCGCCCAAGCAGAAGTCTGGAGTAGTGGGAAGGACTGTACACTGGGACACAGAAAATGCGCCCTAGTCTTAACCTCTTCTGTGATATGAGTTGGGGCTAAATAGCTAAGACCCTTATGGACTGGTGATCCCATGAGTTGAGGCCACTGGCCAGGGATGCATGAGGGCCAACAAGGCAGTTATGTGATAGGTCAGAAGAGATGAGCTGTGGGCATTTGTTCTTTACATTTGTTCTCTCAATGCTCAGCTTTTGGGACCTGACACATCTTTCACTTTTGATTTTGTTAGGGCCATTTATAAAAGTACTTGTCTTTGTTTGGTTTCTTCTAAAAGTAGGTTTTGAGACAAAAATTTGAGTAAATATAGTTTATTTCAGAGGTTACTCTAAAAAATAACTGTAAGGGAATGGAGAAATGAAAAGGGAAGGAAAGAGCTAATGAAAGGAACATGATCAATCAGGTTACAGTTGTGGGCAACTAAGGCTAAATTTCACTGAGGCACTCCAGGACAAAGTGGAGAAAATGCATAAAAAATGTCCCACACAAGGGGCAAGGAAGATGAGGTACTACTTCCTGAATGAAAACCACTCCTGAGGCCATGGAGTCCTGGGCACATGTAGGTTGTCTATGAGGGCTGAGAGAAGGTCCTGGAGAATTGCAGAGGCTGCTGTTAACCATGTTATAATAATGAGTGCCAAGAGATATGGGAAGGACACCCAGCTCTGTTAGTGTTGTTATCATCCCACTTTATAGAGGAGGAACCTGAATCTCAAGCAGGTCAAGTCACCTGCCTGAGATTAACTGGCTTAACCATCATAAGATGCCAGCATTTTTAAAAATTATGGATGCATAATAGACATTAATAAAAAGTCATTATTATTTATGATTTCTACTTAATGAAGAGAAATGGTGCTAAGAAAATAATGATTTTTAAAAATCTACTAGAAAAATTAAGTGATAAAGTAAAGAGTAAGAATGTGTATGACCAATGTTCTGAATCTCACTTCTATACCAATTAATGGTTTGAAATTATTTGGTGTAAATGCCAATTATCACTTTTCATTAGTTCAGGTCAACCAAGATGAAGTGGGCAACAATTAATATACACAATCTTCTTACCATGATCAACTTAGATAATTCTTAAAGGGATTTTTTTTTAAAGATGAAAAAACTAGGGGGTAGAACTGATTAAATAGGTTAAATGGTTTCTTAAGGTTAGGTAAACAGTAATGATGAATTACTGATTTCTGACCCAGTTGTAGTGGGTTCTGCTGTTTTTATCCGTCCAGTGTGCTCCTTTTTTTTTTTTTTTAATATATTTTATTGATATTTTTACAGAGAGGAAGGGAGAGGGATAGAAAGTTAGAAACATCGATGAGAGAGAAACATCGATCAGCTGCCTCCTGCACACCCCCCACTGGGGATGTGCCCGCAGCTAAGGTACATGCCCTTGACCGGAATCGAACCCGGGACCCTTCAGCCCGCAGGCCGACGCTCTATCCACTGAGCCAAACCGGTTTCGGCAAGTGTGCTCCTTCTTAAGGGTAGCACACCCCATTTGAATTTCAGGGAACCCAACCACTTCTTTCCTACTGGTAGTCCATGTGGTTTAGGCAGTAAATTCCTCATCAGCTCTAGGGAGAGTCATGTGGCCTAACTCTGTCCAATTATTACATTCCATCTTTTGGTCCTCAGCAATCCTAGCTCAGGAGTGGCCTTGGCTGACTTAAGCCAAACTCCAGGTTTCTGAGATTTTTGATGGAAATATCAGTCAAAATTCTTTTTACTTCAGGAGTGACTGCCCAAGAATTACAGCCAGTACCAATAAAATGACAGGAGATCATGCAGGACAATGCTTGATGACACCTTTGAGCCCTTGGATGTGGTCATGCCTGAAGTCATTAACACCTTGCCTATCTGCACCGGTAAATTCCTTTCTATGCTTCAGTTTGAGTTAAACTTCTATCATTTTTCAATGGAAGGAGTTCTCTCTAATACAGGTTGTGAGATTCCCAAGTCCAGTGCTCTTTCTAGAACACTCTAGGTGCTTCTTGCTCTTGACAATAATGGTACAGTATAGTTAATTGTATCAGTATTTTAAAAGAAAGCAATACTGAAAATACAGAAGGGTTATTTCTACTGATGCAGTCATTATAACTTAGGTCTATTTGAAGCAAAAGTGCTTGTGTATCCAAACTTCTATTGGCTTTGCTGAAAACCAAATTGCTTTGCTATTATTAATACTGAGTTCATTTCAACTATTAAACTATTAACTTAGTGAGTACTGATCTAAAAGAGAATACATGGTTCATTTTTATGATTTCATTGCAACAAAGTGGGGAAGCTTTTGTATAGCACACCTTATACAAATTTAAGAGGAAAGACTGATCATAAAAGAAATGTAGCTTGAAACATCTGCTAATATTGTATAATCTATATTAATTCAGTTGTTTAACAATACCCATAAACACCTGCTCTTCACAGGAAAATAAAAGTATGAACAGACTCAACTGTTTTATTTTGGTTTGACAGTTTATTTGAGCAAAATTTGATCTTCATTTATAGATATCTCAGTTGAATCTAGAGGTCAGCATTCTATTACCAAAGGCACAAATATAACTATTCTATTTTTCATGCTAAATTTACTCACCAGCTTTCTTCTAAAGAGCCTAAGTGATAAAAAGAAAAATAACTGCTCAGGAGACATTAGTCTTCAAATTCCAACATTCACGCCCTCTTGTTTAAAGAGGCATGTGTCATTGTGGATTCCTGTGTTAAGCATACTTAGGTTTGCAGGGCAAACAACATGGCAAGGAAGACATATTTGCCAACTTCGGGCCACAGCATTTCTCAATGTGTGGTTTTAAATGAAAATAATAAACCAAACTCTTTTTGAGAGCAGTATCTTCTGCAACAAGATTTAAAACCTTCATTTGTGGAACCCAAACATGTAAACATTTGGCCCCTTCTGTGTCAAAGACTGCACAAAAATCTTCTGATTATTGATAACCAATATATACATCGCTGGAAACTGAAATTCCAGTATGGAAATGTGGCCCACATGCTAATGGTCACAGGTCCACAAAGCATCAAAGTCCACTATCTCTCCCCACTTCCATGCGGTACAGCTATAGTCAGCTAACCAGTGCTCATCTTTTAGCATTTAGGCTTTTGGCCACACTGAAAATTTTTCATTTCATTTTATGCTACCTTTTATATAAAACATATAAAATGCATATAAGAACTAAATATTAGCACAAGTCAACTTTGTGTATTATTTCTTTAACACCTACTTTAAAATATCTTTCATGATATCAGAGAGTATATATATACTTATGTTACTATATATTATGTATGTGTCTTATTCCTGGCATTTTATCAAATACTAGAGGCCCGGTGCACGAAATTCGTGCTTTGGTGTGGGGGGGTGTCCCTCAGCCCAGCCTGCACCCTCTCCAATCTGGGACCCCTCGGGGGATGTCCGACTGCCAGTTTAGGCCTGATCCCTATGCAGGGACTGCTGGCTCCCAACTGCTTGCCTGCCTGCCAGCCTGATCACCCCCTAGCCACTCCCCTGCCAGCCTGATTGATGCCTAACTGCTCCCCTGCCAGCCCGATTGCCCCCAACTGCCCTCCCCTGCAGGCTTGGTCACCCCCAACTGCACTCCCCTACAGGCCCGGTTGCCCCTAACTGCCCTCACCTGCTGGCCCGGTTGCCCCTAACTGCCCTCACCTCCCAGCCTGGTCACCCCCAACTGCCCTCCCTTGCAGGCCTGGTCTCCCCCAACTACCCTCCCCTGCTGGCCTGATCACCCACAACTGCCCTCCCCTGCCGGCCATCTTGTGGTGGCCATCATTGACCACATGGGAGCAGCCATCTTGTGCAATGGCATGAGGGTCAATTTGCATATTACCCTGCTATTATATAGGAAGGATAGGTAATATGACAGTGTCTTTCTCAGATGAATGAGACCAATTTTGTGTTTCAATTTACTAATGCTTGGGCACATTTGAAGAGCTAGTCAAAAGTAAAGCAGCAAAAGAAAAATATTATAATGTAATGTTAAACGTCCTTACTTATTTTCTTATGTGTTTATTGATTAAAATGTATTAATCAGATGTTTCTTGAAGACCACTTGGTTTTATACCTTAGGTAAATCTTTTGATGTCAAAGCTTTGGTTTGCTTCTTTGCAAAATAATAATGTATGTATTAAAAGTTACATAATAAAGAAAGCTAATTTCCTTTCTCATCATTCACCATATTGAAGTCAAATAATATTTTCTGAAATTATACTTTGTTGGATTTAAGAAGACACACAGAAAAGAGTTCCTGGAAAGACCTTAAAGTCAAACTTCAAAATCAAATTAAAAAATAATTTTCATTTTTGAAAAAAAAATATCTCAAACTCTTAGTTACTAAAAAATATCTCAAACTCAGTTTCTAGAATTAACCTTTAACTTAACAATGTGTTATTCCTATAAAGACGGATTTAAAAATCGTTCTCCTATTCACTATGAATAAAAAATCTCTAATCCTCTTTGTTCAAATAAACAGAGCCAAAGCAGCAAACAAGATGACCTGGTGTGAAAGATCTCAAGTTCATTTTCTTATTGGAGTTTTTGGGTTGAGAAATAAATTCTGTGATTTAAAAAAATCACACCAAAATGGACATGGAAGCTTCATGATGAATCACATAGTTTGTGAAAAACTGTGCTATTTTCAATGTACCTGAATTGTGTGTGCTTGTGATTATAGAATCCATACCTGGTACAACTATATAATGGCACTAAATACTCTTGCAAATGCTAAGAGACATCATCTTAACTCTCCTTAGACCAAAATTGGTTCTTGCGGGATTCTAGATTTTTCAATAACCTATTGTAATTTTTTTCTTTGTATCCTCTACTTTTCCAAGGCATCAGACTTGATGTCTGGGGATCCTATGCCACCTGAAACATGGGCTGTCAGCAGTGTGCTGTGAAAGGAGGGGAAAAGGGCAACATTTAGGTTCTGAAGTGTGTCATTGGTTTCACAAAAGCTTTTTGTTTTCCTAGTTTCTTAAGCTAACATATTTTTACAAGTCTTGCTGGATCTGCTAAGATACTGTTAGTTATTTTTTGGTGCAGTTTCGATTTCAGAAAGGAACTGTCAAATTATTTAGGAGAAATCTCCAAGGAGTTCCACTCTGCTAAATGATAAGGAGAAATGCCATGTTTGTGACACCAGGGAAGAAAGGGCATCATATGGAAATAAGATCAGAGGGGCAGGCCTGGCAATGCCAGCATATACTGTTGCCTCAGTTGTTCCCTTCAACTGACCTTGGCAACAATAAGAATGATGACAAGAGCAAAGGTAAAGTGCTTGACCAAGAAAATAAATACTAAACAATGTGGTCTATAAATTCCTAACTAATAGCATGAAGTATAAAATTAATTATAAGAATTTAATTTATACTTAATAAATACTTTCGTTTTTCATTTAGAGGACCAGTTTCAGAATAAGTACAATGGGTTGAAAACTTTTAAATCTACCTTTATGATAACCATTCTTATTAATGACTATTCAGCTTGCTAAAGCTGTTTGTTACTTATAAATTACCTGCATATTAACATGCAATTTATTTCTTCTTAATAATTGGTTAATTGTACTTCTTTTCCTCCCCATGGAATATCTAGGCATTTGCAATAGCATCATGATGACACACCAATTCTCTCAGAGTAGATATCTCAATCCAGATGAGGCTTAGTGGTAAAGAAATAGCTGGAAATCCTTTTCAGGGACAATGATGCTACAAATAATTGAAAATCCTTGGCAATTAAATCATCATGATCTTATTTTGGCAATTCATTTCTCCCAAATCAAAAACATAAATTTCTTAATAACTTCCAGGCAACTTAGAGCTATCTTCCTGATATCAGTTTTTAGACTCATGTTTTTTTCTATAAATACTAACTTTTACATAAAAAAATCAAAATTTTATATTTTCCCAAGTGGACAAATTTGTCAATAGTGTAAACTGGAATAAGATAAGGCTCCAATCTTTTCAGTTTTAGAGATTTAGAAATATCTGTGGATCACTTCTCAGAACATCTAAAAACAGACCCTAAAGAACAACCTGTAAGACTGTGAATTTCCTGTCTGAGAAAGAAGCATTTAGTCACTGAGTAAATTTAAAATAAAACAAATGATTAGACATCTAAAAAATGTCGCATGCATATATATAACTACAACAAAAATAACATATCAAAGTAAAAAAAAATCTACTTTGGATTGAACCACCAGTAACTTAAGACAGAAAGGAAAGCAAGCATACAAATGCGTGACCCATTCACAATTAGAAAGCAGAACTTCCTTATGGTGAGGGACAAAGTGGACTGACCTTTTGTGGCGAGGCTAGTGTTGGGTTCATATTTCTCAATCAATACTTGGACTTGCTCTTGTTTTAAAGGTGGGTAAAGTATTTCATTTAGCCGGGGATCTCGCTGCTTAATGTTGATAAAATCCATCATCTGGTCAACAGTAAGGTATGGCCTGCTTTTGGCACCACTAAACACAATTAAAAACCATAAATTAGAATATTTTCCACCAAGTCTCATTCAGATATTTGCATTTAGCTATAGAGAAACCAAATCCTGTCATTCCTGGTAAGAGCATGTTATCCTGAAGTTCCTATCTTGCCCTAAGACATCATGCTGCTCCACTACAACTGCTGCATCTCCCCGGGCTACAAATAAGTTTTCCAATCACTGCCACTAAGTCCCAGTGCCCTTGAACAATGCCCAACGCATGACAAAATCCACAGTAGGAACACATTGCATCTCATGTGTAAAGATAAACCACTCTAACTGATCACAGAGGTATGGATTATTTTTTTATTATGACACTACATTTTTTTTAAATGTATCTTCATTGCTGAAAGTATTAGAGATGTCCCTTTTTTACCCCATTGACCCCTTCTAGTCTGTACCTACTCCAAGCCCCAGGCCTTTACCACACTATTGTCTGTGTCCATGGGTTATGCTTATATGCATATAAATTCTTTAGTTAATCTCTTCCCACCCACCCACTCACCCCCATCTTCCCTCTGAGATCTGACAGTCTTCCATGCTTCTATGTTTCTGGATCTATTTTGTTCATCAAATTCCCATATCCCACTTAATCATTTAAAGATGTAATAAAAAAGTAAACAATATGTTTAAGCACATTTTTCTTTTCATTAAAGTTACATTTCAACAAGAGTCTATAACTCTTCTATATGGTGTGATTCACACTTCACATTTTAATCCTGTTGACAGCCAAAAGTCAAGTTCAATGGTACAAATATTGCACATGTTCAATAAATATAGTTGATTGCAATGAACATCAGCATGCAAGTATATTCAACATCATTCTCAGCAGCACTGTTTGCCTGTCTTCCATATGAAGGAATCCTTATTGTATTTATCAATTTTGGATTGATTTTCTGTCATCATGTAGATTTCAGTATATCAAAAGAGTAAATTGCTACTTCCCCACATTTGCCTTTGAGTTTTGGTTTCTTTCTTATTTTGTTTCATTTATTTAAAAAATTTAATGCCTATATAATTTCCAACATATAATTTTCAGCTGGGAGGGTTCTTAGTGATCCACACTTGTCATTTCACTAATGCAGCTCAGAGAGGTAAGATGGCTAGTTCCTAGTTCAGAGTTCTTTCTGCAACATGAGTCTGCCTCAGCTAACTGCCTCTGTTCTAGCCATAATCTTCAAACCACACAGAGCCCCCTGAGGTTACTAAAACAGCTACACCCAGCAACAAATCATAGCAAACTTCCACTCATTAAAAGCCCTGGTTGCACCTCAGGGGCGGGAATGTGTGATTGTCTCCAGCAATTACACAGAAGCACTGCTATTAGACATAGTGCACAAGAGGGTCTTCCTCTCCCTCTATTGCTCAAATTCCTGCCCTAGCTGCCCAAAGACCATTGAAGCTGGGAAATAGTGGGTTAAAATGGATGCTCTTACAATTCGGAAAAGATGTTATCAATTTCAGGTCGAGGGCAAAGATGGTTCAGGAATACTCTGTACACTTCTGGAGTGAAATCTTCTTGAGGTATTGAATCATTCTGGGAAATAAAACAACACTGTCAGTTAATGGTCTTTTTCTTTCCCTATCTTCCTCCCTCCCTGCTTTCCTCAATTCCTTCCCTCCCAACCTTCATTCCCTCTTTTCTTCCATGCGTTCAGGGTAAATATTCAGAAGACATTCATGAACCCAGCTGTGGGCTCCATTTGAACACTGAGATGTCAAAAACCTTATTCTCTCTTATGTTTTCATTATAATTTAAGTGTAAGAGTTTTATTCCAAAGAGATGTTAAGGCAATTTTCTTAAGTACATTTCTAAAGTGAAGTTAGATTTAGTAAAAAGAGGGTCTCTTTAGAATATTTTTAAAGTTTGCTTTTTGTTTTGGTTTTAATCTTTTTTATTGTGATAACATTTATACAACATAAAAATTTTACCATTTTTAAGTGATCAGTGACATGAAAAACATTCACATTTGTTCAAAAACTGTAAAGAACTAATTTTGTGTCATTTTTCCCCAAATAATGTTCTTTCCAGTTTAAATAATCTGATAAATTATAAAATCTATATATATAAAAGGCTAATATGCAAGTTGTCCGCTCGGGAGTTCAACCAGGAGAGCGGGAGTTTGATCACTCGCTATGATGTGCACTGACCACCAAGGAGTGGCGTGGAACATGGTGGGCGACCAGTGGCAGCGGCGGGGTGCTGAGGGAGCGAGGAAAGGAGGAGGCAGGGTGGCGGGGAGATGGGGAGGCCAGTCTAGGGACCCTACCCTGCATATATTTCGTGCACCAAGCCTCTAGTGTTTTCATAAGACAGGAACCATTATTTCTCACTGGATCCTCCTGGTCCTATTGTTTGGGAAGCAAGTCACTGACATAAAAAGTCACTTCTATGACTTATTTTTCTGTGTAGTCAGGCTGCCATGGAAACCGGAAGCATATATTCAAGCCTTTGTTAACAGGAAGGACATTCTTTATGCCGTTTTCCTATCTCAGGTAAGTGTTTATATGAGTGTTTTTATTTTCAAGCCCTTAAATCAAAGAAAACGCCCTTCCTTTTACCATAGTCATAGGTTTTGAAATGTACTTTTATAAAAGTTTCTAAAAATTATTGTCTGAAATCGTACACTCCTTGCTAACAGATAAGAAAACTTAGCTCACCACTTAGCTCACTCCCATATTTGTGGACTGAGCAAATAAAAGAATATGTTTTTTGTAATAAACCCATTTATAGAGCACAAAAAATCTGTTTTTAAAAACAGAATTTTCAGACAACCAAACATTATACATAGCAAGATGCATTATACCATTAAGCTTAAATACCTGGACACCAATTTTGAAATCATGAGCACAAGTGGCCAAATCCAAGAACAATGGGAAGTTTCCATGGATTGTTTTATTGGTGCTTTGCCACTCATAAACTGGGGACAAGTACAACCTGTAAACTGGTTTCCAAAGTCCCATTCTTTTCACAAGATGGAAGAAACCCTTTGCCTAGAAGTTGTACATTTTCCATTGCCCCTTTCTGTGACTTGAGCACCCACATCTCCTTAAGTAGCTTTGTAGATAGCTGGAAATGACCCTCTCTATTCTACTTTTTGGCTGAGAGACACAGGGAAGATAAATATTTAAATATCAATAGTAGTAAAGAAATACTGAATAGCTCTGTTAGCCAACTCAAGCATTCGACTTTCTTGGATTCTGTGAACCCCAAGTGTGTTCTCCCATTCTCTCTACTATTTAGTTACTATTTGGAGTTCACTCCTCTCCCCACCCCAACCTTACCCAGCACACACATATATGGATTTTATCTAAGAACATCTATAATTGTCTTCCTTCCCTTCCTGACCCCTTTTCTCCCTCCCTTTTTGTCTTAGTTAAAATCTCTTCCTCTGGGAGCCTTTCCTTCCTCCCAGACAGGGTTTTGCCTTCCATTCTGTGATACCATCACACCTTGCTTGTCTCATATTTCAACACTCATTTAACAGGATTTTGCTCCCAGCTGTACGATTCTATTACTTTCCAGCCTGCAGATCTACACAAGCTAGGACCTAACTGCTCTGGCTCCACTGTGTAACATACTGCAGGTGCACACTAAATACTTACCAAAGGAATGGATGTAATTCATGAGAAAGGTAGAAGTTGATAGCAAGGACTTATGTGCTGTGTTTCCCTTAGAATAGCAGATTTAACTAAAGTCATTTACATAAGATTTCAGACACATAACTCCATAGAACAATATGCTTTAGTAAAACTCTAACCATTGTTTATTTACAGGCTGTGAATCAGAAATTCTTATAAAGAGGGACAAATTAATTAAGATAATATGAATAAACACAATTTATTGTCATCACCAGTTGGATGTTAGAGCATAAAAAAAGGAAACATTTCAATACAGCTGATTTTCCTTGTCTCATTTTTCTCTTGCCCAACTTGAGCAAGGCTTTGGAGTCAGTGGGTGAAAGTGAGAGAAAAAAATATTTTGTTAAAATGTGCATCATTGGGTCCTAGCTGGTTTGGCTCAGTGGATAGAGCATCGGCCTATAGGCTGAAGGGTCCTGGGTTCCATTCTGGTCAATGGCACATACCTGGGTTGTGGGATCAATCCCCAGTAGGGCGCATGCAGGAGGCAGCCAATCAATCAATGATTCTCTATCATCATTAATGTTTCTCTCTCCATCTTCCTTTCCTCTCTTAAATCAATAAAAATATATTTTAAATATGTATTACTGAAAACTAAAGTGAAAGAATATAGGGTAGTAATTTTGTAAGAAATAGGTATTTAACATTCAGAAAATGTTATTTGAAAATATGTTAATTTATTGTAGTAGACTCTAATAACTCAAGAGTCCACATACAGATTTCATCGCAACAAAACAATGAATTATTTCTCAATAAATTCAGTGTTTTAACCTATTCATAATATGTTTTTTCTGAAGCTATAAATCAAAAGTTGAGTTAGCCATAATGTACATGAAATAATTACAAGTAAACTGCTCATAATCAATCTCTGAATGTTTTTTGTTAATTTTTTATTTATTGATTTCAGAGAGAAAGGGGAGAGAGAGAGAAAGAGAAAGAGAGAGAGAGAGAGAGAGAGAGAGAGAAACATGGACTTGATGTTCCATTTACTTAGGCATTTATTGCTTGATTGTGCCCTGACTGGGACCTTGGCTTATCGGGACAACACTATAATCAACTGAGCTACCCAGCCAGGGCTTTAATGAGGCTTTAAATTTTTTATATTAGTTATTTTAAGAATCACAGCTACAGAAATGATTATATTTCTGATTTATATTTAGGATGTAAGACATAGGAGAAAGGCAAATCTAACAGTTATCCTGTGAAAAATTATTTTATAATTTTTATTCATAATATTCTTTAGTAAATTTTAAGGTAGTCTTTTAATCCAGAAAACACTATTTCCCTCAGTATTGCATATACTATATGTTCATAACTATAGTAAACTTTGTTATTTAAAACAAACACATGGATTTACTCCTTATCTTCATTATTAAATGAAAATACATGTGCTAATGTTATGCTAAGACTAGAATATAACTATAGTAAACTTTATTATTTAAAAGAAACACATAGATTTATTCCTTATCTTCTTCATTAAAATGCAAACACATAAGCCAATGCCATATCAAGACAACCATACAATTCCAAATGACACTGAGCTGTTCTCAAGTTAATAAGACTTAAATCAAAGGTAATTTGGTGCAAGTAAACTATTTTCAGTGCTCAGGAAGTTTGTGGGTAAAGTGGTAATTTTCTGAATATGCAAAGGTCTTCAAAGGTTTCACTGGAAAATGTGTTTGGATTATTAATAGAAGGACAGTAATTGCTTCGTCTCTCTTTTTAGCTGTAGAACTACTTTTTAACAATTAATGTAACTTGGACAAGCGACTGTAATCTCTAAAGGAGTACCCTCTAAAGGAATTTGTTATTCCAATGGATCACGTTGGCCGGGACACAAGTTCAAGTGCATTAATTATCCCTAACAATGTGCACAAAGATAATGTTTAAAAAATCTCAACAGGATATCCACTGTGTTTCTGGTAATGTGCCTATTTACAGAACACAATTAAATCTAGTTGGAATGACTGCCAGCTATGAAACGAGGCTCCAGACATGCAGGACTATCTACCATTTATGTAACTTTTCTTCTGTGTAGTATTTAAAACACTTCTTGTTAGGATATCCCAAATCTTTTTGCTAATTAGTAGATACTTTCTAGAGACACTGTTCTGTGGATATGAAATTACAACAAGGATTTAAAATATAGTCAGTTTGCAGAAGCATTTATTTCCGAGCTCTGAAACTGTCTCTGCTTTTTAAATTTTTTAAAGCATTCAATTTCTACAACTCTTCCAAGTAAAGTGTACTTTACTAAGAATAATGATCTTTCAAAACTTTATGATGGAAGCTGATCATATTTTTAAAAAATCTCCAATTTGTTTTCAGAAAACTGTCATAACATTTAATTTTCTAAAAGTAAATACGTTTTTCAATTTAAACATGTATTATTTGAATCTCATTTTCCTTTTCAAATGTCTCCAGTTGACTTTGGTCTGAAAGCGTGAACCTATAATAGACATAGTGGATTGTAAAAACTCAATTTATATTTATTGACCAAATTTTCAGAATCCAATTGTTTGGAAAATTGCAATTTACAGAGTATTGATTGATGGGTTTCACTTTCTATGCAGTTTCATTTTCTACTCCTTTTCCTTAGCTAGATATTTATAATAATAACTTAAATTTTTGATCATTATATTTCACCAATGTTATTCAGTAAAGGTAAAATCGGGAGCAGTTACAGAGGAAAAACATTTGATGCCCATCTTTCTAAATTAATCTCTCCCACTTTCTTTTTGTGCTTAAATGCAGTTCTCAAACTGGCCAAGTCTTTCTGGCCTCAGGGCTTTACGCACATTGTTTAATTTTTCTGGAATGAGCTTCCCTCATTCTCACTGGCAGCCCTCCACTCCTTTTGCTCCTAGAATTCCCCACAAATTACACGTCAGTCAGTCAAGGTGTTTGACTAGCATCCCCAGACTCTCTGATCCTGGAACCCTGGGACTTCAATGTGTTAATATTCTCAGTGCTTGAGGGTACCCAGAAAGAGTTCAAGAAATATTTATTTAATTATCAACCTTAGTTATTTCTTTCCTACTCCAAGGCATCTAATGGAAGAGCAATAATAAGCAAGTTTGATCATTTTATTTTGCTTATTAAAGTGAAGGTTAAAATGTTTGGGAGCTTCCCCACAGCTATGCCCTAGTGTTGGAGCATCAGCATCTGTTTCCACCTGTAGCAGGAAACTGGTGGTGGAATGGCACTCTTGGTTTTCCTTGCTTCCTTCTACCTACCAAAGTCGTTATTAAACTTAATTTTTCTGAAAAGTATTCCCAACAAGCACTGACCGGTGAATCTAATAATGGCACTCATATTTTTTCACATTTAATCATACACTTAAGAATGGCTCCTCAACTTCATTCTCTGCAACTTGAGCATTGCCAGTGGGTTTTAGAGGCTCAAAGATTCTCCCTACAGCATAAGGATTGTCCTTGGGAAAGTGCTTACTTGTTGCTTAGATACCAGGATAAAAATACTTTGTAACAGAAAGGAGAGTTCTGCATACAGCATGAGAAAAAGGCATTCTACAATAAACTCATTTCTCTCAGAAACAATGGTAACAAATCATTTTAGAGACAGGCATGTAGACATGTATTGAAATGAAGGCAAATTCATTGAGTTTCGGTGATTAACACATATTGAGTGCCTTGAATGTGTTGGGCATGAAAAGAGCATATTACAACCTTGTCTTCTCATCTACCTTTCCACCATCTGAGCAAAGTCGCAGTCTCAAAACTTCCCTCTCAGCACAAACTTTTTGAGCACAGCCCTGCAGAGCATGTAAGTATATTTCTTTATAAACATGTACTGCTGTACTAATTGCTTAGTAACTTATAACTCTTAAAACTAGAAATTTTAAGAGTGAGATAAGATTAAATTCATATTTCAAACATCTTCCTAATCATAATCTATAATGATTAGCTAATATCTCCAGGGACACCACGAAAATATTTATTAGTGAGAAGTTTAAATTCTTGATAATGTTAATATTTTTGGCCAATACATTTATATATCAGATAGTTTTTATTTTTTATTGATAAAGAGCAAAGTTCTTTCTAGATTAAAATATTGGAATAAGGGGAGTGAAAGAAAATATAATTACAGTGACCTCACATATTGTAAATATTAACAAATAAGTCCTATGGTTTTCTTCTCTCTCTCTCTCTTTTTTTGTTTTGTTAATTCTCACTGGAGAATAATTTTTCCATTGATTTTTGGAGAGAGTGGAAGGGAAGGAGGGATGGAGTGAGGGAGAGAGAGAGAGAAACATTGATGTGGATTGGTTGCCTCCTACACCTGCCCTAATCAGGCTGGAGATCGAATCAAATCTGCAACCCAGGTACAAGCCATTGACTGGAAATCAACCCGTGACCCTTTGGTGGGTGGGCCAACTCTCTAACCACTGAGAAACACAGCCAGAGCTCCTATGGTTTGATGTTTGGATAGCATTTGGGGCAATCTATACTTTAGTAGGATTGCTCAGAGATATTTAATAGTGCTAATTTTAGATAGGCAATATGCTCACCCTTGATGATGGAAGACTACAAGCCTCTAAAGCAGTTTCAACTCGTTTCCGGTCTGCTGAAAACAAGCGGTATATGCTGCAAAGTGAAAGCACAACAAGTGAGAGGTTTTTGAAAGCCATATGGATCCCAGCACTTGTAGGTGATGCCAACCGAAAACATTCCATTGAATCAACCTCATTGGCATTCAGCTTTAAAGCATTAAAAACTTCCCATCATACCATGCATATGCACATGTGTTCTGAAAGATTGATGCGTGTGCTTTTTATAATCAAAGTGCCTAATATAAAATCAATATTTTGAGACAATGGTGATGACTCGATTAAAAGGCATTGCACTAAATAGTCTCTAATATTAAGCACTAAAAAAAATGTCCTTGCTAACTTTGCCCCTTGCTCTGAAGGTGTACATTGTTAATATCTATAATAATAAAAGTATAACATGCTAATTATACCAGATGTCCTTCTGGATGACCTTCTGGACAAAGCCGTGGCAGCGGGGGCCCAGACAGAGGCAGAGGCCCCCAGCTGCCGTGGTGGCGGCGGGGGCTGAGCCCTTTGCCCAAATTTCTTGCATCAGGCCTCTAGTCTATATATATATATATAAAAGCCTAAGCGACTGGCCAACTGGCTGGTAGCTATGATGTGCAATGACCACCAGGGGGCAGACACTCTGACCAGTAGTTATGACACACACTGACCACCAGGGGGCAGGGGTTCAATGCAGGAGCTGCCAAGCTGCAATGACTTGGCAGCTGTGGTTCTTGGGTGACACACCCGGAACCAGAGAGGAGAAGCCCAATTCCTGGGTGTGTCACCCAAGAACCACCCTCTCACAATCTGGGGCCCCTTGGGGGATGTTGGAGAGCTGGTTTAGCCGGATCCCCGCAGACCAGGCTGAGGGACCCCACCGGTGCACAAATCTATGCACCGGGCCTCTAGTTATTAATAATAAGTAATGATTTAACTTTTACATTAACAGAAGCCCACTAGTACCTAGTAAGCCAATGGTTAAAGACGTTTGGTTAAATATGGTCTAAAGATGTGCTTTTTCTTTTTTGTCAGTAATTTGGCTTTTAAAACATAACTTAAGTATTGCTACATTTAATACTAGAGGCCTGGTGCACGGATTCGTGCACTGGTGGGATCCCTTGGTCTGGCCTGCAGGGATTGGGCCAAAACTGGCTCTCTGACATCTTCTGAGGGGTCCTGGATTGTGAGAGGCAGTTCTTGGGTGATGCATCCTGGAATTGGGCTCACTCCTCTCTGGTTCTGGGTGCATCACCTGAGAATCGCAGCTGTCAAGTCACTGCAGCTCGGCAGCTCCTGCATTGAGTGTCTGCCCCCTGGTGGTCAGTGGGTGTCATAGCTACCGATTGGAGCGTCTGCCCCATGGTGGTCATTGTGAGTCATAGCTACTGGTTGGAGAGTTGAACGGTCACTTAGGTTTCTATATATATAGATCATAATTTGGATTTAATGATTCTATTTAAACATTAGAAAATCTAGTGCCTGGAGCCCACTAGCCCCACAGGATTATGATGGGGTTGAGTTGTCATTGTCCCGTTTAGATGGGGGATTTCACTCTTAAGTTTTTCTCCCTGATCCTGGCCTGCTTCATCTTTTCTTTTCCTGCCTGGCTTCTGTTGACATTTGAGCTTGAAACCCCTGCTTTCAGGTTAGTGTCATTGTGGTATAAAAAGACACCATGGTCACCCAATTTCCATCCTAGAATAGTTCTTAATTCTTAATCTCAGATAATCTTTTGGATTATCAGCAAGATCCCCCCCACCCCGTCCACACTTTCTTGCTTTGGTGTTTCTTGAAAATGAGGCCACAGAAAGGGGAAGCCGTGGGACCCTCTGAGGAAACCAGCTGCACTGATGTGAACAGGCACGTGAGGGAAGATGGCGTGACCACGCATTTCCATGCTCCCACTTGGGCCAGAGGAGAAACAAAATAGTCATGGCATGGACTCAAATCTTTGGGAAAAATAAAACGAAGAATGGGAAATGCTGAGGAAGCTTACTTTTTGAGAGGAATGCGCCCTTCTGGAGTGACTTGCAGCTTAAGTTTAGTATAGCTGTTGGAGAAGCAGAAAAAGAAGTGTTTACTTTTTAAAAAGCAAATAATATACATTGGAAAAGGGCTCATGCATATGCACAGTTCACTGAATTTTCACAAGCTGCCCATGTCTCTGCAGTTGGCACCCAGATCAAGAAATAGAATATTATCACACTGTAGCATCCCAGCAGTGCCTCTCGAACCCCCTTCCAGAATCTCTTCCCCAAAAGGGAACCTTAATCCTGACTTTAACCAACATAGACAATTTTTGCCTGTTTTTGTACTGTATGTAAATGAAATCACATTATTTTAAGTCTGGCTTCTTTCACTCAAAGTTATTTTTAAGATTCATCCATGTTTTTGCTTGCTTATAGTTGGAAAGCATTAATTCTCATTGCTGTATAGTATTCCATTGTGTGAATATAGCACCTATATTTATCTCTTCAACTGCTTCTGGACATGTGGCTACAGAGATGAAGCAGCAGAATTTGGGACCACTACTTTAAGAAACTACACATGGTATGATCCAGCAGTCTCATATCTAGTAGTACATGCAACAGAAATTCTCATAACATGTTCATCAAAAGACAAGGTCTATAATGTCCATAGCAGCTATTCATAAGGAAACATCTACCTTGAACAGACATTTGCAACAGATAACAAATGATTAGCTAAATAGATGTTTTTACTAGCTATAACATGCTGTGTTTCAGATAAAACATTTATCTCTGTGTCATGGCCCACTAACATTGCCTGGCACAAAAGATGTTCAAGAAATGTCTATTAGATAACTGTCCATTAGATGGTAAAAACAAAAGATAAAAAGAAAGGGGTAGAGGAGGAGGCATGTATGAAGGGTCAAACTCAAGGTGACAACTAAGGAGATGAGATGATGAGAAAGCATTTGAGTGAAGACCTGTGGCTACTGAATCAAACTAAAATAAATTCATAGAAAAGTTGGAGAGAAATGTGGGCTGAACCTTAGGTCTGAAATGATGGGTATGCCTTACAGAAGAAGAGGGAAGAGAGAAAGTTGTTAAATAAAATAGAGGGCCACATAGAAATATTTCCACTTGTGGTTTTGTTGTTCAAGGCTCCCAATCTCTTGAACATCCTCAACTTAGGAAGTGAACACACCAATTCATTGCTGCTTGTCTGGCAGAAATCATTGTTTTCCCCAGTCAAATAATACTGTAATACCAGAATGATTGGGTAATCCTGATTTGCTTTTCTTTCCTTCTCCTTTTAATTCTACTCTTTCCCTTCTCTTTCTCTTTTCTTATTAACACTTGCTGTGATTGTCTGCAAGGGCAGGGATCAGGACATGAGCCTTTTGGTTTAAGTTGTGAGAGAAGTTATTGTAGCATCTATCAGAGCTAATAATCTGGAGAAATGAGTACCATATGTTGTTCATTCTCTTCCTCAGATTAATAATTGATATGACACAGGCAGATGCAGAAGCAGACAACGATCTGAAATTAATAATATTTGGTTCCAAGCACAGATGCCAGGATTTGAAAGTGTCTCCTTATAGTGTGTCAAAGGCATTGACATTCAGGGGCGCTTAAGGATGTGCAGTTCAAAGAAAAAAAGATATTTTCTTGGAAGTCTTCCAATTTCAAATGGAGGAGGAATCAGTTCTCTAACAAATCCCAAAGGGAAATTTATGTTTATCAATGTGAGGAGCCAGTGCGTCATAACAAAAGACTCGCAAAGGAGAAAGGAAACTGACTCAGAAGAAGCAACACCCTTAGCAATAAAATTAGAGCTACTTACGCTTTTTCCAGAAATGCGTCCCTGGACATGTTGTGGGCCAGCAGGTTTGTTGCCAAATTGAAAACCTCATTTGTCCATTCCTGGAAAATGTAAATCACACTTGCATTAGCTTAATACTGTACAGTCATTAGACACATGTTTAACTAGGCTACCAGGAAGACAAATTCATTCAATTTGTATGCCTAAGGGTTTGTTTTTTTTGTGTGTGTGTGTGTGTGTGTGTGTAAAAATGACACAATTAAATTCAAAACCTAAGGAAATGTTCTTTACGCATAAACAAAGATTTTACTGCTTTTAAAAACTCTACTGATAGGAATCTGGTATGTTGCCATTCAATAACTGAATACTTTGTCCTAGTTTTCTTTCATTATCAACAGATAAAGAGTTATAGAAAAGTTTAAAATATAGACAAATATATTTTCAACACACCTACAAATGTAGTCTTCCCACTTTACAACTCAAGCCAAAGCAGCTTCCCAGGGATATTTAAATGCTCATTAAGGTTCTAGAAGTTCTTTAAACCAGTTGCAGTCACAATGTCATACAGTATCCGGTACTCTCCTGCCCCCAACTCTGTCAGTCCCTCACTTCTTCCTAATCTTAATCCCTACCTCACACCATTCACTGGTGATCTTGCTTGGTTTACATGAAAATGAAAAAGAGCAAACCTGCAAATAAAGTTGAAGTTCTATTCTGGATGATAATTTTGAACACACAATTAACATTCTAGTCCAAAAAAGAAATGTCTGTAAGAGGTGACATAAGATCTAAGTAGCCTAATTACCCAATGTTATTGTTGGCATGGCTTTCTCCTCAATGAAATCATGTTTTTTAGTTCAATAGTTTTTGTACCTAATTTTATTATTTCTACTGTTGTTTCTTGGTCTTTTGTTTTTTGTCTCCTGACTTAAGACACTGATAATATGTCATCCTATATAATAAAAGGCTAATATGTAAATCGACCTAATGGCAGAACGACTGGTTGCTATGACACACACTGACCACCAGGGGGCAGACACTCAACACAGGAGCTGCCCCAGGGTGGTCAGTGTGCTCCCACAGGGGGAGTACTGCTCAGCCAGAAGCCGGGCTCACAGCTGAGCGCAGTGGCAGTGGCGGGAGCCTTTCCCGCCTCCTTGGCAACCAGACATCCCCTGAGGGTTCCCGGACTGAAATAGGGTGCAAGCTGGGCTGAGGGACCCTCACCCCCAGTGCATGAATCTCATGCACCAGGCCTCTAGTCATGTAATAAAGTAACATTTGAAGTGGGACTTTAGGAATTGGGGCAGAGAGTGATGGAATAGGAACAGAGCATTGTAAGCAGAGAAAATTGGGGGGTAGGGAGAACAGAGGCAAGCAAACAAGGCAGTATTGAGACGGAATGGGGAATAGTCTAATATAAATTTGAAAGGAAAGGGGAAGTTGCAACAACAAAAAAGTAAAATTGAGGCCAGAGTACTAAAAACATTTAATGTCTACTCAGGTATCTGAAGATAATTTAGCAAAAGAATGTAATATCCCAAAGGCTTTTTTGGGGTGTGTGTGTGTGTGTGTTATTAGGGTGTGAAGTGAGGGGACTATGGCCTAGACCAGTGGTCGGCAAACTCATTAGTCAACAGAGCCAAATATCAACAGTACAACAATTGAAATTTCTTTTGAGAGCCAAATTTTTTAAACTTAAACTTCTTCTAACACCACTTCTTCAAAATAGACTCGCCCATGCCGTGGTATTTTGTGGAAGAGCCACACTCAGGGGGCCAAAGAGCCGCATGTGGCTCGCGAGCCGCAGTTTGCCGACCACTGGCCTAGACTGTGTTAGGGAGATTATCTGGCAGCCTTGTCAAAGATGGAGTTCAGGCTGAGAAACCAAATGGCGGGAACTCATTTAGGAAGTTGTAATAATCCAGGTGAGAAGCACAGCCACTTTGAACTCCACACTGTAGGTGGAGGACTTGGGAAAAACAGAAGAGAACAACTGTGAGTGAAGCCAAATAACTGACCACCAAGCTTGATGTATTCACAGAAAACAATAGAAATAACTTTTTAAAAGCTTTAAAATCTTCTTCAAAGCAAATCTGAAACTAAGAGTAATAATGACTGGCACTGATTTTTAAAATATGATTCTGGTTTAATATTTTCTGGGCTAAGGATCAAATTTTATATATTTCCAGCTCCCTGGTAACTTTATACATTGCTAAGAGTATTCATAATTGATGGCAATGCACTACTTTGTATGCTTACTGGGGCTAATCCCACACCAGAAATAGGTACAGTGAAGGCATTATAAAGAGTGGGGGAAATTTAACTGGTTCTGATCTTTTGGTTGAAAACTAAGGCCTGTATTATATCAGGTCCAATAGAGGTACAGGGTGGGGCAAAAGAAGGTTTACACTTGTGAGTACACTAAACACAGGGTTTATTCTTGTATTATTATTTATTATTGTATTTTCCATCGGAATAACTGTAAACCCACTTTTGCTTCACCCCATAATGTGAACAACATTTAACTTTCTAGTAGCCACATTTAAAAAAGAAAAAAAAAAAAAAAAAAAAAAGCAAAAAAAAAAAAAACCCACAACAAAACCCAAAAATATTGGGTTAAATAAAATGTATTATTAAAATGTATTAATTTCAATAATACATTTTATTTAACTCAATATTTTTTAGAATATTATTATTAACCATGTAATCAACATAAAAATTACTGATATATTTTACATTTTTTAATGTGCTCAGTTTTTGAAATGAAGTGTGCATTTTACACTTATTGCTCACCTCAATTGCATTGGCAATCTTGCAAGTGCTCAATAGCCACACATGTGGCTGATGGCTGTGGCTGCCACATTGGCCAGTGCAGGTCTCCTGGATCCTTTGCTCTTTTTATGAACCCTTTATGAAGCCAGCTGTAGGAAAGCTTCATCACCACCTTCACTGCACAGCCACAGTGAGCTCATTACAACAGTAAAGCATAATTTATTTCATCACATTCTCAGAAGGTGACCATCTAAATTTCCAAATGTGGAATTCCTAGAATCCATTGGCCTCCTGCAATCTTTTGAGATACACAAGAGATCTCATCTAGGCTGATTCAAAGATTGGGGGGTGGGGGTGGGGCGGGGATGGGGGGCGGGGAGGAAGCAGTGACCAAGAGAACTTTAGAAATAATCCAACTCTTGGTTTGGTGATGGTCACTGGGCTAAACGATATGTGTCCTACTTTGGATTCCCTAGTAGCAGACCCTGAGACAAGGATTATGAGGAATGGGTTTATTACAAAGTGTTCCCTGCAATATTATGGGAAGGTGAGCAGGGCTGGGATAGGAAGAAGGCAGAAGGATGAGATACCAAACAAATTCAGGCAGATGGTAAGTTTGGCCTAATTCTTTCCTGGGTAGACCACACCTCAAAGGTGAGTTTTCTGATCAGGGGCAAGGGACCTGGAATATGGTGAAACCTGTGCCTGTTATTCTTGGTTAAGGCTGCTGGAGGGGATGGAAATCCCCAGGTACTTCCTGCTTTCCTTGATAGCAGGCAAAAAAGGGGTTCCAGCATCCAGAGGGAGCTGCCAACAAAGAGACATGGGTGCTAGCTGTTGGGAGTGAAAGTCCACCAAGTTGTTGTGTGTGAGAATGGCAAAGGAATCAGAGGGGATATGGGCATAGCACTGCTTATTTCTAGACTTTT
The DNA here is from genome assembly GCF_963455305.1 of Plecotus auritus. Lineage (NCBI taxonomy): Eukaryota > Metazoa > Chordata > Mammalia > Chiroptera > Vespertilionidae > Plecotus > Plecotus auritus. Next base: position 72,075,117 of record NC_137782.1, on the reverse strand, counting down.
CAGCAGTAGCCAAAACCCTGGGAAAATTGGTTTACATGCATATGTTCCAGAGCAGTGCTTTCCAAACTTTCATGTGCAAACAAATCACTGGGGTCTTACTGAAATGTAAATGCTGATTCAGGACATCTGGGGAGGATACAGAGGATCTGTATTTCCTACAAGCTCCCAAGTGAGGAATATGCTATAGCATACCACGGAGTAGCAAAATTCTAGCATAGACTTAACAGCATTGACTGACTGACTGTTAGAAATGTAGGACTTTAGGCTCCACACCAGACCTTCTGACTCAGATTTGCTTTTTTTTTTTTTTTCCTTCATGAAATCCTTATATTTTTATGTGTATTAAAGTTTGAGCATACTGCTGGGCCAGGGACAACATTTTGAATCACAATGTGTTTCAGGACCTGGTCTAGGAAGCATTGCTCTAAGCTTTGTCTCTTGTTTTGCACGCAAATAAAGAAATTACTTCAGTTATTAGTTCTAGAATAACCAAAAGCCCTCAGGGCTGCATTAAGAACAACATGGCTAAGGAGATGCAGCCAGAGCTTAAAGGAGTCTCTGTTCATCTTGAAATGATGACATGCTTTCCTGCAGTATAGACAGATCTGACCCTGGCAGGGCCCCCATCAGTCCAGTACTGGGCCCTGGTTAGTTTGGCAGCTTCTTATTTAATCGGGAGGACTTGTTTTCTACCTGCAGAGACATAGTTTTGATGATTTGACACCAAGCTGGGTTCAGCCCCTGCTATTTAAACCCGTGAAGTGCCTTAAGTGATATTTCCTGCTTTATGGTCCATCTCTTTTCATAAAACGGATAGCAGAGACCCAAACTAGAGAAAATGGATCTAAAGATGAACTTGCATGGAGTTTCACCTGGTGTCGAAATGGGCATGTTCGTATATTACATCTGTGAGATTATTTCTGCAATTCCTGCCCACCCCCCCACCCCCTGACAGGTGCTGGTGCCATCAATGAGCTATCAGTCTCTTCACCTTAGGAGGGATCAGGTTTTCCTACTATGTCACAAAGTTAATTTACATTTATTTCTAAAGCTATTTAAATTCCATCATACTTGGCACAGGAAATATGTGTTTGCTTAATACTACTAACAATTAGTTCACAATTCTCTATTACCCTCCTAGGTATTGTTGGAGAATTTGCTCTGCACTGAGCTAAGTTCTTTGCATCCAAGATCGTAATTAATTCTTACAACAATTCTCTAGGAGGTAGGTACTGTTCTTAGCCTCATTTTACTGATGAGGATTCAGTTTCATAGCACTTCTAAAGCATATGTTTTCAGAGCTAATAAAAGTCACGGTTTGGGATTAGATCACTTGTTTCATGGGCTCCAACATTTATGCTCTTAGATACTGTGCTCTCAGTCATTTTGTCCTGGAGAATTTTAGGATTGCTGATACATATAATTCAATAAGATAAAAAGATAAGTAAATCCACTTAATGGTTTTCTAAATGCTAAAACACTGATTTAGCATTTACTATATGCTAGGCACTGCTCTAAGCATTTTTAAAATAATGAACTCATTTAATCCTCACCACCACCCTCTGAGATACAGTCTATTATTGCCACCCCATTTTACAAATGGTAGAGGAGAAATGTCAGGGGAGATGATAAGATGGACAGAGAGGGTCTTGTAAAGAGAGATTTAAATGCAGGTTTTGTAAAGAGAGATTCAATTATAACACATTTCACACTTCCCCCAGATCCAAATACTCATCAAGCAGCAGTTCAACACTATTCATAGTTCTGAGAACAGACCTTTCTCCATTGGCAATTCACACCTCTTAACTTTGTCCTAACTTATGACAAAGGGTACACAAATGAAGACAGGGTCTTTTGGAAGAAATACCATTCTTGCAGATCTTTCCATTTCCCATTGTGCTGGTTTATGTTATCTGTAATATTTTAATGTATTGACTTTATCCTTCCCTTTTTCAGTTTTACATACATCTGGTACACATAAAAATACAGAGAGTAGTGTAACAAATAGATCTAAGTTTAACAAATGTCAACATTTTGCCATATTTGTTTTCATACTTTTTAAAAAATACATGTACAAAGATATTGTGGTGCAGATTAATTCTATGCTGTGGTTCTTCCTCACTCCATTCTTCTCCCTCTCCCCAGAAGCAATCTCTGTTTTGAAAGGTACTAGTAGATATCAATACCATCTATTTTCATACAGAATTATGAGGAGAAGGGTATACAGATCAGGGTTCAGCAAACTAAGGCCTAAGGGCTAAATCCAGTCTACTGCCTGTTTTCATAAATGAAGTTTTATTGGGACACCAACATGCTCCTTCGTGTATGTACTGTCTATGGCTGCTTTCATGCTACAATGGCACAGTTGAGTAGCAGCAAAAGAGACTTCAGAAATGCCAAATATTTACTATCTGGCCTTTTACAGAAAAAGACTGCCACTCATTGGTATGGGACCCTGTATGTTTAAAATAATGCATAAATTATACCATATCATATGTATCCTTTGGCTAATGTATACTTGCAACCAACATTATGTCTTTAAACTGTATCCTTGCTTCTGCAGGTGGATCTATTTAATTAATTTTAATTACTACACTATCCAACTGTAGGAATGTATAATTTATTAATCCATATTTTTATTCATGAACATTTCTTGTCTTTTCCTTCAGAAATGTTTCTTTGCACAAGCATACTTCCTGTATCCTTAGGTCACATCTAAAAGATTCTCTAGGATAAATATCCTGATGAATTCTTAGAATCCATGCATCTTCCTAGTAACAGATGCTGCTACTTGCTCACCAAAGTAGCTAGGGCACTGTGCTTTCTTATTGGCAGTGAGCTTTTATTTTTCCATGCTCTCCAAAATTTGCTATTATCTAACTTTCAGAAAATTTTTGCAGAGGTCTCAATTGGCATCTCTAGTTTATCAGCATGAACATCATTTTATGTATGAGAGGAAGAAAGGGAGAGAGGGAGAGAGAGAGAAAGAGAGAGAGAGAGAGAGAGAGAGAGAGAGGGAGAGAGAGAGAGAGAAACATCAATGATGGGAATCATTGATCGGCTGCCTCCTGCACACCCTCCTATTGGGGAAGGAGCCCACAACCAGGGCATGTGCCCTGACCAGGAATGGAACCATGACCTCCTGGTTCATAGGTCAATGCTCAACCACTGAGCCACACTAACTGGGCTCTGTTTACATTCTTGACTCATTTTTATTTTAGGGTATTATGCTCATTGTCTTTAAAAAGGGGAGGGTTTTTGTTTGTTTGTTTGAGCTCAAACACAGGTCAGTGGTCAGTATCAGTCCTAGTGATAGAAAACTGCCACACCAAAGCTGTGCATTGTAAAAGGCACCCATGGCATTGTGGCATCAAGGAGCCTGGGCCATGGCATGACTGACAGCAAGCATGTGGAGTTACAGAGAAAAGACAGAGTGTGACCTCTGCTCTCAAAAACATGCATTCATTCAGAGGAGTCTTTGAGGAAACAAAACATTCTAAAAGGAATACTGAATCTCTGTCTCCCTCTCTCTCTCTCTATACATGTGTAAATAGTTACAATTATCCTATATAATAAAGATGTAATATGCAAATGGTCGTTATGCGTAACAATCAGATCACGGATCAGCAGGAGGGTGGGGCAGCGGGCTACAAGTGGGGGGTGGAGAGCTACAGGAGGGGGCAGGGCAGCAAGCTATGAGGGGGGGCAGGGGGCGGAGGGAGCTACAGGAGGGCGGGGCAGCGGGCAGAGAGCTACAGGAGGGCTGCAGGGAGCTACTGGCTACAAGTGGGCGGCGGAGAGATACAGGAGGGGGCAGGGCAGCAAGCTATGAGGGGTCGGGGGGAGCTATAGGAGGGTGGGGCAGCAGGTGGAGAGCTACTGGAGGGTGGCAGCGAGCTACTGGTGAGCTACTGGCACACGGATTTGTGTGCAGGGCTACTACTCCTATCTAATAAAAGAGTGATATGCAAATTGACCGTCACCCCAACACACAAGATGGCCGCCCCCATGTGGACACAAGATGGCTGCCATAAGATGGCCTTCAGGGGAGGGCAGTTGTGGGTGATTAGGCCAGCAGGGGAGGGCAGTTAGGGGTGACTGGGCTGGCAGAGGAGGGTAGTTGGGGGAGACCAGGTCTGCAGGGGAGGGCAATTGTGGGGGGACCCAGGCCTGCAGGGGAGGACAGTTGGGGGGGACCAGGCCTGCAGGGGAGAGCAGTTAGGGGTGACCAGGCCAGCAGGGGAGGGTAGTTAGGGGCAATAGGGCCAGCAGGGAGCAGTTAGGTGTCCAACAGGCTTGCATGCAGAAATGGTTAGGGGCAATCAGGCAGGCAGACAGGTGAATGGTTGGGAGCCAGCAGTTCTGGATTATGAGAGGGATGTCCCAGATTGGAGAGGGTGCAGGCTGGGCTGAGTGACACACACGCACCCCTCCCCTCCCATGCACGAATTTCATGCACCGGGCCTCTAGTACCATATAATTATATAAATAATGATGAGTCAATGGTTACCCAAATGAAGTAAAAAGAGTGGCAAATGATCATCTAAAAGCAGGTTATTTCCAAAGTGCCTTATTAGGAAGCCTCAATTTATTGTACTTAATTAATTTTTAACAGGTTCCTGGAATAAATAAAAATTTAAAACAAGTTATTTTAATATCTGAGATATATAATGGTCCTAGCAATGCATCATTTTCTATTTATTTCTTATTTATCTGTACACCTCTATTGCTGTCTCCAATAATGGTGTTGTTTCCATGATGTCTACTCATAAGTGGGTAGCCATTTGGGACTGGAGTATGAAGAACACTGTGGCTCATTCCGAGCTGCAGTGCCCGGCTGAGCACATTTCTCTCACCTACTGGCAAGCATCAGAATTCATCTTGCCCAGCATTCATCTTCATAGCACAGAAAAGCATTTTTTCATGGTGAAAGAGAAAGATGTTTTGCTTTGGCTAAGTTTTCATGATGAGAGGTTATCAGCTACATCATTGTGAGTCTCAGGTGTATTTTGAACATCAGCTGAGGAGACACTCTTCTCTCCCTCCAGCTAGTTTGCTGAGCAGCTGCTCATTTGTACATCAGAGAAATTGCAAATTCAGTGCCCACATATGAAACCCCAAAGGTTCATTTCTGTGGCTTTCATGTCAATCTGCTATATTCTTGAAATGGTTCTTTCCAAAAGCCTCATGTCACTTTTGTGAAAACACTTGCTATTATGTCTTCTGAGACTAGCAGTGTCAATGCTAATTATTACTTTGGTGGAATCTGCCAGAGTGCTGCGTACTATAGAAAATAAGTGTATGTACGCAGGCTCTGCAATTATAATGATTACCATTGTTTGTTTTTTAAAAATTAATTCTATTTGAAGAGATCAGATGAAAAAAAAAAGATTTTAAAAGGAAAAAAACCCAGCTAATTTCTTTAGTAAGATACATGTCAAGTGGTGAAAAAGGAGCAATCATGATTTCTTGGAAGTTAAATGGTGCTGCTTATTCATTAAATAAAATGTGCCTGAAAAATTAAAACTGTATTCCTTGAAAATTAATTAGTAAACTACATATAGGTACTTCTTCATTAACTTATAACTTAACACATGGAATTTTGCTAAAATATATTTTTTCTCATTTGGAAATCCTTTTGTTTTAAATTATGTTTAATAATGCTCCTATGATTACTGTAAACCTTTTTGCAAGCTAGATTCTTCCCATTCAAATGAAGGGGCCCTTTGGCTCTTGGTAAGTGAATATCAATTATGTTAGTCCTTCCTCTACTATGACAACTATTCCTTGCTTTGGCTCTGATTACCTCGATTTGACAATGCTTACTGCCTATGGAGGCTACAGAGAGGGACTCTGAAAAACAATTTGTGCCCGGCCAGCATGGCTCAGTGGTTGAGTGTCGACCTATGAACCAGAAGCTCACAGTTCCACATGCTTGGGTTGTGGGCTCGATCCCCAGTGTGGGGCTTGTAGGAGGCAGCTAATCAATCTCTCATCATTGATGATTCTCTCTCTCTCTCCCTCTCATTGCCTCTCTGAAATTAATTTAAAAAATATTTTTAAAAAAAGCCACAGTTAGTGCTTGTCTTCTACTTTAAAATTAAAATACTGGTATCAGTTAATTTAATGCTTCTGACTGATCCTTATATTGTTGATGCTTTTGCTAGTTTGTTTAAAAATATACTTTATTGGATGTCAGAACCCCACTCTGCCACTCCCTAGATGTGGGACTCACTGCTAAGTGCTAGCTAATATCCATTTCTCCTGTCCTAACAGAAACCTTACATTATTTAGTCTAGTGATATATCTAACTGAAAAAATACGTCTTCAACTTCCCCAGTAGCTGGGGTGGCAACATGACACCTGGTAAATTATATGTTAGCAGGAGTCTGCTGTAAGGCTCTGGGAAAATGTGGTTACCTGATGCGGGTGCTCATCTCTTGTTGTTGGGAACACAAATGGGATGAGGGGAGCTGCAGAGGCATCCTGATCTGAGAGCAAAAGGCCATGCCAATCACAGGGTGTAAGCCTGTTATTCTTGAGCCGCTGACTCAATGCCACAACCACCCACCCACCTTCAGGCTTCCTGCTGCGTGAGGAAATAAATGCAAACAAATAGAAAGTCCTCCATTTCTTGATTAGTCTAAGCCACTATTTGGTTTAATTTTCTGTTATGGAAGGCCAAATGTAACCCTTGCGTGGTAGAATCATCTTGGACAAGCCTTTCCTTTTTTTTTTTTTTAATAACCTGTCCAAAATTCATTTTCTTATAAATTAAAGCTAATAACAGTATTTACTTCATAGAGCTGTTGTGAGAATTAAGGGAGGTAATTCATGTTAAATACTTTGACCTGTGGCAGACACAATAAATTCTTGGTAAATGGTAGCCATCTAAAAATATATTATTTATCAAAGAAGTACAAACATAGTTTTTAAAATATTGTCCAAGGAGTTTTATAATAAGAGTCCATGATTGCTTATGGCAGTGTACCCTAGTTCTGCTTCTTAAAACATTTTTTAAAAATATATTTTTATTGATTTCTGAGAGGAAGGAAGAGGGAGAGAGAGATAAAAATATCAATGATGAGAGAGAATCATTTGATCGGCTGCCTCCTGCACACTCCCTACTGGGGATGGAGCCTGAAATCCAGGCATGTGCCCTGACCTGGAATTGAACCGTGACCTCCTGGTTCATAGGTCAGTGCTCAACCAATGAACCACATTGGTGGGGCTAGTTTGCTTCTGGACAACTATGTTCAGCATTTCTATTCTTAAATTTCTGGGAGTACTTCCATATTTCAAGAATATATTTGTACTGTTTTCTCAGTTTAACTACTGCTACCCAGCTCTGGCTGATGAGGCTTTAAAACTTTTATCCCATCTCCTATTGCCCTCCGTCCTTCCCCCTGATGGAATTGTATCACTCTTACTCTTTTCCTGGTCACTTCCACAACCTCAGGCAACACACTTAGACCATTTCTTTATCCCCTAATAAAAGATAGCATCCCTTGGCTTCTCTGTTTGTGAGAGGAGGACATTTACTCACCAAGCCTTTTACCTCCAACTCTTGTTACCTTAAATTTACTTCTTAAATTGTCAAAGTTGAAAGATAAAAATCTTGTCCAGTGTCCACAGTTGGCTTCAAATATTTGCATGTAAATTGACTTTAAATTTTTAAAACCAAGAAAATAAAAATGCACATGATTACAAAAGTGCAAATACAACTTTCTGCAGGGCTATGATGATCTTATTTGCTATAGTTTCAACACCATGAACCACATGGCTTTCAAAAGGGAACTATCCTAATACCAAATATTATCAATCTTTTTTGGCTGCTCTCCTAGTTGTTGAAAATTCTGCATGCTCTAGCATGGCTTATATTTAGATAATGCATTTCCTATATATTTATCCCTCCTTCTACTTTGGTTTTCTTTTTTGGGGGGGCTTGAGGGGGGAGGGAAAGAAACAAGACTTTTTTTCATTTATCTAATCTCTTCTAGCTTCCTATTCACAATGCCTGAACCAATTGCACTCCTATACTTGCTATTTCCACTTTAAGACCTGGCTTTAGCTTTCACATGTTTTCTTCTCTTATGTCCTTCATATATTCCTCTCATGTTTTATCCTTTTCATTGGCTACTGCACTCTATAGAGTGACTATGCATGTATCTCTTATCTTTTCTCTCTTATTGCCACTGTTTGTCCATTACTTTTTGGTTGTTTGCTGCCTTCATTGTTGTTGTATGGTTCCACATTCTGGGAGATTCACTTCATACTCTCTTACAACAGTTCTGAAGAATTTATATTTTCATTTTATTATCTTATTTTTTATTTCCGAGAAAACTTAATCATTGTTGTTACCTATTTTTCACAGCATCTGATTCTTATCTCCTGGATATAATACATTCAAAAATCTCTCTGAAGATACTTGTGTTTTGTTTTTTTTAATGATTTGCTCCTTGAATTATCTCTTTATCTTCTATTACCATTTCACTTTCTGCTTATCTTGGCCTCCTTATCATTCAATGCTGTAGTCTTTCTCAATAGCCTGTGGATGTTTTGTTTTTAGCTCACATTTTAGACTGGGGCAGTGAAGAGCTGACAGGGAGCTCTGAGTCTGTAAGTGGAATTTACTGGCTTGCAGACTTCTCTTTAGGGTAAGCATGTGGGTGCCAGCTGCTATGGTGTGGTATTTTGCTAGGATGAGAAGAGCTTTACTCTGGGTCCTTAACTCCAATGCTTGCTACCTTTTGTGCTTATCCCTTTAACTGACAAACTTAACCTTTAGTACTTAATCCACAATCTGTTGGAGCCTCTCTCAATTGCTTCTGAGCAGGCCAGTAATTTCCTTGGCTGTAGCCCTATATGTGGGTTGCACTGTGGTTTTCTTCACTTCATCAGGCATTCCCCTTGCTCATTTCTTCTTCTGGAAACTTACTGAAATATGTCATCCCCTAGTGACCCATCTCATTCTCTTCATCATTGGGTATTTATGTTTCTTTACCATTATTTTCATAGCATCTCAAGAGAGATAAGAAGTCACACCTGTGTGCATTCTGCTATGTTGGTCAAATACTATTTTTAATTTTATATCCAAACCCAATTTCTGATTTCCCCTCCGTAAGTAGCTCTCATCAAAAAAAAAAAAAAAAAAAAAAAAAGCAACTCCAAAAAGCCCTGAGATCATCCTTAGCAGCCTCTTTCTCTCATGGCATATATCTCACCTATAGCAAATTTTTTTTTTACTTAAATTCAAAACATCTCCAGAATCAACCATTTCTCACTACCTCTACCCCAAGCATTTTCATCTGTGTATTTCTGTTTCTGCACCTCCTTCTATGGCTTTTAAAGTCGAAGCCCGGGCAATCCTACTACAATATCACACCAAATCAATCCCATGCTCAAAATGATGCAATAGTTACCCACGTCAGTGGGAATAAAGCCAAATTTTTATAGTGGTCATCTATCACTATTTGGGTGACTCATCACTCCTCCTCCAACCTCTCTGGCTCATCACTCCCTTCCAGCCACACTGGACATGAGTTGGATGGCATGGGATTTCATCATGCTGCTCAAAATGATGTGTAACTTACAATTTATCAGTGTTTCTTTATGGAATTTTCCATTTGGTACTTTGAAATGTGGTTGACTTCAGGTAACTTAAAACTATGGAAAACCAAACCATGGATAAGGGGGGACTACTGTATATTATTTAGCAAAGAGAATAAACAAACTACATCAAAATGCAAAATACAGAAGAATGTCATATCCTATATAATAAAGAGGTAATATGCAAATTGACCATCACTCCAACACACAAGATGACCGCCCCCATGTGGTCAAAGATGGCCACCCCCATGTGGACACAAGATGGCTGTCACAAAATGGCCAGCAGGGGAGGGCAGTTGGGGGTGACTAGGCCGGCAGGGAAGGGCAGTTGTGGGCAATCAGGCCATCAGGGGAGGGCAGATAGGGGTGACTGGGCTGGCAGAGGAGGGCAGTTGGGGGCGACCAGGCCTGCAAGGGAGGACAGTTAGGGGTGACCAGGCCGGCAGGGGAGGGCAGTTAGGGGCAATTGGGCCAGCAGGGGAGCAGTTAGGCATCAATCAGGCTGGCAGGGGAGTGGTTAGGAGGTGATCAGGTTGGCAGGCAGAAGCGGTTAGGGGCAATCAGGCAGGCAGGCAGACGAGTGGTTGGGAGCCAGCAGTCCTGGATTGTGAGAGGGATGTCTGACTGCCCATTTAGGCCTGATCCCACCCGGGGGGTCCCAGTTTGGAGAGGGTGCAGGCTGGGCTGAGGGACACGCCCCCCCCATGCATGAATTTCGTGCACCAGGTCTCTAGTATATAATGTTGAGTAATAGATGTCAGACCAAAAAGAAAACATATTGTAGGATTCCCATTTATAGAAAACTTAAAAACAGGTAAAACTAACCTATAAATGTGGAGGTCAAAATAGGCATGTGATAGTAGGATAGACTCCTGGTGTGTTGGTGATGCTGTGTTTGTGACATGGGTGCTGTTTAAGCCCATATCAACTTGATGGATCTGTGCACTTTTCTGTGTATATTATATTTCAATCAAAAGTGTTAAAAAAGCTGAGTTCCTGCTAGTAGCATGGCAAACCTACACAAATGAAGTTGTTTATTTTTCTTTTCCAATTTATAAATGCTTAAGAGAATTTAGTGTGTGTAGAATTAAGGATTGAAAGCAATGGCATCTGTCAATCCTTTGGCAGAGAAGTGAACACAAAATTTCCCCTTCAGGCCTCTGCCATTAGGCATCTCAATCTTAGCCTACTGGATCCTCGCTGTTTCCATCTGCTGCATTTTAACACACCTGAGCAGCATCTGGGTTGAAATTTGCCAAACTGTGCAAGTGGTTCAGCAATGTTCCTACCCAGAGAGCTAGTCAGAGTGTTGAAGTATTTAGGACTGAATAGCAGAGCCTGAATGGCAAATCCTATCTCTAAAAGTGATAGGCCAGCTCAGTAATATAATGCATTGAACAAGGATCGAGGACAGGCCCTGAGGGGCTGGTTGACGGGATGAATTTCCAGGGACCCAGCCATGGACCGGAATCCAGAGGAAGACATGCTGAAAATCATTTTAGTTTTCCAGAACTAAACAAGGAAGACTTCACTTTTGCTGCCTTGGATACTGGTATTCCATTTTGCTAATTATAAGACAAATTTCATTCCTTGCTGAGATACTCTAGATCAGTGGTTCTCAACCTTTCTAATGCCACAACTGTTTAATACAGTTCCTCATGTTGTGGTGACCCCCAACCATAAAATTATTTTCGCTGCTACTTCATAACTGTAATTTTGCTACTGTTATGAATCATAATGTAAATATCTGTGTTTTCCGATGGTCTTAGGCGAACCTGCTAGTGGTTCTCAACCTGTGGGTTGTGACCCACAGGTTGAGAACCGCTGCTGTAGAGCCTAAGACCAGCAATTCTCACGCTCCAGCAATTCTCACGCTCTCTTACGTCAGCACAGTTTTCCTTCTCTAAGATCATTCCAACCAGCATACATATCTATCATTGTTGCTTCTTTCTTAACCGCACTCACTTCCCCCTTCCAGCAGTCTTTTCATTGCTCTATTTCCCTTTCATAAAAAATTCTCAAAAGAGCAATCAACTTTTGGCTTCTTATTTTGTCTCTGCCAACATTCCCCAGAGCCTAATTCAACAGGCTTTTGACCCGGCACTCCAGTGAAGTTGCTCTAATCAAAGTCACCAGTGACCTCTATAGCATTAAATCCAGTGGTTAGTTCATGGTCTTCATCTTACACAATCTATGGCAGTATTTAACCAAGTTGATCACTCTCTTCTTCTCTCTGAGTCAGAGGGCCGATGTGAAAAACCACTTATTTCCCAGGTCTATTAAAGAGGTGCCCCAAGGGAGCAGGGGAAGCTGATCCTTAGGGTCCAGAGGGGCTGGAAAATCATGCGGTGTAATCAGAGGTAGGACTGGTGTTTAATTGCAAGATATGACATGTTTTTAGTCCTCCTACAAAGAGAAAAACTAAAAGACACAGTTTTTTCTCCCCAAGTCCATATTTTAAAGGAGTCACTTGCCTTAAAGAATAAATAGAACTTCAATTTTAAGTGATTTATGTAAGAAAGAAAGCATTCAAACCTGAAATAATATCTTTAGGAATAATATTTTTAAGTCCTGGTTCCGATTAAAAAATTTAATTGCCCTAAGATTTCTCATAAATCTATGAAATTGTTGTAATTGAGCAATTTCTTTCAGCTTTTTGCCTTCTCAGAGCATCCCATGAAGAAGTAATTTCCTTCTCCTCCTCCCCTCCCCTTCCATTCCTGCGTTACTCTCTCACACAGATCACCATCTGACCTATGATACATTTACTTCTGTGTGCTTATCTGTGTATTTCCTCCAGATTGCTGGCTTTTGGTATTCTAGAATGGTGTATCCCTAACCCTGGAATTGTGGCTGGCACAGGGAAGGCATATAATAAATGTGTGTTGAATGCATTAATGAGCCAGACTCCCTTTCTAAACAATTCTTCTGGAGAAATTTGACTTTAAGAAAAGTTCAGGTTTCTGTTGGGAGTTCTACATAATGAGAGAAGCTGTCTCCTTGTTTAGCTGGCACTATACAACAAGGCATCATGTATGTTGGCCCTGGGGATTAAAGGTGTGATGTTATGAGACAATACTGAGAATTAAAAGGATGGGAAATACATTTTCAGAATAAAATGATGTTTGAATATTTTAACCTTCTGGCTGAGCAATTTTAGTGGGTGAAAATACCCTATAGAATACCACAGCCAGGAAAGGCAAAACATACTCTGTAGCTTAATTAATGGAATGTGGTTTTACCTATATTTTCTTTTGCAAATGTATTGTATCAAATGCCTTATTCTTAATGAAAAATATCCATAATCCTAAGTAGATGCCACTACTTTAAAGTGTTTGATTATACTTCTACTGGGCAGCTGAATTATTTTTAGATGGAATTTTATCACCTTAAATATGATAAAAACTCAAAAGTCTTTCATAGGCATTGGTACAGTATCATAAAATTCAGATCAAGGTGACAGCTTCAAAGTTTCTATGCATCATACCTTGGCCACTTCTTCTTGGAAAGCCACGAGGTTCAAATAGGAGATGTTCACTAAGTCAGGCCCATACACCACCGTTATCATGCGATGTTCCAGACGTCCGATGTTCCCCACATCCAAAAGTTCCCGTAATTTGGGGTCCTGGATAATAAATGTTGAAAAAGTTAGTTTATAACTGGGGGTTCCAACATGGTAGCATAGTTTCCAAAAAATGTGAGCTAGAATGCCTTCAAAGCAAAGTTGACTTTTGTTCTCATTACAAAAATGGTCTGAGTCAAAGTCCCTCCACTCCCAGCAGAGCCCAGAGAGGAGAACTAACATGTCCAAAGGCTGTGGAGAAAGAATTTCTGGCTCAAGGCCCATGGCCCTCATGGCATTATGCTAAATGAAAAACAAACGCTGTATGATAGCACTTATATGTGGATGCTTAAAAACCCTGACTCATAGAAACAGAGTGCACTGGCGTTTGGATGCAGGAAACTTTTGCTGTCTTTTCAGAGCAAGTTGCATTCTCTGGAACATCCTAAGTAAGGATTCCTTGAAGATATAGTCCTGCTGGGAGAAGGAATTTTCCAAACCTTCTGAATTCAAAGTAAGACCTGATTCAGTGAGCTTTGCTGAATTTATTTTCCTTTCATAGGACAGGCCTTGAAGGAAATGAGAGGTCCAGGAAGAAAATTAGCATCAAATCAATCACTTGGCAAATTGGCAGCCAGCTTCTGAGGAAAGAATTAACTTGAATTCTCATTTGTTTAGTCAAATGCTAGGCCAACAGGAATGGATTACTTAGGGTGGTTATTCTGATCTGCCTTCTGAGGTTTTTACATACAGCATACGTACAAAGGAAAAGTGAACTTAATAAAAGAGAAAGAAAACAAACAAAATCTTTCCAGCTGTGCTATTTGGTGCCCTTACTTCTCCCTTTAGTTAATAAAACTTTCTTCTTGACTTGGCTGCCTGAAGAGGAACATTTTCAGGTAAGTTACGAAAAGAGAAAAATCCCATTTCACAGCTGTGTCCAATTATAACTGAAACTTCAACTTGACTAACCAGTTGAAAACTTTATCAAGTACATCAGGCCACCTAGAAAGATCAAATGCTATCACAAAAAAACAACAACAAAACAAAAACAAAATAAAACAACCCATCAATTTGCATGACCTAGAAAAGGAGAGGAATACAGTGAAAAACTTATTAGACAAATAAACAATAATAGCAATGAGGGGACATTTTTAGCATTCTAGCATTAATGAAAGATTAGAAAATGCTCAAGAAGGGATGTTTTGAAGGCAAATTAAAGAATGACACACACACACACACACACACACACACACACACACAAAAGCTCTGGCCATTCTGACTCTGTGGTTACAGCATAGGCCTGGGGACCACAGGGATGAGGGTTTGATTCCTGGTCAAGGGCATGTACCTAGGTTGCAGGTTCCCAGCCCCAGGAAGGCATGTGGGAGGCACCAATCAATGTGTCTCTCTCACCTCAATGTTTCTCTCTATCTCTCCCATTCCTCCCTCCCATTCACTCTCTCTAGAAATCCATGGAAAAAATATCCTCGGGTGAGGATTAAAAAAATAAAAAAGAGTGACATTAGCTGCTCTGTGAAATGACTAATTGCATCACAGTATTTGAACACCATTGAGGTAGGTTAGAAGAGAAAATATAGTTGACCAGTACTTAAAAAAAATTTTTTTGTATACTTGGAAGAGGAAAAGAATTCTCAGAAACCATCTAAAACTTGTAATTATAAATTATAAATCACAGCCTTTAAATAATCCATCAGTATCTTCACTTCTATAACATTAAATGGGAACATTTTGGTGAATGAATGGATTTTAAACTTTGGAGAGTCACATGACTCACTCCCTAGTTTTTTCTTTTCCCAAGCATTTTTCTGTCCAGTCTATACAACTTTACCACCTAATTCTCATGTCCATTCAAAACACTCTTACCCACCTATTAAGTAGTTAATTGATTAAAGAGTGACACCTTTCAGAACTGCAGGGACTAGGTGTGGGTGTCAGGAAGTTCACTTGAGTTGTCCTTGAGCTATAGGAACTCAAGGCAAGTACAGAAACCCAGAGAAGGTGACCAGAATAGAAAATAATTCTGGAAAAGGCCTTCTGGAATTCTGTCCTGAACAATATTGTTAGGTACAGTTACCAGGAATTTATAAGAAAGGTGACCAACGCTTTATGTCACCTCTAAAAAAATTTTCCACTAATGGTTGTTTATATGTATTTTTAAAAACTATTGGCTTTATGTAATAAAAAAGTTTTAATGAAGTGTTTAAAAGTGATGCCTGGAATTGCTAAAATAAAGCAAGCTACCAAAATTATTATGATGATGATTGGATCTGAAAAATAGGTATTTGAGGATTCAATATGTAAGTCTCTGTGTATCTGAGATGGTTAATATTTGTACAACAAATAATAAAAGATTATTGAGTATGAAATGAAGAAACAGATTTGAACAATTTTTTAAAAAATTATGTAGTTGTGGAAGTAAACAGAAAAATCTTTTAAAGTATACCATAACAAGTTCCTTACTAATGTACTTTTTTGGTGATGGATCATACTAACTTTTAAACTATATTGTTTTTCTCTTCCAGCACCCATCATTTTATTTTTCTTTAAAACTACACATTTTCTGCATCTATTTTTTTTAACAACACCTGAATTGGTAATATTAGAATTCTTTCCCTTTAGAAATGACTTCACTTTTCTTTTTACCTATACTTCTCAGTTTTCTCATTTTGAACACAGCAACCTAAACTGACACGATGGCTTCAAACCTTATTCCTCATTATTGAGCATATTGATACATGAGCGGGTCTACTGGAAAAGATACGTGTCCTTTCAAGTAACAGAAGTTGCACTCAATTGTTTTCAGCAGGGGGATCCTCAGAGAGGAGGCAGAAGGGGATTATCTAGGAGGAGGATAAACAGCAAGGGCACCAAGTTTTGGGAGGACCATATGGGGAGAGAAATCTAATGGGAAGAGATTCCAAAGAAATGGTTGTTTTGAGGGTACATCACTCTCAGGTGGGGATATGAGTGACTGCACTTAAAAATCAAACAAATAAAATTTAAAAAGTAACAACAAAAACCTACAATTTGGATGAAAACCATCTCCTCCAAAAACCTGTTCTTTTAAGGGATTTTATATCTGAGCATTTCTTATTGATGGAACCTCCTGATCAGTTTTCAGAGGTTACTACTACTAGACTGAAATACATTTCTCGGATCCTGCAATTGATATAAATTCCTGGATATTTTAATAAAGAAAATAAACTATTTGAATAACTCTGTTCAACTTCTTTGTTGGAAAACACTAAAGAATATAGCTCAGAAAAAAAGAAGAGGTGAGGGGAACTTGAAATTGCAACTTTCACTAAGCTGTCACGCAAAACTTGCTTTTCCTGTAGACTATCCTGGATATGTCCCCACTGCTGGAATTTACCAGACCAGTGAGGAACCCTGGCAGCTCTAGTTTAATGGCACTTTTAAAAGTAGATAATCTCTACTCCCATAAGAGATACAAAACAGAGACTCTCTGACTAAATAAGCTCACTTTCTCTCAAGCACCGGGATTTGTGATTAAGTTACTTCATGTCTGTTGCAAAGAAAGTCAAGGTGCTCAAGTTAATGATTCCCAGGTGGAGGTAATAGGCCACTGAAAAGAGCAGACTCTGCTACACAAGGAGACAAGGACTCCGCTACAGCCTGTGTGGCTGTAATTATAATATGGCATTCAAAATAGTATGGATTCATGGACGGAATGAACACAAACTAAAGGATAACTTTTAAGAATTAAAGGCCAGTTTCAACCTTCATTCCTTAATGAATTTTGTTGTTATTGTTAATTCTCACCTGAGGATTTTTCCATTGATATTTATTTATTTATTTATTTATTTATTTTTATTTTTTTCTTTATTAAGGTATTACATATGTGTCCTTATCCCTCCATTGCCTCCCACCCCCCACTCGTGCCCTCACCCCCCTGTTGCTGTGTCCATTGGTTAGGCTTATATGCATGCATACAAGTCCTTTTTAGAGAGAGTAGAAGGGAGAGACAGAGAAACATTGATGTGAGAGACACAGTGATTGGTTGCCTCCACATGCACCCCTGACTGGTGCCAGGGATCCAGTCTGCAACTGAAGTATACACCCTTGACCTTGAATCGAACCCACGACCCTTCAGTTGGAGGGCCAATGCTCAAACCACTGAGAAAAACCAGCTAGGGATCCTTAATATATCAGATATCCAAAAAATAAAAGATCTTTTTAAAACTTCTACATTTCGTTTTTTCGGTGCAGAAAATATGCCTTACTTATCTTTCATCCCCATGAAATAGATCTTTACTGGATTTAGGCTTATTGAACAACTTGTATGTTGGGTTAATTTTATTCCCAGCACTTAATGCAATCTTCTCAATCCAAGTTAGTTATATGGATGTAACTTTAATCCATCATGCATAAAGGATTAGGTGTATGAAAGTCTTCCCATAGTCACTACAACAGTCAGAAATGAAAGTGATGATTCCTTGTTATACTTAAGTGACATTCATATGCTCCAGCTTTGCAGGGATAAAGCTGCCTCTTTGAAAGCTGAGCAGACTTTTCTTTATAGTTTTATTCAAATTTTATTGTAAAGGAAAGATAAAAACTTATGTCCAGGAAGATTCTCCATCAAGACCCTGAATTTAACATCTGCCTCTCAAAAAATAAGAAATAAAAAACAGATTAGCAAATTCCCTTGGAATCAACACTTAGCTTTACACCTCTCACTTTAAAAGTTTCTCTTTTTTATGATTGTGTCGAGGAATACCATTTTCTCCTCCAGTATATTACTATACCACTAGCTTAGGCAACTCACACAGCTAGCAAGATTTTAAAAGATAAAACTATTCATTTGCACCAACTATGACACCGAAATATGGTGCCATGAACATTCTCCTACACAAAGGAAAAGACGTGGAGGATGCTGTTTATGCTTTTGTTTTATTTTTTCTGTAAATGACAGATGTGGTGGCAGGCTTGAATGTTCTTCAGCTATTTCTTTTGCTGGAGGGAGTGAATGAAGAACAGTCTGACTATGGCAAAGACATGCAACTATGGGAAAATACTAGGAAAATAAGAACTGGTAGAGTATTTTCCTTCATATCTCACAATGGTATTATCAGAACACGATCTTCCCTATTTGTTTCAGATTAAGTGGTAATGAATCTGTATATTCAGTCTCCACACCACAGGGAGCCTTAGTGTACAAGCAAAGAAACTGGTGGAGAAGAAAAATTAAGTATTCAATCTAAAAGTAGCATGCATGAATTGATTGAGCTAAAAGGGGGGAACGTTTATAACAAATGTAAAGGCAATCTAATAATTTTGTTATGCCTGGGATTGGCCACAGAAAAAGGATAAATAAAATTCAAGGAGCATCTCTAAATAGCATTCTAGTGGTGAATTAAAAATTTAACTACTTGAGGTTTTCCTCCTCTCCAGGAATGAGGTCAGGGTGTGGTTTAATGTAGTTTCAAAAGTTAGAAAAGAAGGGAATAGACAGGAAAGGGTGCTACAAGAATTCAGACAGGGTGATACTCAGAAAACAACAATAACAACAAAAACACAGAGAAATGGGATTGGAATGTAGAGCTCAGACTTTTGGGAAAAACTAAGTTAGTCCCAGGATGCAGAGATGTGCCAGGGAAAGACATTTTCAAGCTGGACAAATGCTGTCCATTTCAAGAAGTTGCATTATTTGAGCAAGATTTCTGGGTTGCAGTACACGTACTTGGCGTACGGAATGCTTATCTTGAGGCTCCAGAGGCTGAGATCTGGGAACTAGAAGGTTATTTTAGAGGCGATCATAGGATGTACAATGAGGGAGTGGGAAAGTGAGACAAGGAGGAAAGAAAGCCGATAAGTAGCATGTTAGTGAGTGGTTTGCCACTTTGGGTAATTTAGGCTCAATCCAATCAGAGCCATTCCAGGACAGTATAAAGAACACACCTCAGAATGTCCCCACAGAGCCTTGACGCTATCGATCTGTCTACTCCAATCTGTCATTGGTGAAGAGTCTCCTGGGACGCCAATGCCCTTGCATATCCAAGACCAGATCGTATTCTCAGGACTTGGGAACTGTGCACAGGCAACCTCTGGGGAACAGGCAGGGAACCGAGTGCTCTGAAAATGTCTGCTACAGAGCTGAGGGGGTGACATTTCCCTGATGTTGACTAACCTTCGTGTATTTTATGGGACCCACATTTGAAGAAATTTAGATTCTGAATGGTTCAGTTCTTTATAAAAATAGTAACTATAACTATAAGATCTAATCAGTAAACATGCGTTAAGCACCATCCTAGCTGTTCCTTATTTTTCTCCATTAATTTGCATAGTAACACTGAGAAGAAGTAGCTATGTTTTTCTTTCCAATTTGCAAATAAGAACTCTGAGGTTTGGGTGGATAATTAGCCCAGTTTTATCAAAAGGGAGAAAAAGGGACAACTGACTCCAAATACATCTGACTGTAAAGTCTAAGCCCTCTCCATATCCCAATTGTGTTACACAGCATATCCAAGTTGACTGAGTTTCTATAAAAATAGTGCAAATGGTTCAGCTGGCGGTATAAACTGAAATAAATCAGCATCTACCTAAGTCATCTCCATATTTTAGACACTTCATTAAAATATAAAATAACCCAAAGGTGAAATTAAGATAGGAAGGAAATATGGCCTAATGGCACCACTCACTTGCCTTCCCAGAAAAGAATGGAAACTAAATCACCAAGTTTAATCATCATTTGTACAATCATTCTTACTGAAAGTAAAAGTGCATGAAGTACATAACAGTTTTTAAAAAAAAGTCATTGGAAAACTAGTTAGCTTCCTCATCATCATCTAGTAAATATTTGTCAAACTTAAAAGTTCTTAAATATAGATCACTTGTCACTCATGTATCAAACACTACCCGGCCCTCCATTTCCCACCCCCACCCCCCACCTTCTTTGACATGTTACCACCTAAAAACCAGCAACATTCACAAGTTCAGCCATTACCCTTCCATGCATGAGAGTCCACATGCCTCAGGGGTAGTGGTGGGCACACGGAAGGCAATTAGAAGTCATAGGTCCCTTCCTGTTTAAAATCCCACAGAGAGAGTGAAATGTATTCTATGCCCCTTTAACTTTCAGGGGTTGGGGGGTAGTGGTTCTAGGTAAATTTCAATATTGCTGTGGCCAAGATTTAGAAGAATAATGAGGCCAGTTTGTTACATTGACTAAGTTCTCCCTGGACAGTGAGTCCTTTATGGATGACTGTTGTTCTTTTTTTCCTATTTTGTTGTGCTGCCTGCCTCCTTACATGGAATTTTGATACATTCAGATGGCACCAAAGGGGATTCTGGTACCTTAGAACATAAGTTAAAATCAAGCATCTTGTTTTTTTCTTTTTAAAAAATTTCAACTATACTTGATATTCAATATTGTTTTATATTAGTTTCAGGTGTATAGCATAGTGATTAGACATTTATATAATTTACAAAATGATCCCTCTGATAATTCTAGTACCCACATGGCACCACAAATAATTATTATAATATTGATAGAGGCCCGGTATATGAAATTCATGTACGGGGGGCGGAGGGGGGGGCGGAGTGTCCCCTCAGCCTGGACCCTCTCCAATCCAGGACATCCCTCTCACAATCTGGGACCACTGGCTCCTAACTGCTCACATGCCTCCCTTCCTGATTGCCCCTACCTGCCCCCCTGCTGGCCTGGTTGCCCCTCACTGCCCCCTTCTGCTGGCCTGGTCACCCCTCACTGCCCCCCTCTGCCAGCCTGGTTGCCCCTCACTGTCCCCCCTGCTGGCCTGGTCACCCCACACAGCCTGCTGTTCAGTTGTTCCTATGAGGGCATCATGACCAATTTGCATAATACCCTTTTATTAGTATAGATTGACTATATTCCTTATGCTGAACTTCACATCCCTGTGACTATTCTGTAACTACCAATTTGTGCTTCTTAATCCCTTCATTTTTTTTTCACCCAGCCCCATAACCCTTGCCCCCCAAAAGAAGGCCCAACAATTCTTTAATAATGAGAAACACAAACAATGCTCCCTTTGCAGTTTCTGGAAAATCCATGCATCTACACTAAGGGTTTTGGCACTGGGAGATAGACAGTAGAAATTGTATTCTTCTGTCTGACTTTTTTTTTTTTTTTTTTTACTTCAGAGAGAGGAAGAGAAAGGAAGAGAGGTATAGAAATATCAGTGATGAGAATCATGGATCAGCTGTCTCCTGCACACCACCTAGTGGGGATTGAGCCCATAACCCAGGCATGTGCCCTGACCTGGAATTGAACCTGGACCTGGTTCATAGGCAGACGCTCAACCACTGAATCACACAGACCAGGCCCATCTGACTTTTGAGTTTGGGCTCTGCCAGCTAAAAGCAATGTGACCTAATGAAGTTTTCTTAACCCTTCTAGTTTTTTCATCTGTTGGATGAAGTTAATAGTACTACCCTCTTTATAATGTTGTTATAGGAATAAATGATTAATAATATGTTAAGTCCTCAGGGTAGCACATAGCAAGCTGAGTACTTGAAAAATAAAATCAATAGCTTGAAAACAAAAGACCGAATAATTTAATCTCTTATAGGCACCAGAACAATTCCATATATATATATATATATATATGTGTGTGTGTGTGTGTGTGTGTTTATATATATATATATATATATATATATATATATATATATATATATGTTTTTTTTTTTCTTCTTTATCTTCTTTGTTACTTGCCAAGCAAGACATATTTCTACAGGGAGTGGCAAAAGTAGGTTTACAGTTATGATATGAATAACACAGTGTTTATTCCTATATTACTTATTATAGTATTATTTCCCATATGAACTGTAAACCTACTTTTGCCCACCCCTATATTTAAATTTATGTATATAAGGTTTGTGTGTGTGTGTGTGTGTGTATGTGTGTGTGTGTGTATGACTATATTCTAAATGCATGCATTTTGATTTTACATTTTCCTTAATTCACTCTGTCATGGGAAGCATAATTTAAGGACAAACCATTTCTAGAAATTTTATGTTTCTTGCTTCTGCATTTAACTAGTTTTGAAAATTAGGCAGCTTGTTTTCTCTAAGCCGCAGTTTAATTTCCACTCAATGAGGATGATGACAATGCCTGCTCCCCTTAAAGCATTTGTGTGGTTATCACCATTAAATCCACAAACTGCCCTAGCTGGTTTGGCTCAGTGGATAGAGTGTCAGCCTGCGGACTGAAGAGTCCCAGGCTCCATAATGGTCAAGGGCAAATGCCGGGGTTACAGTCTCGATCCCCAGTAGGGGGTGTGCAGGAGGCAGCCAATCAATGATTCTCTCTCATCATTGATGTTTCTATCTCTTTCTTCCTCCCCCTTCCTCTCTGAAATCAATAAAAATATTTAAAAATAAATTAAAAAATCCACAAACTGTGCCATGTGACATGTACAGAAAGAATTCATATGTTTTTGTGATGACTGACATCATTAAAACTTATTTTAAATATGACATGAAAAAATGCAGTGAAAAAATTCTTAGCTGTTCATCTTTTTCTTATTAAAATTATAAAGTGTTGTAGGAGTTTAAAGTAGAGAGAAATTTTCCTGTCAATTTGCTACAAATAACTGCAGGAGTCTGAAGTAAATGGATAATTTATCTGTAAATGTCTGAATAGAGATGTGACTTCGTGTTTGCTAAAGAATCTCGAAATATTTCAAGAGTAATTATTATTTAATTTTCCTATTTACCTCCCTATTTTAGTTACATTTCTTTATTTTCCATTACTCTAAATCCGTGGTCGGCAAACTGCGGCTCATGAGCCACATGCGGCTCTTTGGCCCCTTGAGTGTGGCTCTTCCACAAAATACCACGTGCGGGCGTGCACATACAGTGAGATTGAAACTTCGTGGCCCATGCGCAGAAGTCAGTTTTCGGCTCTCAAAATAAATTTCAATCGTTGTACTGTTGATATTTGGCTCTGTTGACTAATGAGTTTGCCGACCACTGCTCTAGATAAACAAGTTAACTCTATTCCATATTGCATGAAGATCAATAATGTGCTATTCCTTCAGAAACACAGGGATATAAAGCTCTGTATAATTCAAAGTGTGGAGGAGGTCTGATGTTTATTTTATAAGAAATAACTAGTGCATCTAGGTAAGCTGTCTTAAATATGCCTTTCTATGTGTGTGCTTCTCTTTGAAAGTAAGAAAATGTCTTCTAAAATTTTTTACTATCCATCCATCAAAATAACCCAACATTATACCTGAAGACATATTTGTCATCTTTAAGACCTCAACTTTCAATAAAAAAATTAATCTTGAGTGTTGTGTCTATTCAGTAAGATTAGGGAGGTTAATGATATCATCATGCCATAACACTATCATTGAAATTGTTGGTATAATTCCAAACAGGTATGGAAAAGGAACTCAAGGAGTCTGAAGTGCTCTTAATTTTAGAAAAATTGTATAGAAAATAGTAAGTATTCCCAGGAAATTATTAGTCATTTCTTTGCATTTTAATTGCTGGCCTGCCCTAATTAATTAGACAATTGTTTTTACCTTTGTTCTCAAAGAGCATTTACCTTCTCTTTACATTTTTCTCTCCTTCCCACTTTACTCAGTCATCTTTTCTCTCCACTAACAAAATTTTCCATAGGGGATTTCATAAATACTTTGGAATCTGGCAAATCAGAAGTTTTTATATAACCCTAAGAAGACAACATTTAATGCATGAAATATTTTAGAATGAATTGTAATGTCTACCACCCAGTTTCATATCAAGATAACTCAAATCATCCTACTGTCAATGACTAACTCAAATTATTCCATTTCTTGAGTTCTCTAAATAATTAATTAAAATATCTGCTTTATGAACATTTCTCTGTATAAACACACACAAATAATCTTTTACAACGTGGATCAAACTACACATATTCCTTTGTTACTTGTCCACATCAATATATAGATGGAATGTTTATAAACACAAGCATATAATTATTCTTTTCATTGATTCTGCAGTATTCTAGTATATGAATGCACCATAATTTGTTTCACAGCTCTCTTCATTTACTGTTGTAAACAATGCTTCAGTGAACATCTTTTTGTATGTATTATTTACTTTCAGGATAAATTTCCAAGTTTGGAACTGCAGGGTTTAAGGGTGTTCATATCTAACTTGTGACACATACTGCTGGATGCTCTGTCAAGAGTCTTTACTAGTTTACAGCCCCACAAATAACATATGAGCTAATAATGATTACATATTGATACTTTTATACATCTTTAACAGTCTACTGAAAATTGTTTTTTAAAAATTACTATTTATGGTAAGTATCTCTTCTTATCTACTGGCATTCACATGTTCAGGTTGTTATCCCCCTATTCTAATGGATATTTCTCTTTGTCTTACTGATTTATAGCAAAACTGTACTTATTGACCCTTTGCCTGAAAATATGTTGTAATACTTTTTCACAAATGTGTCATTTGTCTTAATATTCATCATAATAGATTTTCTCTATTGAAATTAAAATAATTAAATTCAAACCTATCAATCTTTGAAATTATTTTTTTCTGATCGAGTGTCATTTGTGGATGGCCTTCCTTATCTTGACATTATAGGAATATTCAGGTTATAAGAGTCTATTTCCTCTTCATCCTTTATTATGCTTTGCAAATGTTTACAAAGACCATGTACATTATTGTATTATGGAGAAAAATACAAGAAGGTAATCATTTATAAAATTACTAAGAATGAAGTCTTTGTTTAAATGAGATCATGTGCTAATAGTTACTATTCAGTCTACAGATGAGGATATACAATACTAGATTTCATAAGAGAAACTTACAATATTGATTGAGGTTACACTCTGGCACAGCTACTAGCTGTGTTCTGAATTTCCCCTTGTAAGGTTATTACAGTCATCAAAGGTATGCTTAATGGACACAGCTAATGTCTGCGAAGTCAGTATCCACAGGTTCATTATTGAACTTATCACTCCTAGAAGACCTTGAAATGGCTCTGCAATAGTCATGTCCTAACATCTGAATTAAAAATACCCTAATTATTGGGGGTCATTGGTGTCATTTTACATGATTGCTGTCTAGGCTATGTGTGTGGCACATGGCTCTAAAATGAATGCACAGAGGAAATTACAAGTTCAGAACAGTGTTAGACAGTATTTGGTACAATTTGAAGAGCCTTTAATTGTCTCCTTTTTTTCTTTTAGAGAAATAAATATTTTCAGGTGTTCTTTTTGTTTTCCTCCATTCAACACATTGTAATCTTTCATTTCCATTACCAGTATCTGTGTTAGGATTATGTTTATAAATGAGGGAGAGACTATGTTATTGAGATTCTAATTTTCTCAGAGAGAAGAAAAATACTTAGATCCTTTGAGTGTAATGGGAAAAGTGCTTTTGACGCACAGAAGAAGGCCACCTAATTGTGTTTAAGGAAGTTAAAAGGGGAGAGCTACAAAGCTGATTGATCTTTGAACAGAGTAAATGTGAGGTGAGCATACCTCTTAAGAGTTTGAAAACCCATTAATAGTGCCCAGTAAGTGTTCTCAAAATACTAGCAGAAACACTTAGGAGTGTTGATCAAAAAGTCATTAAGTATTTCCTACACACTCAGCCAATGGAACTCCATAAACTGTATTTGGCCAATAAAAATGTTTTAGTCCCTGTTATTGGCCCTCCTGGTAATTCTAGCCCTCATGAAGAAGTTGTTTCTACAGGTTCTAGAAGTGAAAAACATATGGAAGTCATATTTTCAGGGATTAAGGAACTCATAATTTTCTTATTACTAAAATAAAGTCTTAATAGAGGCTTCTAAGATAGTCGGGGCAGGCTGACAGCTAGGTAACTTGATGTGAATGAACTAGCTCCAGTTCAAAACTTTCTTGGTGATCCCTCTGTTAAAAGATACTGGATAAAGAAGGTTAAAAGATTAGCTAAAGAACATATATGCATTCCCCATGGAGAAGTACAATAGTGTGGTGAAGGTCCAAGGGAGGGGGATGTGGAGGTGGGTGGAGGTGGGCAAAGGGGGGAAAAGGGAGCCATCTAGGATAGTGTCAACATTAAACATTTTTAATTAAAAAATGAAAAAATATACTGATGTATTTTTAATTTTAACCCTTTATAAGGAATTTTTACGCTAAACTTAACCTTATCAAAACTAAAGTACTTCCCTGTATTTCATAACTAAGAATTCAGGAAAATGGTGCCCAGTGGGCACATCTTGCATACATGTTTTCTTAACCTTGAAAACACCAGGGCATTTATTTTAAAATAAATTTTTACATTCACATAGTGCTTGGCTCATATAAGTACTAGTATATGGGTGTCAACCTTTATACCACTCCTGTATTCCATCCTTAATGTCTATAAATTAAAATAAACAATTGTAAAAATGTAAGTGTAAATGTCCTCAGTAATATGGAACATAGATTGATTTTTCTAGAAAGCCTGAGAAAAAATGCCATATTTCATAGATGCTTATAGTTTAGCATTCAGTTTTTTCTTTAAATTGGAAAATTTCTTAAAGTAAATTTACTTCAAATGAAGCTCCTTATCATTAGCATAATGAATTTGAATCCAAACCTCACACTATATGAAAATATCAACTCAAAATAAATCAGAGCCCTGGATGTAAAAGCTAAAGCTACAAAGATCTTAGTAAAAAACAAGTGTAAACCTTTGTGACCTTGAGTTAGGCAATGGTTTATTACCCATCAAGAGCAAAGCAACAACAACAAAAATAGATAAATTGGACTTCATCAAAACGAAAAACTTTGCGCTTCAAAAGATACTATCAAGAAAGTAAAAAGACAACTGACAGAATAAGAGAAAATATTTGTAAATTCTGTGTGATAAAGAACTTAAAAGATACACTGCTTGTGGGGTGTAAAATGGTGTAGCCACTTTGGAAAATAGTTTCACACTTTCTTAAGATGTGAAACATAGATTTACCAAAGACCCAGCCATCCCCCTCCTAGGTATATACCCAAGAGAAATGAAAACATGTCCAAAGAAAACCTGTGCATGGAGCACAGAAGACCACTAATTGTGTTTAAGAAAATTAAAAGGGAGGAGCTATAAAGCTGGCTGGCCTTTTAACAGAGTAAATATGAGGTAACTATACCTCTTAAGAGTTTGAAAATGCATGAATAGTGCAAAGTAAATGTTCTCAAAATACTAGCAGAAACACCAGGAGAGTTCACCTGGAAGTGCACAGCAGCATCATTCAAATCAGTCAAATTTATGAAAGCTCTACAGCAGAATATTATACAGCAGTTAAAAACAATAAAGTACCACTGCATGCTACAAATGAATGAATCTTGAAAATGTTACACTAAGTTAAAAAAAGACATTCATTAGGGACCATTTGTTGTATGAGTCCCTTTACATGAAATATCTAGATAGTCAAATTTACAGTGACAGAAAGTAGATTACTGGTTACCAGGGTCTGGACGAGGGTCAGGGAGGGGGGTGTAGAAAGGGAAGTGACTATTAATGAGTACAG
The DNA here is from genome assembly GCF_963455305.1 of Plecotus auritus. Classification (NCBI taxonomy): domain Eukaryota; kingdom Metazoa; phylum Chordata; class Mammalia; order Chiroptera; family Vespertilionidae; genus Plecotus; species Plecotus auritus. The sequence goes on along the minus strand of NC_137782.1, from coordinate 72,047,425 downwards.
GATTTCTTTTTAAGAGTGATGGAAATATTCTGAAATTACACAGTGGTCATGGTTGTAAAACTCTGAATATACTAAAAATCATTGAACTGTATAGTTTAGAAGGGTTAATTTAGTGTGTGTGAATATGGACGTTCATCCATGTACCCCCTAAAGTACCAGGGTGGCGTCTCCGTGCTGTGAAATAAGTTGTTCTATGCCTCAGACAGAAGACATGGGTGAATCATAGAATTCAGTGTTTTGGGAGAAAATTTCAAAATATTTTTACTCTTGATGAGTGAGTAAGTTTTCTTGGCCTAATGATAGGTGTTGAATTGAAAGGAAAGAAGATGCTTAAAGCAGTAGAGACTGACTAGGTAGATGCACTGGAGTCAGCATTTATAACATGCAAAATTTTTCAAGGATGCATTACCTTGGAACAATGACTTTTAATTTGTTTTCTAAATTTTATCTTTATTGTTGAAAGTATTACAGATGTCCTCCTACTCCCCCCTCTCCCCACAATGACTTCATTCTTAACTTTCTTTGGCTGAACCTCACCATATCCACTTCTTCCAAATGCTGGGGAGTTTCCAAACTTTAATCTCATTTTTATGCTCTAAGCCTCAAATATAAATGTTTGAACCAGGTCTAGCTTCTTTGGGAAATGTATAGTTATAGCATAAGTATAAAATCAGCAACCTAATCCCCAGTAAACAACACTGTGTTGGCTCTACTGATTCGCTTGCTGTGTGAATGAGTGAAAATGAGTGGGAAACAAGTTGGAGGAAAGTAATACTTTCCAATCAATAACATTTTCCTTACTTTGGCAGGGAATAAAAAAAGATATTTAACTTCTAAACTCAAGAATTTCAGGAATTCTGGGGCCAGTTTTTTAGTGTACATTTGAAATGTTAGGGTGTCTATATTTATATGGCTTAAAACATTTTAGGAGCTAATAGTACTGTATTATACAGCCCATCATCATTGTACAATCCTATATAATAAAAGGCTAATATGCAAATAGACTGAATGGTGGCAGAACAACTGGAACTGAACAACTGAACAAAGGTTCACAATGATGTGTGCTGACCACCAGGGAGCATGTGCGGAACATGGCAGGTGTCGGCCGCAGCAGATGGTGGAGCAGGTGAGTGGGGTCACCAGACAAAGATGGGGTGCAGGTCACTGTCATCGGGATGAGCCTCTGGTGGTTACTGAAAATTCTTTGCTTCAGTGTGCTGCAGTCCCACCCAACACTTTCATCTGCTGCTGGCTCCAGCCCCACTCGCACCCGCTGCTGGTGCCAGCCCCAATTGCTCTGTGCCTTCAGCACATGGGAGCAGCAGCAGTGGTGGGAGTGGGGCTGCTGGCAGACAGGGGTCCAGGGGCCGTGGCAGGTGGGGGCGTGGAGGATGGGCCAAGACCCGCCCCTGTGCCTACCACAATTCCTTTCAAGGTGCATGAATTTGTGCACTGGGCCCCTAGTTAATTAATAATTATTGCAATCTTTGAATTATGATAGAGTAAACATGAAATCCTTTCAAATATTAGAATCTGTAAATAAAATAAAGCTTTTTCTGAAAGCCTAAATAATTACCTCTAATATTTTTATCCTCATTCATTCAATTCTTTATTAAGAAAATGTTTGAGTTTCTACATTGTGCATGTCACTGTGCCAACTGACTCAAATTTGTGTTTTTATAAAATGCATTTATGAAACTTTTAATGAAAGTTTATTATGCAAGAAACCACCCTATAAATCTAAGTATCATTTTCTAAACATCAGGAAATATTTTATTATTCGGATATTTAACAAATGTCCATGGTAATGAAAAGCTATATAATTTAGGTGAGCATGATAAAGTGTTTTTTTGAGCTGAAATAAATTTCCCATGTGGGCATACCCTTTTCTTTTAAGCAAAAGATGATTACCAGCTCATTTTAAGGTCCACTTAATACCTTGAGTAAAGAGAGCAATTTTATTTATCAACCATGTGCTAGAGCCCCAAATCTTCAGAGAATCCCAAAGCTCATTTTCAAGGCAATTTTTAATTTGCATATGATATTTGGTCCTAGCTTATATGAAAATGGAAGCTTCTGAGTTAGGCGTATTATTTTTTAAGCTTTGTGCTCTCTCTAGTTATTTTGAACACATATTTATGGACTTATTTTATTATGGGATACATACATGTGTTAAAGAGCATAGAATGCATGCATTTTAAGTGTACAGCTTGATGTGCATATATTCTAGACACTTTATATCTAACTCTTAAAAATTCCCATTCCTTAATCTCTCACATCATCCTTTCTTTTTATCACCCTGACTGTATCCACCCATCCATTCTTTCATTCACTAATTCATTTCTTCAATACATATTTAATAAATACTAACATGTGCTAGGCACATGTGAACAACACATGTAATGCTTACATTGTATATGAGCAATACATAATACTGAACAAGAAAATTTCAGAAAGTTGTTAGTAAAGAAAATAAAATGAGAGAAGGTGAAAGAGCGAAGGGCTTGGGTGTAGTAGTGTCGTGAGAGAGGGACCCATATAACTTAACCCAGTTAAACAGAAGGAGGAGTCATACAAAAGTTTGAAGAAGAAGGTCCTAGGCCCTGAGGTGGGAGTTCATAGAACATAAAGACCAGGGAAGCTGGAGTACAGAAAATGATAGGGACAGTGATCTGTGATACTGTGATGGGGAGGCCAATGCAGGGCCAAGTCACTGGGCTCTTATTGGATGAAGTTTGGATTTCTATCTGAACACAGAGAAAAGCCATTAGGTTTAATGTAGGAGACTTACATGATTTGATTTATATTTTTAGAAGTTCACTTTGTGTGTCATATGCAAATTTAAAGTCAGGGAGGCCAATTGGAGGTTATTTCAAAATCTATTATGGTGGTTGGACAAATGTACAATTAATGGTGATAGAGAGAGGTGTACGTCCTAGCTGTAATTTGGACATAGAGGCAATAGGCCTTGTTGGGGATGGTGGTAGGTGGTGCAGCGGGGGAGGGGGAAATTAAGCAAGGCACCCAGGTGTTCATTTTGCCAACAGGGAAGGTGGTATTGCCATTTATAGAGCATGAAATTATTGGGGAGGGGATGGATTCAGGATTGGGGACCATCATCTCCTGCCTAGACTGTTAGAACAACTTCCTTAATGGTGTCTACCTTCTGGCATATTCCCAACAATTCATTCTAGAAAATTTTCATTTTTATCAAAACTGATCCAAAAGAAGAGGAAATTTTTAACAGATCAAAAACTAAGGAAATGATTTTCAAAGCCTTGTCTTAAAATTAGGTTTAGGGTTCATAGGTATTTGGAAGGAATTCTGTCAATTTATCATGGTGAAGATAAATTTTACATTTAATAACAGAAATAATAAAATGCAGAACTTTTTAATTTTATAAAATTATCAAGTCCATCATTCAAAGTCTGACAAAGTTAACATAAGCACAGACCATCTCACCTATGAATATAAATGTAAATATCCTTAAAAAATAATAGCAAATTGAGTTGGAGAGGGTAATAATAACGAAATAGTATGAATTGTAGCACTAATCTATGCACAAATATGTGATATGTGTTCACATACAGACATACACTCACAGCATACAACAGATGTCAATATTTAGTTGTAAGGATGCAAGAAAATAATTTCCTTTTAATATTTTTTAAATGTTTTCCAATATTCTATACTGTGATACATTATGTCTATAGTAAGAAAAGGGGGTTATAGGATTATATAATAAAATAAAATGTTATCTTAAACCTTAATCAATTATTGTTTTTGTCCTGGCTGGTGTGGCTCAGTTGGTTGAGCCCGGATTCGATTCCCAGTCAGGGCATACTCAGGTTGTGGGTGAGGTTCCTGGTTGGGGTGTGTATGATCAATATTTATCTCTCTCTATTCCTCTCCTTCCTCTCTCTCAATTCAATAAAAATGTATTTTTTTTAAAAAAATTGTTGTTTTCCACATTTAATAAATCTTCATAGGATCTATTTTTTCTTTTTGGTGTATTTACTAAAAAATAACTTCCCAGTGAAATTTCTATTAAATATGTTCAGTAGCTAATAAACCCTCTACCCACAAAGCACAATACTCAAGACTGTTGTGTTGCACAACTCCGGAGGGCATCCTCAGGTCATATTATAAAATATAAAATTCTATATTATATTCCACAAGGAGTAAAACTCTACACATGGAATATATATGAATGGACCCTCTCAAGTCATGCTGCTGATGGTTGGGGTGTTATAAGACATTTCCTAATATTTAATTTTAAAAGGCTGGTTTTTATTCTTTCTGCCTCATTTATAATCCTCACTCTAACTATGATAGGCAACAAATAATGATTTCCCTTGTTCTGTTTGCAGTTAAAACTATTGTTTGACTCATCAGGATATTCTAATAAGAAACTTTCCATGACAGTCACGGGAATCATAGTTTAATACATAGTGTATTATCCATGTATACTCAGGAAACTTTAGTAATGTTGTAATTAAAATATATCACATCATCATATGTATCTAGAACAAAATGAAAATCAGTGTGTCCTGAAAATCAAATTATTAAGGGTTGGGGAATCTTTCAATCTGTAGGTTTATAGTCTAAACTGGCAAGTCTAAAGCACTTGAGTTTCAAAGGTCTTTCATTTACATTATATCTTTCTTTAAAAATTTTTATAAAATTAATGTAACACAAAATTGACCATTTTTTAAAGTGAAGAATTCAGTGGCATTTAGTGTGCATTCACAATACTGAGCAGCAACCACCTCTATCTAGTTCCAGAACATCTCAACATCCCAAAATAAAGCCTGACATTCTAAGCAGTGGAAATTGTTCACTCTTAACTGTCTAACATAAATTATCATAACAATAAATCTGCAAATTCTAAATGGTGGAAATGTTAGTATTACCTTTAAAAAAAAGTATCTACAAAAGTGATTCTCAAACTTTAGTGTGTATCAGCATCACGTGTAGGGCTTAAGTCACACATTGCTGGGCCCCACCCCAGAGGTGTTGATTCAGCAGGGTGGAACCTGGGAATATGCATTTCTAACAAGTTCCTAAGGGATGCTAATGTTGCTGGTCTGAGGACCACACTTTGGTAACTACTGATCTATAAACTCAGAAACAGCTGAATGACAAGCTTTGACTCTGTGTTTAAGTCCCCTGCTCTTTGTAGAGAAAGCAAATGGCTCATGGGTGATGCTAAAACCCATTAGTGGGGATTACCCCAAAATTTGTTTGAACTACATCTCCTAGCCTCACTTCAGGGAAAGTGCAAATGTTAACTTGGTTTTGGATTGAAGCCCCTTTCAAAACCTTAAACATTGGGCTTAGCCATAGATTTAGAGGGTTGTATACAAAAGAAGGGGACTTGATTCATGTTGATTTAAAGTCAATGATCATGGAAGACCCAAGGGTCTTTAAGTTCTGCCTTGAAGAAAGAAATACAAAAGCTCAACACTGTGGCCCCGCCCTTCCTATCATCTTGATGGCTTGTAAAGATTTAGCTATAAGAGAAGAGGCCAAACTCCACAAAAGAACCACCAATTTCTAGGCCTGAACTATTATAATGACAAGAATCTCAGCTTCAAAGAGTCAGGAGGCTGAGCACAGTATGGGTATTTCTTAACACTGATTTTTTTAATAACTGATATTTATTTTTTAACCTTAATTTTGATTGTAGTATATTTGACTTACAATAAATAACAGGTGATTGAAGGGCACAATTTTGGTAAGTTTTGACATATATACTAGTATATACACAGAAAATCATACCACAATCTCGATAGTTTAAATATCTACCACCCCAAGGTTTCTTTGTGCCCTTTTGTAATTCCTTCCTCTTGTACTTCCTTATCTTCTTTTCCACCAGAAAATCACCAATCTGTTTTTTATCACTCTACATTAGTTTGAATTTTCTATGATGTTATATAAATAAATGCATACAGTACACACTAAAAAAAAAAAAGTCAATGAGCAAAATAAACAAATGAAACATCCGGAACACTTCATTTCTTTACAATAACAAGTACATTCAGAGGTTAACCCTTAGGTGAAAATCAAATTTATTTTTACTAGAGCATTTATCCTGTTTTCCACAGACAATAGATCGTCTTTCATTCTCTATAGTTTCAGAATCCTTAATATAGTGCAAATGGTCCTACTATACAGTGTCATACTTGAACAGGGAGTTTCATGTTTCTGGAGCTTTTTAAAAGCAAGATATGCTGAGGACAAAAAAACACAAACAACAACAAAAACAAAACAAACAAAAAAATGCTGGATACTCTCTAACATAAGAGCTTCAACTGCCTTTGGACCTCAGCTCTCCATCAGGCAAGCATTCAGAAAAATTCTATTGCTTGGGGAGCACAGGAAAAGTTCTCAACGAAGACGTCAGCTTTTAATTGCGCTTACAGTTTCTCCAACTTTTACAAGCCACAGAAATTAAACTCTTTGTTTTCAAGAAAGGTCCACATATTTGACATGACTGCAATTAAAGTAGTCTAACTTGTAGCACACAGACTTTGTAAATGTTAAGAATAATGGATCAAGAAGAGACAATTAGCATAATTCCAAACCCTTCTTTCAAAAGCTCACTCTGCTTGCCCTTTCAGCAAAGGAAGCTTTTCTGTAATATTCTCTGACCTGAATACAGTCCATTAGAATTCTGAAGACTCTGATAGGGTTTCAGCTAGAATCTATAATCTCTGGTTAATTGTGGTGTATTACACATTTTGTGGATAAAATACATTTGGGCAAGTATAGATAAGCCTGTTCATGTTAATTCACCGTTGACATTCACCGTTCCACTCAATTTTCAGTGGTGATATCCCTGGCATTTCAGTAAGCCCATTTTAATTAATATCTCCACACCTGTTTAAATACCAGTTTCCATTTTCCATGCCAGCTTTAAATTAAGGCAGTTTAAGGTCTATTAGGAGAGCCCCTCTTCTGGGATTTCCAAGAATCAACCTTCCCTTTCATTTGATTAAATAAATAAATAAATAAATAAATAAATAAATATAAATAAAAACTTGGCGTCGAACATTCTCCATAGAGCATTCTAGTCATTCTAGTCACATCAGACAATTTTGTTTCTTATCTGATCTAAGGCTAGAAGAGGTGGTGCCCACAAGGAAAGATGTGTTCAGTAACATCAGATATCCTTAAGTCTGGAACTCAGACAGTCTTAGGGGATGAAGTCCTGGCCCAGGTGGAGGTAGGTGCTGGAGGGTAAAACCCCGCTTCCAGGACTGGCCTTGTCTAAAAGCAAGGGAGGTCGTGCGAGTTCACATTCAGAGGTTTAGATGAATTTTATATTTCAACCTGGCTCCCCATCAATGTCTAAAAGCTTTCCAACAAAATGAACCCCCCACCTTACTCAGATCCAAAGAAAACGTGCTCAGAGGCATTCTAGTTTAGGGATGAACAACCGGTGGGTCTGGCTTTGTCACTTACTAGCCCTGTGAATGGGGACAGTGATTCAGCTTCTCCATTTCCTCATCTGTGCGGGGATCAGAGAGCTCTTACCTCAGAGACTTTGCTAGTTAGCATAAAGATTAGTACATATCAGTACAAAGGAAGTGCTCAATAAATGTTATTTTCTTTAACATTGCTTTTAACAAGATACCCTCCTTGACCTAACCCTAAGCTCTCTAGGCCTTGACCTTGGTGTCTTCTTGTCAAGCCTATATTACCTAATGGTAGCAAGGATTTTGCTAGTCAGTTTAGAAAGCACCCCCACACCTTAATACCTAATCACTTTCAATATCTGATCAAATTCCTTATACCCTACCCCTGGCATCAGTTCACCCTGGCCTGCTGTGAGAAAAAATAATTTCAAACCACTTTAGCCACCATTCCCCCTTACCCTCCATGTTTCCTCCAAGTAATTTTCCATCCAGTGACCCCACCGTGCCCCTTAAGTATAAATCCCTACTTGTCCTTGCTTTATTCAGAATTGAACCCAGCTCTACACTGACATCTCCTTTCCTCGATTGCAATAGTTCCTGAATAAAACTGTTTTTACCACTTTAACATCTGTCCGGCTGTGAGTCTCTAACATTGCTGCTATTGCCATTATTATTTTAAAAGTTGTACTTTATATACCTTTGCATGTTGGTCACAACTCTGGGAAATAAATTAAAACAAAATTAGTTTTCTCTATTTTCTCTTTACTTCTTTGTTTCTTTAGGTTAGTTTTAGTCTCATTAAAAGTCATCTTTTTCTCCTTGCATTTCTCACAGGCTTATTAACTGTGTATTTTTTTTTTAATCTGTGTTTTTATTTTTGCACCTAAGAGGTCGGTGGATACATACCCTTGAATGAAAATTCACAGACACATCCTAAAAATGGAACCCAGCTTCTAGTTAGAATATGGGCTATAGAATGGAAGACCCCACTTTTATAACAAATCAAAGGTTAAGATAAAAAATCATTCCTATAAAAATGCATGTTTAAGCATCCAATTTCAGCAAGGAACTTTGTTTTCTAAGAATGAACCAGACACAGGCTTAATATTTAATGGATGCAAGACATACTGGGTTAAGTATTCTATTCTAAAAGTGGTAACTTATTTGCTGTTCTAGTTATAAAATTCATTTAAATTACTGAGCTGTTACTGATGTAATTGTGTAAAAACTGTTATTTTTTATTTCCTCAAAGACATACTAAGGGCTTCTTGAAAAGCAAGGTCCAAAAAGGCAACTTAAAGGAGTAAAGACGGCAACAGCACTCTCAGAAAGCTCACCATAGTTAGCAGGCACCAGGTTGTGATTCAAAGTGCAGCTTGTGGGCCATCGGCATTGCATCCCAGGGATGCAGGTAGGAATGCAGAATCTCAGGCCCAGACCTACTCAGTAAAGATCTGCATCTTCACAAGAACCCCAGGGGACTTGTATGCACATGAACATTTGAAAAGTCCTGATCTAAAAGTCCTGATCATTCCAGTGATGTCCATTCTCTCTCCCCTAACACATTGGGGAGGAGAGCAGGACTAAGCCCAAAGGCAAAAATGGTGGCAGACCATCACGTAGTCCAACATGAATGTCCTTAGAACCTGCCCTGAGTGCTCTGGAGGCCAGTGGTTTCCCCGTGTTGATCTGTCATGAGCCTGACATCAGTCCCAAGATGCTGATCCATGTGGGTCGTTTTGGAAGATACCTCCATCAGGGTGTTGCTGATGGGGGACAAGAGGTGGAGACACAGGTCCTTTCCCCAAATACATATTCCAGTTTCCTGACTGGAAAGAGGTGGGGAGGGGGTTTTAAACATCAGAAAGACAACAGTACTGAAAACATGGAAGTTCATGAAATCAGCTGTTAGGCAGCTAAGTCTTGCTTAACAAAATAGCACACTTGGTTGCTTATGCAGCAGAAATGCATTTTCTTACAGTTACAGAGATAGGAAGTCCAAATCACGGGATAAGCAGGTTTGGTTTCTCCAGAGGCCTTTCTCCTTCACTTGCAGATGGCTGACTTCTTGCTGTGTCCTCACAGGGCCTTACCTCTGTGCATACATCCCTGCTCTTTCTTCTTCCCCTCATAAGACAGCAGTCCTCTTGGATTAGGGCCCCACAGCTACGACCTCATTTAACCTTCATTACCTCTTTAAAGGCCCTATCTCAAAATACAGCCACATTGGGGGTTAGGGCTTCAACATGTACACTTCTGGGGGACACAGTTCAATGCATAACATCAACCATGTACATAATAAAACATGAGTCCTGGTTCCAAACAGATTTTTAAAATAATCAAGTAAAAAACAAACACCATGGCCATTTATAAGCATCGCCTGATGGAAAGACAGATCACTACTGTGGTGTCCCATGTCAACATTCCCCCAAATAATTTTGATAGATATTTCTTCATCCCTCCCCCACTCCTCTGGAGGCCTCTTCAGGCAGGTACCATGCCTGGAGCTCTGTTTTAAATGTATTTGAACTTCTCTACAATTCTCAGTGCAGAGGCTTACATGAACCACCATGTACTAAATCATGTCTTACATAGTCTCAACTATTTTTATACAGACAGTTATTCTCTTCACTGCAACACCAAAGGGTCATTTCCAATACGGGATCATCTGGGCAAACTTAGTCTCAAAATTTTTATTTTGGTGGAGGTTGGGGAAGATGATGTGAAATGTTACAATTTCAAAATTGGAAGTGTCTAAGTGGTCATTTCATTCAACATTTCCATTTCACAGACTTGATCTGGAATATCCAGCAATATTTAATAATTAGTCCATGACCATTTAGCTAGGAAAAACTGGAACCGAGGACTTTTGACTTCATATGCTACTTGTCTCTTGAACCTTATTAATGACGTTACATACACAAATCTCAGTCTGAGCAACTTGACTTAATACACCACTAATTTGAAAACTTTATGATGTCAGGTAAGAGAGTTATAAGCTTTGCTGCATTGGCCACACATGTGTAGCTATATGATTTTTTCCCTATGCAATCCTGCAGGGCTGACTATAAGTGCTCTTGAAAATAGAAAGAAAAAAAATACAAAAACAAAAGGCTCATAATGTCTCCCATAAGAATTGGCTGTGGTCTCAGGTTTGCTTTCCTGGTTTTCCTTAACTCTTTGGAATGCCACAGAGGCCTCTTAGGATGGGCTGGTATTATTTCTGTTGGGATTCCCTTCTTGTTTGGGCCATTATGATAATATTATATAAGAAAGAGGATCAAACTGACACACACCCTTCTAAGAGGGTCCCTAAGGCAGGCTACGTTCAGAACAGTGCTGTACATGATCTGATAATTGTTTTAATCTCTACTAATTAATAATAACCCAACTCATTTAGTATAAGCCCTGGGAGAATTCTCTATTACTGCTGCTCAAAGCTAAGTAGATCCTACATCATCCCCCTTTGAATTCTAAATGGTTTTTATATTTGATAGCTCCGGTGTTAGTTCTCACCATTAGCAAAGGAAGCAGATCATTTTTTGTTCTTAAGACTTTGGCATAATTTTACAAACTAAATGACACTCACGGTAAGTAAAATAACTTTCATCTATTAAAAGGTATTTTTAGGCCTGAAAATTTAATAAAAATATAATGTTATATAACTTAGACCAAAAGCTCATCCTCTACCCTTTCACAGGCTCCCAAACGCACACATACCAGCTGATGCTGGCATCCACAGATTCCACACTGTACTTGCATGAAGGTTCCGGCTTTTATAGCTCAGACTTTTAAGTTACTATGACAGTTCTGTATTTTGAAATTAAAATTTGTGAACCTGAACAAAATGGTGTAGAGGGGCTGAGAGTAGCACTGATTTTACAGACTCTGGTATACATCGATAAGAATCTTAAATTGACCTTAATCTAATTTACATCAAAATAAATCTTGCAGAAAGTGTGCAGAGGAGACCCTTGAATTTGTACATTTAATATTCCAAGTTTTATTGTGAGTGGTCACTAGGGCCTATGGCACATTGGGATTTGTCCTTGTGAATATCCTCAGACTTTGTAAGGCCATAAAGGAGTGAGGCAATGAGCAAACCTGGCCCAGGCACTGGCCCATTATCTGCTTTTAAATGAGAATTTGTTTTTCTCTACTCCTTATCATGTTGATACTAAATATGCTACTACCACTAAACAACTTTGTTTCTTTGTGAAAAATATGCCTGTAAAGAAAGCCAAAGGCTAGCTAGTGTTGGTGAAGTGATCCAGAAAGATGATTCTTTTTTTTTTAAGTATATTTTTATTGATATCAAAGAAGGGTAAGAGAAAGAGAGATAGAAACATCAATGATGAGAGAGAATCACTGATCTGTTGCCTCCTGCATGCTCCCTACTTGGGATCCAGGCCACAACCCAGGCATGTGCCCTGACCAGGAATTGAACTGTGACCCTCCTGGTTCATAGGTCAACACTCAACCACTGACCCACATCAGCCGGCCAGAAAGATGATTCTTGAGACAATTTTTTGTGTGTTATCAAGGGCATGTCAACTCTATAGGTCAGATAATAAAACCAATATAATGAATGTCTATGACCCAGGTTAACTGATGTGATTAGTCAATGAGCCTTGCTTATTCACTCAAGGTCTGCATGCATTAATTCAGCAATCCATTATGGAAGCTGAGGTCCTGAGTTGGGTGCTGGAGTGGATTAGAATCTGGTGTTGAGAGGTATTACCAAACTGTCAAATTTGTGTATAGAGGGAAAAATAAGCTGCATTCTAGAGGAGCTGGAAAGATTTCATGGAGATGGTGTGCACATTTGAATTTAAAGAGAGAGAACAATAAGAGAGGAGAGAACAATAAAAATAAGAATAAATACTATTTGGACACTAAGAAATTGTAAGAAGCAGGGGCCACCTCAAATTTAGGGCACAGTGGAAGTAATGTGCCTCTTCAGAAGCATATCAGCGTTGAGACTCAGAGGAGAGGGACTCAGCTGAACTTGGAATTCTTGTATGTGACAGCTTACCTGAGACTTGAGAGAAAAAGAAAAAGCACCCGGGTCAAGAAAGCAAGAACTTTATATTATGAAAATGAGATAATAATATGGTCAGGGAGACATGAACCAACTTGCTATACTGTGAACTAGAAACTGCTCATTATTAATGGAGTGAAATGTGTGTAGAGCATCCTGCAAAGTGAAGAGATTGTAATTTTTCTCAACTCCCTCACATCTTGAGCAATTCTGGAAGAGGCTAGTGTAAGGAGGAGCCAAACTGTGACACCTGAGCTGTGCATACTTCCAGATCAGTAAACTGTTCATGTAGTAGCACCAGCATATGAGGGGCATCTGAAAGGATCTAGATGTAGGTCCTAGACACCCATTTAGATATGCACCCAGAAGAGCAATGCTAAGAGTCTTGGAAGCATCTTGGCCCCAGAAAGTGAACAAAAGGCCCAAGGATCACATTGGGAACATGGGGAAGAATAAGCAATGGGGGCAATGGAAGGGTGAGCTCTTCTGAGTAGAAATATCAAAAGAGTAATCCTTTCTTGGGAATCATAGGAAGGTAAAGAGATGCTTAAAATAGGAATGAAGGGGTGTTATCACTAGATTAATCATGCTGATATTCAGGAAAACAATTCTTCCACCGAAAATGAAAATCCAGGAAGATCTATTTTGTAAGATCAGAATGTGGTTACCTTTTGGTGGAGAGGTAATTCAAGAAGCTTTTGCTAGTATACTAAAAATACTCTGTCTCAATATTGGTAGTAATCACGTGTGTGTGTGTGTGTGTGTGTGTGTGTATGTATGTGTGTGTGTGTGTGTGTAAGTTCATTAAGATGTACACACCTAAGACTTACATTCTCTTCTGTATGAAAGTTAGACCTAAATAAAAAGTAAAATTCAGGAAAGAAGAAACTAAAGATAAATGATTCACAATTCTGGTTCTGAATACCACTGTGGACCTGATTTAGGTATTCAACACACATTTATGGAATTTCCACTTGACCCAAGGCACCAGACCAGTTGCTATTCCTTCACAGTTTGGAAATTCATCAAATTTTGCCACTTGATTATAATCCTTTTATATGAACTTGCATCATTTTAAAATACTTGAAGTAAAAGAAAAAAGGTATTCAAAATGATTATTAATAAACCTATTTCAGAAGACTTCTTCCTGCAGGCAATTTATAAATGCATATGGAAACCAATATTGTTTTTCTCCGCTAGAGTGCTTCATTTCATTTCTGTAAGGCCCTTATATTTGTGCCCTGGAAACGCTCATTTGAATGCAGGTGTGAGGATGCATAAGCTTCTTAGCAGTGACTCAGAGTGCTGACGGACCCCTTTTTATGATTTTTCCAGACTGAGAGGAATGGTTCAGCATGTTAAGTAGCTACAAATGGTATAATTCAGTTCTAAATGGCTGCTCCACATGATTGCCGGGTCCCACTAAATTTCTGTACCTTAAATGTCATGTTAATACACTGGAATTCCACTTCTCTCAACTAGGTTAAATAAAGAATTGTCCAAAGTTCAAAATCCAAAATTGAAAACTCACCTTCGAAGCATTTCAAGGTTACCTCTAGGAATACAGTAGGAAATGAGCAGGAATTACATTATGTTATTCCAGCAAGCTCAAGAATGGAAGGGATGCTCTTTGTTCAAAGGAAGCACAAAGTTTGTTTGTTTAGCACATGAGGTATCCTGGAGAGCATATGTTAATTCTATGGAACTTCTCCTTGGCCAGGTATGTAGTTAGGTCATGTTTCCTAGAAGCAGAGACCATGTTGGTGATTCTTAAGCTAGTGCTTTAATGAGGGAAGCTTTCAGGGGGAACATGTGTGGGAATATACAAAGCAAGATGGGGTAGGGAAAGCAGGTTGGCAAGGATGTGGTTTCAGCTGAAGATTAGACCTCACCTGACCCCAAGGGGCGTTCTGCAGTATGCAAGGTACCACAGCGTTCCCAAACTTAGGTAAAAGTATCAAAGGTAACTTTGATGCCACTCTGAGCCAGTCACTGGCTACAGGCCAGCCCTAGGTGTACAGTATTATTACCTCCCAGGAATATCTAGGCAAGGAAGCACCTGTCAGCTGAGGGTAATTCTCAGAAAAAGGGCTCTGAGTTGTTAGTAGCTGATACACACAGAATAGACCCACTGTCTTAGTAAAGGGATGGAGTGGGCACCAACTGAATCAACACTGGGCTTGCCCGACAATGAAATGTCTGCCAAACTTTTTCAACTCAGCTTACGGTAGTGGTGTGCTGGAAAATGATTAAAAACCAGCTCTGGGGTTGGGGTGGGGGAGAGAAGCCCTAATGTATAGTATTTGCTGAGGTCTATCATTCTCACAACATGGCCAATTGCAATCTGTCAGTGTGATTCACTAAATGTGGAGTTGGGAAACAATGAGCAAAATCAGCTTTTGCGAGCTGGGATGAGTTGGTTCCGGCATAACACTGTCTTAACAGCACCCGCAGTTTCTTGTCTACCCTTGCAAATAAAGTTTCACTGTCAACATAACTGAATGATAGTTGAGATACAGAAGTTCGCAGAAGAGGAGTCCAGATCTCTCAAGTCCACATTCAGAGTTCAGAGGACAAATACTCAATAGCTATTCTCAGTGGGTGGTATGGTACAGCAGATCTAGGGTAACCAACCATCCTGGCTTGCCTGGTACTATCTCAGTTTGGGCCCTGAAAGGCCCTCTTGCATTCCAGGAAACTCCTCAATCCCCAGCAAAACTGGCCTATGAGTCACTCCAGCAGACCCCATAAAGTGCTACTTGTTTTAACACTTCACCTTCCTCCCCAGCTGTTCATAGTAACTGTTTTCTGTATCATATATCATAGTATTCCAATAAAAACTTAATCTCATAGTCATCTTGAATTCAGGATATAAAAATTTTAGCTAATTACCTTTCTTCCAAAATTTAATCATTATAACCATTTCTGAACCAACCAAGGAAGATTTTGAAAGTCATCCTAGTTTCATCTTTCATGTTCACCTCCCATAACTAAATGGTCTCCCAGTCACTTTTGTTTACAGCCATTGGCCAGAACTAGTCACAGATTTCCAATTAACAGCAAGAAGACCTGGGGAATATAGGGAAGAATATGAGGCATTTAGCTAGCATGGTGATCTTAGCTACATAAATGCCTACTATGGGCTGGACCAGCCGTGGGCAAACTACAGCCCGCGGGCCGGATCCGCCCGTTCGGCTGTTCTATCCGGCCCGCGGAGCCGAAAGAGTGGAGGGTTCTCTTGCGCTCCCCTCCGCTCCTTTACTTTGAATTTATATTAGTTCACACAAACACTCCATCCATGCTTTTGTTCCGGCCCTCCGGTCCAGTTTAAGAACCCATTGTGGCCCTCGAGTCAAAAAGTTTGCCCACCCCTGGGCTGGACCCTTCATTAAGTGCTGACAAAGATCTGAAAAAGACAGATAAGACCCCTACCCTCAGAGAGGTACAGTCCTCCACAGAAGAGCCTGAATAACCTTTTAAAAAGGCAGGTTGTTCATATTAATCTCTGTTTAACAGCTCATAAATCATTCCTGATCATTGGTGGTGTAAAGCTCCAACTCCTTAGTATAGCATTTAATAGCCTCCTTGATCATGACCTACTTCCTGCTTAGCCTAATTTCTCACTATCTTCCTACATACATCCAGGTTTGGTCATAAAGGAAGTGTTTGCAGTACCTGGTGACATGTTAATTTTGACCTCTATGCCTTTGCACATACAGTTCCCGCTGCCTGAAATGCTACCTATAGCCACTTATCTTTAAAGTCCTGTCTTGAAGATCTCCTCTTTGAAATTGTCTATAACTCATTTCAACAGAGTTCCAACTGTAGCTCCATTATTTTCCCCTATAATTTATACTCACTGAACTATGAGCTCTGTAAGAGCTTAAATGACATTTGATTAAAAAACCGCAGCACCTATCAGAGTGCCTGACACATAGCAGGTGCCCCAAAATCACTATTAACGTGTATTAAGTTGACACTGCTTTCGACTTACTTATCTCATATTGCTTCCCCTGAAAAAAATCCAGAGAACATGACATATTTTTCACACACATTTAGCATAAACACTTTACAGAATGCTAAGACGGTCCTATGTTAATGTTGGACAATGGAAAGAAAATCCTAAAAAGGGGACAATATACCAATAAGTTAATGATGTAAACCTCAGATAGGACTCAGAAATCCTCTCAAAAATACTTTGAGATTGTTGTGGTCATCGTATCATCAACAGGGCCAAATTGCGTGGTTGCATGATGCAAAGTTTGGACTCCCTGAACTCCTCTCTCTTAGAACAGTAATCTATTATTGCCTCAGGAATATAATTTTGAAGTGGGGTTGTATTAACCATGCTTTTTATTTTCTGTTTTTCTAGTGTTTTGATGCCTGGGGCCTTGCTGACCTTGGAAAGACTTCCCCTCCCAGGGCTAGCTGATTCCTAGAATAGTAAACAACTTAAGTTAGAGGTTCATATGCAAACCAACCAGCCCAGAACTGTTTGTGAAAGGGCTGCCATGATTCTGCTCTGTACTTATGTCCTTACAAGGTGACCCCCCCAACCCCCTTGCTCTGGGTTTGACCAAAGGGAAAATAGTGGATGTGATGCCAGCAGAGGTTTTTAAAGTTCTTGCCCACTGGGGCTTACCCTGTCTTGTAGCTGAGAGCCTTTCTGCTACCATGTAAATAAGCTCTGGCCAGCCTACTGGAAGATACAAGATTTCTTGGAGGGAGGCCTCAGCTAGTCTAAATGAGGCCCCAGACACTGAGTGAGGCCATCCTTGGCTGCTGCTGAGCCACCCAGACCAGATCTGCCTAGTCAGCCCACAGGATAGTGAGAAATAATAAATATTTATTGTTCCATTTTCTTCCATGCATCTTTCAGAGTTTTAATAAAGTCTATGGTCATACTATCAGTTGGAAAAATTTTATATTATTGTACAGATCTCAAGATACAGGCCAGCTGGAGTCCTCTAGTTGCTCAATTCTTTGTTATGGGAAAAAATGAAGAGATCATAGTTCAAACTTTCTCAGAAGTTTGTAGGGAAAAAAAATCTATTGTATACTTAATTTACTTTCATACCATAGCCTCAAAATATAATTGTAAACATATTCAAGGTATTACTATTAATTATCCACATACTCCTATACTTATGATTAATTAGAAATTATTAATCATATATGTGAATATTGAGAAATTAAGATGCATTAGTCAGGTATTGTCATATTAATGCCAAGTAACAAACTCCCCAGCACATAAGGGCTTAAAACTAATTTAACTTATACTTCTATGGATTGTTGGTGTGGTTCTGCTGGTGTTGACCAAGCCTGTTCACATGCATTCAGGGAGTGTGCTGCTGGCTGATCTAGGATGGCCTCAGCTGAGGCAACTATGGTACTCAGTTCTGCTCCATGTGTTTCCTTTTCTGGCAGGTTAGCCTAGGCACATCCTTCTCATGGCAGTGTCAAAGGCAACTCTAAGAACAAGCCCAGTTGTACTGAAATCCATACCTCTGTGATTGTCAAACCTGCCAACATCTCATTTCCCAATGTGAGTCACATTGCTAAGCCCAAGGCCAGAGTGGAAGACAATTATAAAGTTACATGTCTAAGGGCATGATTACAGGAGGGTGGTAGTGGTGAAAAACTAGTACCAGTAAGGTAATCAATCTTCTAACAAAGAAAATACCAGCAAGTGCACCTAAAGGAAAACAGGTGCTCTGAAAACTTGAATAATATCCTATCATTTGTCATAATGCCTGGGAATCCAGATTTACATTTATTAAATTATTTCTATAAAGCTAATATTTATTCCTATGAAACTGTGATTGCTATAAGAAATTTCCTCAGATCTATATATGAATATCCATCTTATTCTTGATCTACTCAATTGTGATTATGTAGGACAGGCTTAAAGAAAAGTTTAAATCATTTCTTTAACTTACCCTGGAAAATAATGAGAAACAGTGTGATTTATTTCTCCGAATCCAGGTCATGGTTGGTTTCTTTTATGATAACCCTCAGTGGCAATAGACGAAGAACAAAAGAATGGTGTTTTTAAAACTCAGAGAAATAACTGGAAACAAGGAAAAGCAGTTTCCCCAAAGAATTCAATCTAATTTCTATAGTCTGGATAGTCTTTTAAACAATATTAGATGAAAATACATTTACATAGAACTTTCTTTAGACAATATATTTCCTCCTCTTACAAAACATTTAGATGTGTTCTCCATTATAACTTCTAATTGTGGCACTTGTGACCAATCAATGCTTTTTTTGTATCCCATTTATTATTTAGGAGATGATATTTTTTACTAATTTTGAGGGGTCAACAGTTTTGTTCCTTTCTCTCACAGTGCTTCAACAGATCAAGGGCTGCTCAGATCTGATCATTTGTGACTTCACACACTGGAATATCACTTTAATGTCCCTTGAGAGGATTTATTATATAGAAATGGCTATCTCGTCCTACCCAAAGGAAGTTAGACTATTCAACAAAAATATTAATGGCAGATATAAAATATGCCAACCAGTGGATTGGGGTCTAGAAAACACACACACACACACACACACACACACACACACACACACACGCATTGTCCTTGCCCTAACTAAGCTATTAATCAGTGAAGGCAAAGAAATGAGTTTACCAAAAATAACTTACAATGGCTTACAAAGGTTAAGATTATGAGTTAATTGTGAGTAGGCTTTATTAGAATACAGAGATGAAAGAGATTCCCATAGGCTGAAGGGGTCAGGTTTATTAGATACTGAAGCAGCTTTTTAAGGCATGTCCCCAAAGGTGGAGGACCCCACAGCCCACACACTACATGGCCCAGATCTAAGGAGAATCTGGTATACATAAAAGCACAAATGTTTTGCACAGGACAACCGAAAACAGTAAGTAGTAATGAGCTCCTTTTCATTTTAACTATGAAAACAAAAATCAAAGAGGGAAGACCGAGGGGGGAAAGCTAAAGTAACTGATAATCTATAAATTAGCTAAGAGAAGAGAATTAGTATGCTTTATTGTCCATGCATTCACTTTTATCCATTTAGATTTATTTTTAAAAAATTTAAATGTCAGTTCTCATCAGATCCCTTTAATACTAAGGCTCATAAAATAAAATAGGACATCATATCATGAGGGAATTTTTAATGTTTTTTTTTTTCCTTTTGTCAGGTTAAGATTGTTAGGTCTCAAAGAATACTTAAAGCTGCCTTATACCTCAACAGGGTTGTTTTCAAGATTCTGAAAAATATTTATCTCTGATATGTCTACAGATAATACATGATTTGATTTTTGTGTAATTCCTTAATAGTGTTTGTTATCAACATTCAGTTTTTCACCTCTACCTCCTCTTCCCTTTCCATGACCTGGTTCTACAGAATTAAAGTTGTTCTTCAATATTCCTTCTTTACTTCCTTCAGTGTGCTCTGTTTGGTCCTCATTGAACTACAGGTCTTGTTCACCACCCACAAAGCTTTTAAAATTTTAGATGGAAATTTAGGTGAGGTAGATGGTTATTAACGATGACATATGGTTATTCATTGATGTCTATAATTTAAAAAAATTAAAACAAGAGCAGTAGAAAATACATTCCCATGTTTAACTTTAGCTAGATAAAATACTGTATAAAACACATGAATCCTTAAAAATACTACCAGGAGAGATGAGTAATGAATTGTTTTCATATTCTTTATAGATACATATTCCCCAAATATTTCTAAAATCAGCTTGCATCATTTAAGTATACACACACACACACACACACACACACACACGTAGTTCTATTAAACATTAGAAAATAATAAATTTAAATTGTCATCTTGAAATACTATCTAGAAATATGTCAGTGTTAAGTGTTATCTCAAAATCTTTTGGTAAAATTGAAAAAAAGGATTCTTAAACTATATTTAGAATTAGGAATGTCTGGTCAGAGAGAGTTCTTTTATTCTCCTTGGCCTTTTATTTATTGCTTTACACTTTAATCGACCCAGGCTGGAGGAATTTCATCAATAACAGAGATGGGCTCTTAGGAATGCCTTGAATAGCATAGCATAGCCTCTCAACTCCTTAATGGCATTCTTTTATTAAGATATGAAATCAGGTTAAGTGCTTCAATAGGACAGGCTAACCCACTGCCTTTAATGAAAATAAGGCAGAAATGCCCACCAACTATCAGATGTTTTTTACATAATAATTGGATCAACAATGAAGTATAAAATTAAAGAAATTATATTTCTAAACCATTTTTAAAAAGCATACTGCACCTGAATTTATGAAAGTATGTGAGATTTTAATGGAGTATTTTTTATTGTATTGTATAAATTAGTCTTTGGTATTTACGCCTTAATTAATATGCAAATGATTTAAGAATGGGGGTCCTCCATGAGGCTGGGGGTTTGTTTCTTCATCAATTTGATCAGACAGTTTAGAATAGTGACTGAAATAAGTCTTATGCTTTTTTTTATTATGAAATAGAGGAACAGAAACAGTCAGCATAGACCACAATCTCTGAAGGTGAGGTGGATATCAACTCTTATGTGATCTTGGGCCAAAGGGAAATCAAATCAAGACAATTTCAGGTCCACATTCCACTTTGAAGTCTGATCCAGCTTACCATGTAAGCAAGTCAGATCAGTGTGGATCCCTCTGTTAGCACTCAGGCAAGTAGAGAAAAGCCAGGACTTCTCCCACTTATGGTGAGTTAAGCCTGTCCAACAAATGGATGAAAAATCTTGGAACAGGAGAATTTATCCAGATGATGTGCTAAGATTGGGTCACTGCTTAATCCTGATGTAGTTCAAAGGACAAAATGAATGTTCTATCCACATCCCATGACTTGCCTTTGCCAAGGTCATGCCTGAGTCGAGATAGAAACAAAGGAGGCACAGGAACTCTATTCATTGACATATTCTGTGGGCACGACAGCCAGCTTCCATGGCAAAAGGAAAACTCTTGTTGGGATTCTAGATATTGTCTAGTCTAGTGTCCCTGTCTGTTTCTGAATCTGGTTGGGGCTAAGTATAAGCTTAGCGTTTTGAAATGCTTTACTAGAATGTCCAAGACAGCTATTTCTTCTTGTCTAAATATTTGAAGAAGCACAATTTATTGATGTTCATCAGTTGCATATATTAATACAAGAATATAAGATGCTGATTTTTCTATTGCATTTGTGCATATGCGCAGAGAGGTCCCCATTTGGCATAGTATCAGATATAAGTAGTGAGGAACTCTGTTTAACTGCTATTGTATCTCCCTAACCCAAGCCTCTGTTGGTGTCTTACTCATGTTTCCCTTACCATTTCATTGCACTTAGACTTGGACTTCTAACTGCCAGCCTCAGTACCTTTTTGGCTGGAATGATTTTTTGTGTTCAGAGCCTGCTCAGTGCCTAGCAAGTTGGAAGGGCTACAGATAAATGTCACCTGGAAACAGCCCTCAACCAATGACTGAAGGGATGGGTGGATAAATATCCCAACTCCCTTGGAGCTCAGGTGGCAAAACTCTGAAGCTTATATTTGACCCTGTCCCCCAAGTTTCCAGTGGGATAGATACCGGGTGACACAGTGATAACTGGTGTGATAACACTTCCTATGTTGACTACATCCCTTCCCTGTCTCATGTCTCCACACCTCTAACTTCCCCATACCTCCAAAATGATTTCCTGGGACATCTTTCAAGATAAACTACTTTCATGCAAATTCTTGCCTCCTAGGCAACTTGCACTGACATACCTCCCACCACCAAGGGTTTTGTGGTGAAAAAGTATTAAGAATCATACATATTTATTGTTTTTTTTCTAATGACTCTAATATTCTATGATTATTCTAGTCTTAGCCTTAGCATTTTTAACAGAGTGCTCTCTGGCTTTGGATTCTGTCTCTTTTGCTGGGTAAACTAACTGCGAGAGACTTCTGAGATCTAATCTATATGCTTCAAACACAAATCAGACTTTAAAAACAAAGTCTTAGAGGAAATTCTAAAAAGATCCCCATTTATCTTATTCCTCTTTTGCCAATGAAATGATGGTTCATCAACCACAGACTGCAAAATGTAAATGCTCACTTACCCTGCAATCACAGGCTTAAAGAGGCAGGGCATTCTTGGCATTGGTTTTGTTTTCATTTGATCATGGTTTGAAAGCCATGAAGGAAAACTATTGCTCTAATCACCCACTGAAAATTGAGAGTCTTGCTCAGAGAGAAACAACAAACAAACATTTAAAAAGTTCTTTATGCCCCGGGGAGCGCAGAGTAAAGCTTGACTAGCAGAGATCAAAGTGAAACTCAAAGTGAGACCACTTAGAACCTTGGCATTTTATATAGGGGTCAGTAGGATTATTTGGCCAAAGTCTCATGTCCATGAATCTCTGTTGATGGGAGTGTAAATTGATACAACCACTTTGGAAAATAGATGCTTATGAAAATTTATAAAAGTATTGTTTTAAAATACAAAATATACTTAGAAATAGTCCAAATGTCCAATCACTTAGAAAGGATCTATAAAACTTGCAGTAGGTTTACAGAATGGAATAATGTACAGCATTAAAAGGAACTTCAGCCATACACATTAATAGCACTCTCTTAATAGCCTATTGTCCTGCAAATACAGCTCCATTTTTCAGTTCCTTTTCCTAGGAAAGGGCCTTGAAAAAAAGCTGTTTACACTACCGTCTCTTTTCTCATGGGACATCATCTCCTGAGTGTTCAGTTGAACAGCTGTCCTCATTACACCAAAGAGATTGCATCCATCAAGATCACTGATGACCTCCACGTTGCCAAATCTAATAATGATGTTACTGTCTTATCTTGCTTAGCTGCTCAGCAGTTTTCAATAGAAGTGGCCATGCCTCTCAACTGAAAATATTATCTTCTGATGGTTTTTAGGTTTTTGCACTTTCCTGTTTTCCTCCTACTTTAATGAACATTCTTTCTCGATATACTTTGCTGGTCCATTCCCTTTTATGTTGGAATGTGTCAAGAATTCTTTCCTGAATCATTTTCTCCATTTGTATAGTTCACCCTCCGTTGCCTATTGCCTTAAGTATCTATAATAATAAAAGGGTAATATGCTAATTAGACTGGATGTCTTCCGGATGTCATTCTGGACATCCTTCCTGATGAAGCCGGGGTGGAGGGAAGCTAGCCTGGGTCCCGGGTGCTTGAGGGAAGCTGGGAAAAGGAAGGCCTACTCTTGCATGAATTTTCGTGCATCAGGCCTCTAGTTTAACATATAAATCCTAATGATTGCTAAGTCTAAGTCTCCAACAATGACCCTTCTTCAAAACACTAGACTCAAATATCTACTTCCTAGATTTCCACATAAATGTAGGACCAGCCTTATGGGTGTGGGGTCCTGTGCAACTGCATGGATGACTAAAAGACATCTCAAACTTTAAGTTTCAAAAGTATTCTTCCTCACCCTGTTTCCTTCCTTTCCAAATCACCTTCCCTAGTTTTAGTCCCAGCCTATAAAACCACCAGTTACTCAGGTAAAATAAAAATTAGAGTTAGCCTTTATTCTCTATTTCCTCCCTCAGTATGACATACAGCATTACCTCCACAAAGCATATCCCCAGGTTGTTCACTCTTCTCCATCTACCATTACCCTTGTAGTTCAAATCACTACCATCTCTTGCCTGGACTAGTGCAGCTCTTTGTTAACTGGATTCCTGTTATTTTTCCAAAATCTATTTTATAAACAGCCCATAAAGAGATCTTTTAAAGACATGAATAGATACTTGCCGTTTCCTACAAAATGTACTCCATTGTGCCTCCCTATTCTTTGCATGAAACTCAAATTCCTACCATGGTTTCCAAACTTCTATATGACCTGATATCTATGTACCCCTCCAAACTCTTCCTAGTCCACTCTGTCTCTTTCATGCCCCTAATCTCTGTCTCACAGGCTTTTTTTGTGGTTTTCCCAGAATCCCAGGATTACTTGGACCTGTAGGTCTTTTGTACTAATGGACCTTCTTCTTATCATGTTCTTTACCTGGGGCGGGGGAGGGGGGTTGTCTTCTATTTTTTCATACAGATCTTACCTTAAGTGTTCCCTCCTCAAAGGGTTCTTGACTAATCACCCACCCCAAATCTATCTTATTATTTTAACAGGTATCCTGCTTTAATTTCTTCATGTAATTTTTATTGTTTCTTTGTTTATTTATTTATTTATTGCCAGTCTTCTCCCACTGAGATGTCAGTTCCATGAGATTAGGGACTTCATCTGTTTCATTAATGTTGTGTTTGCAGTATCTAGAATAGTTTCTGGAACAAGGTAGGTACTTAGTAAATATGTGTTGACCGAATGAGTAAATGGACAAATGAATCAGCGTGGTAGTTCAGTTGTGTTCCCTCTGACTTGTTGTGCCTGTATGTATACTAGTATATCTGTGCATATATGTACCCATATGCAAAACACATATGTACATATATATTTACATATCATAGTAGATACTGGCATTACATCCTTAACATTCATGTTACATAGCAGCTATGGATTTAGAGTGCAACTGACTCACCACAATAACAGAGGGATCCCCTAATTGGCTTAGAGCCAATCTTTCCCACTGTCCATAGTTTTGATTCAGCGATGGGCATATAACCCAGAACTCCAGGATTTTGTTCCATGTTTGAGGAAGAGAAGCTCTTATTCTGATTGTCAGTTTGACCTGGGCAGCATCCAGTTCTAGTTTCTGCTGACATTAAAGTGGACAACCAAGAGGAGAGCCTGCTTGGACATGAAGCACACATTATAGAAGGCAAGGCAGAGAGAAGAACGCTAACTGGACTCTTGCTGACTTGGATGAGCTGCTGGATTTGGAAGCCTGAAGCTTCACTGCTTGGCTTCCTAGGCCAGTGGTCAGCAAACTCATTAGTCAACAGGGCGGCAAACCATGCTGCATGTGGCTCGTGAGCCGCAGTTTGCCGACCACTGTCCTAGGCAATCACTTCTTTCATTGCTCAAGCCAGTATGAACTAGATTTTCTCTTACTTGCGAGTAAAACATGGTAATTGACACTGGTACTAAATTCTAATCACTGTTAGCATTTTGGGTATATTTTCTTTCACTAATTTTTAATAGCTGCTAAAAAGAAAGATAGTTGCAATTGGAATGCATATATACTTTTGTGCATTATTTTTTCTACTATTTTCTTTTTTTTTTTTTTTCAAATTTTTATTAAGGTATTATATGTGTACATATCTTATCATTGCCCCCGACCCCCACCCCACTCCCATATATGCCCTCACCCCCCAATGTTTTGCATCCGTTGGTTACTCTTATATACATGCATATAAGTCCTTCAGTTGATCTCTTATTTCCCCCACCTCTCCCTAACCTTACCACTGTAATTTGACAGTCTGTTTGATGCTTTACTGCCTCTGTAACTATCTTTTTGTTCATCAGTTTATGTTTTTCATTATCCCCAAATGAGTGGGATCATGTGGTATTTTTCTTTCATTGACTGGCTTATTTCACTTAGCATAATGTTCTCTAATTCCATCCAAGTGCCTACAAATGGTAGTAATTCCTTCTTTTTTACGGCAGCATAGTATTCCATTGTGTAGATGTACCATAGTTTTCTGATCCAGTCATCTGCTGATGGGCATTTAGGCTGTTTCCAAATCTTAGCTATTGTAAATTGTGCTGCTATGAACATAGGGGTGCATATATCCTTTCTGATTGGTGTTTCTGGTTTCTTAGGATATATTCCTAGGAGTGGGATTACTGGGTCAAATGGGAGTTCCATTTTCAGTTTTTTGAGGAAACTCCACACTGTTCTCCACAGTGGCTGCACCAGTCTGCATTCCCACCAGCAGTGCACGAGGGTTCCTTTTTCTCCGCATCCTCGCCAACACTTGTCGTTTGTTGATTTGTTGATGATAGCCATTCTGACAGGTGTGAGATGGTATCGCATTGTTGTTTTGATTTGCATCTCTCGGATAATTAGTGACTTTGAGCATGTTTTCATGTGTCTCTTGGCCTTCCTTCTGTCTTCTTTCGAAAAGCTTCTATTTAGGTCCGTTGCCCATTTTTTTATTGGATCATTTATCTTCCTTTTATTAAGTTGTATAAGCTGCCTGTAGATGTTGGAAATTAAACCTTTATCAGTGATACCATTTGCAAATATGTTCTCCCATACAGTGGGGTTTCTTGTTGTTTTGTTGATGGTTTCTTTTGCTGTGCAAAAGCTTTTTATTTTGATGTAGTCCCATTTGTTTATTTTCTGTTTGGCTTCCATTACCCTAGGGGCAGTATCACTGAAAAAGTTCTTTTGGCATATGTCTGAGATTTTGCTGCCTGTGGATTCCTCTAGTATTTTTATGGTTTCCCGTCTTATATTTAAGTCCTGTACCCATTTTGAGTTTATTTTTGTGTATGGTGTAAGTTGGTGATCTAGTTTCATTTTTTTGCATGTATCTGTCCAATTTTCCCAACACCATTTATTAAAGAGACTGTCTTGACTCCATTGTATGCTCATGCCTCCTTTGTCAAATATTAAATGCGCATATTGGTTTGGGTCGATATCTGGATTCTCTATTCTGTTCCATTGATCTATATGTCTGTTCTTGTGCCAGTACCAGGCTGTTTTGATGACAGTGGCTTTGTAATACAGCTTGAAATCTGGTATTGAGATCCCTCCTACTTTATTCTTCTTTCTCAGGATTGCTGTGGCTATTCGGGGTCTTTTTTTATTCCAGATGAATTTTTGGAGAGTTCTTTCTAGGTCTGTGAAATACGCCGTTGGTATTTTAATGGGGAGTGCATTGAATCTATAGATTGCTTTGGGTAGTATGGACATTTTAATGATGTTGATTCTACCAATCCATGAACATGGTATGTTCTTCCATCTGTTTACATCTTCCTCTATCTCTTTTTTCAGTGTCCTGTAGTTTTCCGCATATAGGTCTTTTACCTCCTTGGTTAGGTTTATTCCTAAGTATCTTAATTTTTTTGGTGCGATGGAAAATGGGATTGCTTTTTTAGTCTCTCTTTCTGTAAGTTCATTGTTGGTGTATAGAAATGCCATAGATTTCTTGGTGTTAATTTTGTATCCTGCTACATTGCCGAATTCATTTATTAAGTCTGTTAGTTTTTTGATGGAGTCTTTCGGGTTTTTTATGTACAATATCATGTCATCTGCAAATAAGGACAGCTTTACTTCTTCTTTTCCAATTTGGATGCCTTTTATTTCTTCTTCTTGTCTAATTGCAGTGGCTAATACTTCCAGTACTATGTCAAACAGGAGTGGTGAGAGTGGGCATCCCTGTCTTGTTCCTGTTCTTAGGGGAAATGGTTTTAGTTTTTGCCCATTGAGTATGATGTTAGCTGTGGGTTTATCATATATAGCTTTTATGATGTTGAGGTATGATCCTTCTATTCCCACCTTGTTGAGAGTTTTTATCAAGAAAGGGTGTTGGATTTTGTCAAATGCTTTTTCTGCATCAATTGATATGACTATGTGATTTTTATCTCTCAATTTGTTTATGTGATGTATCACATTTATTGATTTGCGGATATTGAACCATCCTTGCATTCCTGGGATAAATCCTACTTGGTCATGGTGTATGATCTTTCTGATGTACTGCTGGATCCTATTTGCTAGAATTTTATTGAGGATTTTGGCATCTACATTCATGAGGGATATTGGCCTGTAATTCTCCTTCATTGTGTTGTCTTTATCTGGTTTTTGTATTAGGGTGATGCTGGCTTCATAGAAGGAGCTGGGAAGTGTTCCTTCCTCTTGAATTTTTTGGAATAGTCTGAGGAGGATAGGTTTTAGTTCTTCCTTGAATGTTTGGTAGAACTCTCCTGTGAAGCCGTCTGGCCCCGGGCTTTTGTTTGCCGGAAGCTCTTTGATGACTGCTTCAATTTCTTCCATAGTTACTGGCATGTTGAGCTGTTTAGATTCTTCCTGATTGAGTTTTGGAAGGTTATATTTTTCTAGGAATATGTCCATTTCCTCCAGGTTGTCCAGTTTGTTGGAATAGAGTTGTTCGTAGTATTT
Organism: Plecotus auritus; assembly: GCF_963455305.1. NCBI lineage: Eukaryota > Metazoa > Chordata > Mammalia > Chiroptera > Vespertilionidae > Plecotus > Plecotus auritus. The sequence goes on along the minus strand of NC_137782.1, from coordinate 72,018,950 downwards.
TTTAACAATCCTTTGTATTTCGGTGGGATCTGTTGTTATTTCACCTCTTTCATTTCTGATCTTGTTTATTTGGGTCCTCTCCCTTTGCTTCTTGGTGAGCCTGGCTAGAGGTTCATCAATCTTGTTTATCCTTTCAAAGAACCAGCTCTTGGTTTTGTTAATCTTTTGTATTGTTTCTTTGGTCTCTATGTCGTTTATCTGTGCTCTGATCTTTATTATTTCCTTCCTTCTGCTTACACTGGGCTTTTCTTGTTGCTCTTTTTCTAACTCTTTGAGTTGTTGGGTTAGGTAATTTATTACCCCTGTTTCTTGTTTTTTGCAGTAGGCTTGTAGAGCTATGAACTTCCCTCTCAAGACTGCTTTCGCTGTGTCCCATAGATTTTGGATTGTAGTGTTTTCATTGTCATTTGTTGTCATGATGTTTTTTATTTCTTCTTTGATCTCTCTGGTAACCCAGTCATGGTTTAATAGCATGCTGTTTAGTCTCCATGTGTTTGATTTCTTTGGGTTGTTTTTATTGTAGTTGATTTCCAGTTTTATGCCACTGTGGTCTGAGAAGATGCTTGATATGATTTCTATCTTCTTGAATTTGAAGAGACTTTGCCTATGTCCCAACATATGGTCTATCTTTGAAAATGACCCATGTGCGCTTGAGAAGAATGTATATTCTGTGGCTTTGGGGTGAAATGTTCTGAAGATGTCAATTAATTCCATCTGGTCTAGTGAGTCATTTAGGATTGATGTTTCTTTGCTGATGTTTTGTTTAGAGGATTTGTCCAATGGTGATAGTGGGGTATTAAAGTCTCCTACTATGATTGTATTGCTGTCAATGTCTCCCTTAATATCCTCCAGGAGTTTTTTTATGTATTTGGGTGCTCCTGTATTGGGTGCATATATGTTTACCAGAGTTATTTCTTCTTGTTGGATTGCTCCCTTTAGTATTATGAAATGGCCTTCCTTATCTCTTGTTATGTCCTTCAGTTTGAGATCTAATTTGTCAGAAATAAGTATTGCTACCCCAGCTTTTTTTTCAGTTCCATTTGCCTGGAAAACCTTTTTCCATCCCTTCACCCTCAGTCTGTGTGCGTCTTTTTTTCTGAGGTGGGTTTCTTGTAGACAGCAGATATATGGGTCGTGTTTTCTTATCCAATCTGTTACCCTATGTCTTTTGATTGGGGCATTTAATCCATTTACATTTAAAGTTATTATTGATAGGTACTTATTTGTCGCCATTCCTATTCTTTACCCCTGTGTTACTTCTTCGCTTCCTGTTTCTTTCTTTCTTTTTTTTTTTTTTACAGTAGACCCTTTAGCATTTCTTGCATTGCTGGTTTGGTGGTAATAAATTCCCTTAGTCCTTTTTTGTCTGTGAAGCTCCTGATTTCACCTTCAATTTTGATTGACAGCCTTGCTGGGTACAGTATTCTTGGATTCAGCCCCTTCCTTTGCATGACTTTGTATATTTCATTCCATTCCCTTCTGGCCTGATGAGTTTCTGTTGAGAAATCAGTTGCTAGTCTGATGGGGGTTCCTTTGTATGTAACTTTCTGTCTCTCTCTTGCTGCTTTTAAGATTCTTACTTTGTCGTTGGTGTTTGCCAATTTAATTATAATGTGCCTTGGCGTCGGTCTTTTGGGGTTCATTTTGCTTGGGACTCTGTGAGCTTCTTGGATTTGTGTGGGTTTTTTCTTCCCTATATCTGGGAAATTTTCTGTCATTATTTCTTCAAAGAGGTTTTCTATTCCTTGCTCAGCTTCCTTTCCTTCTGGAACCCCTATTATGCGGATGTTGTTTTGTTTTGTGTTGTCCCAAAGTTCCCTTAGACTCTCCTCCTGCCTTTTAATTTTTTTTTCTAGAAGTTGCTTTTCTTGGGTATTTTTTTCCATCTTGTCTTCTAGCTCACTGATGCGGTCCTCTGCTTCTTCTAGTCTACTCTTGATGCTTTCTATTGAGTTCTTTACAGCAGCGATGTCATTTTTCATTTCTTCTTGGTTCTTCTTCATTTCCTCTTGGTTCTTGCTCATATTGTCGAATTTGTCTTCCATTCTTTTCAGCCACCTTATGACCATTTCTCTGAATTCTTTTTCTGGAAGGTTGCTTGCCTCCATTTCGTTTACTTCCTTTTCTGGTGATGCCTGCTTTTCTTTCATATGCGGGCTGCTTCTTTGTCTCCCCATGGTCTCTCTTCTCTGGGTGTCTGGTTATGTAGTTCTCTCTCTCCTTATCCCAGGCGAAATCTGACCTTTCCGTGGTGGAGTGTAGAGCTCCTCTGAACCCGTGTGCTTGCGCCAGTTGGGGAGCGTTGTTCTGGGGCTCGCAGCTGTTCCTGGGGTGCCGCAGTTGTGGATTCTCAGGCTTCAGATAAGCTCCACTTTCCGGATCAAGATGGCGCAGACTCCGCGTCCAAGCCCGCAGCTCCGGGAGGGGACCCAGCCGCAGTTGGTGCTGCCAGGTCAGGGGAACCCCGTTCAGCAGTCCCCCACCTCCTTCTGGAATTCAGCTGTCTCCCAACCAGCCAACAAACACTCCTTGTGCGTCCCTCAGCTGTTCTTTCTTTCTGCTCCGGGACAAGGCTCGGAACACGTCTGTCTATTCCGCCGCCATTTTCATTTCTCCTTTTTTCTACTATTTTCATGCTAATATTTACCTTTCAACCCTAATCTTGTTGGTTATATAAATATCCCTTGCATGAACACATTATAATTTAACAATTTTTCCATTATTTTGGACAAATAGGGTATTACCATTCTCATGTTTTTATTTTATTTTTTTAAACATATTTTTTATTGATTTCAGAGAGGAAGGGAGAGAGAGAGAGATAGAAATATCAATGATGAGAATCATTGACCGGCTGCCTCCTGCATGCCCCCTACTGGGGATAGAGCCCACAAACTGGGCATGTGCCCTTGAATGGAATCGAACCAGGACCTTTTAGTCCACAGGCCAACACTCTATTCACTGAGCCAAACCAGCTAGGGCTCTTCTCATGTTATGATTAATTTCTTTAATACTTATTTCTCAGAAATCATTAGGTTAATGTATATAGAAATTACCTACTAAAACACATGCCAACTTGCTTTTTAAGATAATTTTAATACTTTAAAACCCATCAGTACACTGACAGTATTAAACTTTGTCACAATTTTTCTTTTTACAAAAATTTAGTAACTACTTTCTAGTGGTGAAAACTTCTCCAAAACATGCCTCCTTCATCCCGCTCCAGAAGAGGAGAAAAGGAAATGCAAGAAGCAGCGCCTGCTGCAGAGCCCCCATTCCCCCTTCATGGATGTGAAGTGCCCAGGATGCTATAAGTCACCACTGTCTTTCGTTTTGTGTGTTGGCTGCTCCACATCCTTTGTCAGCCTACAGGAGGAAAAGCAAAGCTTCCCCAGGATACTCCCTTAGAAGGAGGCAGCACTAAAAACACCTGAATCAAGGTGACTGGGGAACCACCCCAAAAATCACATTTTAGATTTGAAAATATTATCAAACTTAATACACCGATAATTGGTTTCACATTATGTTTTAATTTGCATCTCTCTGATGACTGGAGGATTTGGATAATTTCTGATCTGTATTTTACTACTGACATTAATTCTTTTGGGAACTATTTGTCACTTTGTAGTTGGAATGTATAGCCAGCTTCTTCTTTTTTTTTTTTTATATATATATATTTTATTGGTTTTTTTACAGAGAGGAAGGGAGAGGGACAGAGAGCCAGAAACATCGATGAGAGAGAAACATCGATCAGCTGACTCCTGCACACCCCCCACTGGGGATGTGCCCGCAACCAAGGTACATGCCCTTGACCAGAATCGAACCTGGGACCCTCCAGTCCGCAGGCCAACGCTCTATCCACTGAGCCAAACCGGTTTCGGCTATAGCCAGCTTCTGGACTCATTGTGGCAGATGCTGTCAGTGTCCTAGCACTATCTCCTGGGTTCTCATCATTTCTGTGTATGCAGGTCAGTAACTTTCTCAGTAAACAATTGAAGTTCTCTGTCTGAGGACTTTGTTGCTGGTACACACTGGGCCCAAGTATAGGATGAGCAGGAAGTGGTTAAGTCAAAAGTCCTCCCTCAAAACCCAGAAGCATCCATGAATCAAAGAGTGATACCCCAGCTCCCTGACCCCTCATATGAGATGACACTAGGTTTGTGTTTTACATTCTCATCCAGAGCACGCCAGTAGGATTAAGCTCCAGTTGTCCACAGTGGCAATTTGTTTGATGACTCACATAATGTTGTCTGTCTTCCTTTCCCTGGATCAGTCTCCACTTTTGTATTGATGCGTGTTGACATCACCTTCCAAATAAATTCTGTACCCAAACCTGTCTCTAGGGAATCCAATTTAAGAGACCCATCATATGAGACTTACTGTAGAGTAACGACTTAGGCTTTAAAAAAATAATCATCGAACATTTCAAATCTTCCCTACTCTGTAAAAAAAATCATCAAAATATAGCATTTAACTTTCCTTTGGAAAAAAAAATAGAAGTATTTTATCCAAAGTACACGAACCTTTTAAAATTCTTAAATCACTTTCAAGAAAAAGGAGCAAAAATAACTAATGATTTTTTATCATTTTTAAGCTAAAAGAAGTATTTCTTTGTTATATATGTGGCTTCAGAACTTAGTGTCCCCCCGCCTCCTCCCGCCCCGCCGTGGGTACTTGTTTGAGCTTTGAGAAGTACAAATTTATTTTTCCCTAGGCTTTAATCACCATGCTTTAAGGAAATCTTTTGAAATGAAGGCAGCATATGTTGCAATAAGTAGGCCCTTTCATGAAATTTATCCCCTAAGAAAAGCCCACACAGTAACTGATTTTTGACCTCAGTTCAAACAGAATTTTGGCTAGAAAATTCTCATAGGTAAAATACCAAGAGTAATGGGAACTTTTCGTATTTTAAACTTTTCCAACAACCACAATACACTTTATCCCGCATATATTTTGGTTTGGGCTGTTTGAAGTTCATGTGGAGTTTAGATGGCGTTTTATAGATTGCCTGAACAGCCTGTTTTCCCAGTATATATGACCTCCCATTTTGAATACTGATAACCTAAGAAGAAATTCTTCTTTTAAAGAAAAGTCTGTTGTTAAAACAATATCACAGTTTTATATGCATGTCTTCACAAATCCTGCATTTTAGAACTTCTAACTCTAGATTTCCAATTTTGGTGATATCTAAAACTCAATTGATCATAAATTGCTTTTCAAGTATAGATTTACTTCAAAGCCACAGCTTTGGCTACGAAGTCACAACTGCTACATAGTGTCTTTAAAAAGTTTTAACTTCAAATGGGTATTTCAATATTAGTGGCTTTTAAGCAGAATAGGAGCATATACCACCTACTAATAGTGATTATTGCTTAACCTATCTTAAATAAAACAGTTTCTGATATATACCAGTGATGTTACAATTTTATGGGCATCGTGATATAAATTCAAAATGTTTTGAATTTGGAAGGAAGATTTTGCCACCACAGTTTAGAGAGGTCTTCCACCAAGATCTTAACATTATTGTAGAATATTCGATTTAAAAACCTGCCATCAAAAGTCAGGCTATCTTCAAGGGCAAAATGAAGTGGAGATCGGGGTGTCTGGATAATTTAGGCTAAAAGCTGTTAATGTAATTGAGTGAAAGGGTTCAAGAGAGGTGTTGAGATGAAATCAAATCACCACAGACCTGTATCAGAGCCCTCCTCCTTTACTTTAACTGTAATGCCCTTTCCAAACTCCCACTGTTTGCTCCCAGTCTTGACCCATCCTCTGTGGAGGTCAAGGTTAAAAACACACAAATCAAGAGGCTACTCTGGAAGGCACTAGTCTTTAGCTGCCTGAAAGTTCTCTCCAGTGTTTATGAGACCAATGCTCAAGTCAATCTCACTTAATGCCAAAATGCCAATGGTACCCTCATTGAGAAAGACTAAATGTAATTAATCAAGTTACCCAGCTAACTCATGCAAGGCCAGAACTGCAAGTTCATGCTTGTTTTCTCCACCTAGAAATTATACATTAATTGTCTATTGCATACCAATGTGAGCACAGCCCCCCTTAACTAAGTACAAATGATGCCAGTAAAATTATAATATCAACATATTCTTATGTTGGTAGGATCAAAGGAGTCTTCTATATAGATGCTATATTTCCTGAGTGTGTGGTTTTTAAAACTAAGAAGCAATTTATATTCCATTGTAAGTGAGGCCTAGGCCTAGAAAATCTACAGCAGGCTTCATCGCCCTGAAGTACTATGGTAGGTAGTGATGCATCATAGCCAATTGTGCACTAAATTTATGTTACATCATCAGGAACATTCCAAGAAAATTCAGTAATGTTTATTTATTAAATCCAGTGTAGTAATTACCAACCAAGCAAAACAGAGCTAAAATATATTCCATGGAAAATACAACTGCTTAACAGGTGTACAATGGAAATATAATGTTTATTTGATGATATTTAAATAATGATCATCATCTCATTCATATTCATGAGATTTCTAAGAATTGTTGTCTTTTAAATTTCCAAGAGGAATCATGCATCATTACCCAACCCTGTTTGATCTGGGAGGTGCTAGAGTACCTACTGTCATGTTTATTGAAAACAAGCAACGATTTGATGAAGTATGCATTTAGTTCACATGCTGAAACACCGAGATAAGCTGGGGTGCTTGGTTCATTCACTCAGTTGATACATTAAGCAGACAATTTTTATATTTAATGATGTCTCCATCGATTGATAAGGCACAAGCTTCATCTCAAACGAATATAGCTCATAGCAGACAGTGGCCTATTGTAAGGCAGTCAACTATACTATGTAAAATTACAAACAGGTTGGTGTCCTAAAACTAATTTTTAAAAATTAGGAAATAATAATTTAATGGGGAGGGCTAGGAGCAGGATAGAGGGAGTCAATGCAGGGAAAAGGAGAAAATCTGTAATACTTTCAGTAACAAAAATACATAAAAAAGAAATAATAATTTAAAAACACCTACATCATATTTTAATTATACAACTGGAAGCAAATAAAAAGATGAAACTTTTGAACTGTTGAGTTTTATTATTTTATTTTTTAGATACATAAGGTTTATGTATTCTTTCTTATAGAACAAGCCAAGAATAGGGATTGAGGGCTGGTGTGGTGGCTTCCATCACTGGGGACCCAAGCCCCTTGTCAGTTTCTGCTCTATCAAGCTTAGCAACAACTTTCAACTGCAAGGCTGCTTCATGGTCCGAAATGGCAGCTGGAGCACCAACCTTTACCTATGCATTGCAGGCATCAGTAAGGAGAAAGGAAGGGAAGATGACACTAGGTTTGTGTTTTACATTCTCAAGTTTGTGTTTTACATTCCTTAAAGTTTCACCATACAACTTTGCTTATATCACATTGGTCAGAGATTAGTCACATGGCTAAACCCACTCTTTTAGTTGATTACATTGCCACCGTGAGTAAAAAATGGGGTATGCCGCTGAAGGAAAAGAAGGGAAAGGATATTGGCTGAGCAAATATACTGTATATTTTCCATTTGCCCATTCTGACCCAGTTTCCAATTTTCCCCACCCTGTTATGTGCCTTAGGGGACAGACCTCAGTCAACCTTCATTCAACCTCTGGCTTCCCTTTGAGTTTGGACAATGAAATTAACCAACAGGAAATTGAAAGGTGGGAAGAGGGAAATGATGGGTCTTTATTTCCCCTACCCTAGCTCAAGCATCAACCCTTATAGATAGGAACTAAATTATTTTTCAAATGAGACCTTTTAACTTGATTTGTTTTTCTTCATAAAGCTATGCTACTTACTACTCCCCCATACCATTTTAAGAAAATTAGAATTGCTTTCTAATTTGTAAGCAAGCTTTTTAATTTGTTGTATGAATAAATGCAAGTTTTATTTACCAATTGACACAAGGACTCTTCCAATTAAGCATTATTTATAAGTTGGTTACCTTCCTACTCTGTTCCTACTCTGTTATTTAACATAATATGTATACTCCTTTTTCTTTCATTTTTTATTTTTTAGCTACAAGTCTTATAGGTCCCTTTGGTTTGTACAATCCAAGCCACTAAGAAGGTATAATATCATGCAAGTGCTAGAGGTAATGCCATTAACAGCCCACAGATTAGTCAGCAACATGTATCTCATAAAGCCAAAAGACTGTTTACTTCATAAAGTCAGACCTCAATTATGTACTTTTCCTGGTTTAAAATTTATTCTGGTTAGTAAAAATAGTGTATCACCCAAAATGTTACCAAAGGTAGGAATCTGATATTAGAAATATTGCAGAAGTTATTTCATTTCAGGTATTATTAATGCTAAGATTACCCCCATGTGAAGCCACACTGCCTAATTGCTTAGAATTTCAGTGGTTATATTTAAATTGGGGTTATGCTTATTAAAAATGCCACCCATTTTTTTGAAAGATCAATTTCATGTCCACAGAGGAGTCAGTGTACTGTTTGGCAAAAAGACTACACACCATTCTGTTAGGCGGGCTGGCTTCATGCACACATTATTACCATGCGGCCAGAGCAAACAAGATTGCCTTGGCACAGTTCCTACCTAAATATGGAACAAGAGGGAGAAATGGATTGAAGAGCCAGGGACACTTAGCCTGCTTTTGGTTCTTATTGAGACTTATGTACTTTTCCCATTCCCAAAGTCCCCAGGTACATCCTTGCTTTACCTGGCTACAGGTAAAGCATTGCTCCCCGTAACGCTGCAGCTTTCAAAGGTAGCCACACATTTAGGTCACTGGGCAGCTTTTCAATTCCCCATGCCCACATTGCACCACAGCACAAGTACATCAGAATCCTAGAGTGGGGCCTGACCAGTAGGGCTTGCATATTAGAATTTTTAAGGTACCCCTGGTAATTGCAATGAGCAGCCAAGGTTGAGAACCACTGCTGTAAAAAGATGAGACTCAAGATGTGAGTTGGATGGTACCTTGGCTTGAGCTTTTAGAAGCAGCACCTTCCAGGGCACACTTTCTCCCTCCTGGTTGGTCTTATGTATTCTCTAGAAAGGTCATGTATTCACACTTTCTGTAAGTTGATAGCTTTCAATTCTCATTAAGTGTTTCTTTCCATTGTGACAAATGAAAAACAAGTATAAACATTTTGTTTTAATGATAAGATAGGGCCACCACATATGGCATATGATCTTATCATAAATGTTACAGGAGCTATTTGATTGTCAGGGCTTCATCAAAAGCATCAGAAAATTACTTGAGTTGGAAAGAAACAGACTATAATTTCCATTTCTGCCCCAAATAATCAGTCACTGACAACTAAGACAATTATTAACAATAAAATGAAGAAAATTTTCTCTATTCCATCAAAATAAGTATATATTTTCAGAAAGAATTTAAAAAATCATTATATGTAAGAGACAGTGAGTCATAGCACGATTTTTTAAATGGAAAGAAATTTAATGAGTGACCATGAATGTCTGTTGATATGCTGGAAAACCCATCTTTGCATGATCAAAGATTTACCTAGAAATAATCTAAACATCTTGGTTAATGCTGGAGTAGAAAATTCTTTCAAAGCTAATGGGCCCAATCATTCAGGTGTCCTTCAGCTTTCCTCAACCTGATCCTATGGTCACATTTGTGTCTTCTCCCCCAGTTTAATTATTTTGCTTTACCCAAATCCCAAAGACTTCTACCTATTGGTTGATATTATGCAAAAGGGCTGGAAAAAGACACAAGTAAAAGGGAATTGTGGTACATTCCACATAGTGCAATCTTTCTAAAGTATGAAATGTCCAAATGTTTAGAAAATACTTGTTCAGCTACTCTGAAATAATATTAAATATGTGGGGGAAATTTATATCAGTATCACATGAGAAAATGGCCAATATGAGACGCCACCAAACGAAAGAAGCAATCACAAGAGACTTTGCCACAAAACTGTTTTTAAGGCTTGTGAATCGAAGGGGAAGAGTTTACTTAATGCAACAATACATGTCTCAGCGATTTCACATGAAGGAGATCCTGCTGTATGCTGAATTTGAATTTAGCTTTTGAGCTAATATGGAAAAACAACAAATAATATCAATATTGTTTAACAAGAATTCAGAAGCTAAACAATAGCTTTTGCTAATGTTAACAGCACCTTACTGAGGTATAAGTTATACAAACTTATACAAACTTATTGCAAATAACCATGAAATCACCTAGATCAAGGTATAAAACATTTCACCTCTCTAGAAAGTTCTCCACATGGAATTATGGAGTATGTTCTCTTTTGTGTCTCTTAAACTCCCCTAGAAAACACGATTTTCCATTTTGTGGAATGGATCAGTATTTTATTCCTATTTATACCCGAGTAGTATTCCATTGTATGATATACCATAATTTGTTGTTCACCAGTCAATGGACATTTGAGTTGTTTCCATTTTTAGACTATTATAAATAAAGGTGTTATGAATATTCTTTTATAAGTGGTTATATTAATATGTTTTACCTTTTCTGGGTAAATACCTAGGATTTTTGGGTCAGAGGATAGGTGGGTGTCTTTTGAACATTATTAGAAAGTACCAAAAATTTTTCCTAAGAAGTGTTACATTTTCTGTCACCATTGCCTGAGAGTTCAGTTATTCTACATTTTTGTAAACACTTGGTCTTATTAGTATTTTTTTATTTTAGTCATTTTAATGAGTATATAGTTATAGAATAGCTTTTGGAGGATTATTAAACGATTTTATTAAGGCTCCTATTCTGTTTGTCTGGGCTCATTTGCTTAACTTTTTCTTTATTTTTTGATTTTTAAATATTTCCATTCCCCAAATACTATCAGCAGTTACAGACAAGATTAAAAAGTAATTTTCATAGAAACAGGCACATAGGCTAAAAGTTGTAGTCTTACATATACAAGAATCTGCTTTTAAAAAATAAAGAACCTTCAAGGACTGAGAACTTTGTAGATCATAAAACAAGATTTCTGGACACAAAATTGTTGCTTTATTTCAGGAGATTATTCCAACTTGACATCATTTACTGACAATTGTTCACTGAAGTTTTTGGAATTTCATTAAAACTTCAATAGCAAATGTAAATAGTGAGAACTATATCTAAATCCTGCCTTGCAATAGCAGAAACCAAAAGCAACCCCAAAATTGCCTTTTTCACACTTGCAATAGTGTGCTTTTTGAATTTTTTAACTACTGTATCACAAGAAACTGTAAGAGGCACTCAGGCTACAAAATCCCCCTGATTCTGATAACTGATTTATCTGTGGCCTACTCTTGGGCATGTTGAGACAAAGTGGCTTCTAAAGCTTCAGCCCTGCACCTCAGAATACAGTTATGAATGTACATCAGACTGTTTTCAGGGATTCTCAAATCGATGAAGGATGCAGCTCAGGAATAGCTGCTGTTTGGACACCTCTCCTCCTTGTTCACCAGCCTAAGTTTATTCTGAATTCTCAATATCTCCCTGAGGTGATTAACATGTAATCACCATGAAATCAGCATAAAACTGCTTTAACAGCTATAAAACCTACAACCTGGGTGGGGAGCTGGGAGTACAGGACCAGATGTTAAATGTCTGATGCCTGGGGATGGTAGGGAGGGTAATGGCTCTGGCACCTGGCTTTGGGCCTGGAATTCAATCCACCACACATATATGCCAAATAGTAAATATCCAATATAAAATTGTGTGTGTTTATGTAAATGCAGTGGGGCTAGTGCCATATAGGAACTGTTCTGTGTGTAGGGCCAGCTCAAATTGCAATGCTGACAGAACTTCCCAGAAATTCACCAGGTATTGATCTCTCTACTCCTTCTTCTCCTTCATCTATCCACTTCACTAAAACTCCAGCACTCCAAAAGCTGAAGGATGTCTTTGCAGAGAAATGACAAAAACTAAATTAGGAGAACAGAACTTCAAGGTCTTCTCTATGCAGTCATCAGAGAAAGAGCTCTACTTTAAACCCATGTATGGAAGATGCCAAATTAACCACAAATAATACTAAAAGCATTGCCCATGTAACAAGCACACTAATCATTCAGGAAAGTTGGTGCCTATACCAGATGAGATCCTTGAGAGCTTCCTGTTATGGCCAATATTAACTACTAGTTGCTGAATCATGGGGAGGGACTGGTGACCAGGGCAGTGGTCATGCCCTCCAGGTATTTACTAACTGGCATAAAAGGATTTCAATATTTATATAATTGGTTAGAAATAACAGTCCTACTAACCTGGCTTACGGATCAAATCTCCTTTTAACTATAGCCTTTCATGAATGCCAAGACTCTCCCTCTCAGCTTGGGTCTCCTCCTCTCCACTTCAGAAGTAGACACTCTTACAAAAATCCAAAATATTTTCTTTTACTGAAAAATATAAAGCCTGCAACAAGGATTCTAGCATAAGTAGTTCATTTGGGAGTTGATCTCAGAAAATACTTGTAGGGGAATGGGACAGTGAGAAAAGGAAGAGAAGAGAATGGAAGGGAAACAATGAAAGCTATATTGCTGAGCAGTTACTACTGTGGGCAACTGGGGTTTCATCATTTGGGAATGGGAACCTCAGGAATGAGAAGCTGGGTATCTACCCAGTAACTCCTATGGGTTTTTGTCTGAGAGCTGTTTCTGTGAGTGCTCACTTCCCAGCCCTCAGGCAAAAAGACCAGGTACAGGGGCTGGAAAATAGCAGGTATGCGCAGGAACTAAAGGATCACACTCTCCAAATAAAACACCTCTGTTACACCTTTAGGAGAAATGATAACCATCAAAAAGGCAAGTTGAGTATATATTTTGGCTGAAGCCAAGAAGGAGAATAAACTTCCATAAACATAAAAACTGTTCCTCATAAATTAGAAAAAATGTCTGAGGATATTTACTCTCTTCAAACCAGTCTGTGCTGCTCTGATCTTTCAGTGAATGAAATCTAAAGGTAGATTGCTTCCAGGAGAAAGAGATTTTCCGCGCCCCCCACGATATTAGTTACAGTCGACCTGAAGGTAAAATCCTTACTCTTCAGTTATACTAAATTGAAAACCCACAATTTTGCAAGAAATTTATGAGTGATTTGTGGTGAAATGCAGTCACTAATATTTTAAGAAATTACACTTGATTCAATTATTCCTGTTATCACTGACCTTATTCTGTGCAACTTGTTAATGTGTGTGCTGTGTCCATTCCACATATCATTCCCGGTTATAATATCTAAACTGCCAAACTGATGGGTATTTCTTTTTATCTGATCCAGGTAAAAAATTCAGTATTCTGACACAGAGAAATAAAGATACAAGTTGATATAGAGCTAGAGACAAAGACAGAGAGAATGAGCCATCAACTGGGATTCTCCAACCACTTAACTGCAGGGAGTTGTTCTTTTAATTTATTATTCATGATGAACTGTATGTAAGGTACACAAGAAATCATAGAAAAAAAACTTATAGGGAAAGCACTGGTTTAAAGTTTGATTCTAAGAATATACTCAAAATACCCTGGTGGTCCAGAGAATGAAGGGAGGTTTGGGGGAGGGGGTAGAGTATGAGTCAGGGCTTGGTTTAGTAATCAAAATCAAACATTGTACAGCTCCTTGGCCATCTGGACCTTCCAGTGGGTCCTGAACAGGTCCTCTGCTTCTTCACTAGTAACTGGCTACAAAAATGAGAATACTTAAAAGCAAGCACTACCGCCGAAACCAGTTTGGCTCAGTGGATGGAGCATCAGCCTGCGGACTGAAGGGTCCCGGGTTCGGTTCCGGTCAAGGGCACGTGCCTTGGTTGCGGGCATATCCCCAGTAGGGGGTGTGCAGGAGGCAGCTGGTCGATGTTTCTCTCTCATCGATGTTTCTAGCTCTCTATCCCTCTCCCTTCCTCTCTGTAAAATATCAATAAAAAAAAATATATTTAAAAGCAAGCACTGCCAACCTAGGCCTAGGCATTCTTCTTCGATTCCACTTTATCTGTTTCCAACATAAGATAACAGTAGCTAAGGGAAGAGGTTCACTTCATTGGCCTGCTCATTCCCCTTTTAACATCTTTTGGTCTTCAGGAATTTTATCTTCCTTCCCTCCCTGCGCCACTGAAAACCACTTGCTGAGAAATGTTAAAATACCTCCTTTTCTTGGAATCTAATATTTTGACAATAGTTACTTCTTGATCAACATTCAGAGCTCGGCAAAACCCATCAACTTATTCTACTAATATCTATAAAAGCCCAGACATTGAATTAGGTGTTGAGCTTATAAAGCTAAGCAATACCAGATACAGCCACTGTTCTCATGGTGTTTACAGTCTAGTGGTGAAAACTGGACTCCAGTAAATATAAATGAACAAAAGGAAATAAGCGCTTTGAAGTAAAGAGATTCAGTTCTATTGAATATGTACATATAACATGATGATGATAGATAGATAGATAGATAGATAGACAGATAGATAGACAGATAGATATAAATAAATAGATAAAAATTGATCCTGGTGGTAGGGTTGTGGGGCAGTAGGAAGTCTTCTCTGAGGAACTGGCATTTGCACTGAGACCTGATGGCAGATGAAAAGCTTAACCAAGAGAAGAAATGGAAGAGAAGGATCAGTCTCGATGGAGGGGATCTCTTCCTCCCAGAGAACAGGAGAAGGGTAACAAATAAGTGGAGCCAGAACATGCAGGGCCTTCAAGGGTTTTGGTCTTGCTATTCAGAGCAATGAAAGCTATTGAAGGATGTTAAACCTGGGGCTCACTTGATGCTCTAGTTAATGTGAAAACACTTTCAGTGCAGCATGGAGACAAGGCTGGAGAGGAGCACAGGTGAATGTGGGGTTAGGAGACGAGGGAAAACATAAAGGTGGACTAAGTAGGGAGGTGAAAAAAGAGAGACATGAATGCATGAGGACATTTTGGGGTGGATTCTAGAAATGGCACTTCAGAATCTAGAGTCAGGTGAAAATTCAGGGCTGGAAGAGAAAAGTACAAATAATGACTGCTAAATTCCCAGGTTGTAAAACTGGATCAATAAAGGTGTCACCATTTAAACTAAGGAGGTGCTGCTTTTATAATGCGTGTGACACGTCTCCATGCAAGACTAATTTCCTGTGTCTCCAGGTTTTATAAGGAATAACTGCTATATCCAAATCTGAGATGGGCAATTAGATCCTTCCTTTGATAATATCCACGTCCAAAAGTATCATAGTTGTTTATTTTAAAAAATAATCCTGGAGTCAGCTGTAGGGCTTCAGTGAACACAAAAGCGAGCCATAAACAGACAGAATGAGCACAGAAAATAAACTACTTGATGCTCAGTAGCCTGAAGAAACAATAAGCTGGTTTTATTACAAGTTTGGGGAAATGAGAAAGTTCTGTGAAGTGACAGCCTGCCATTTCAGATTTTGCAGAGAGGAATTGAGGTTATTATTGTAGAAAGGTATGCATTTGTTTTATCAGTGGGCCATTTCACCCATAACTGTTAATTAATGCCCATCCTTGATTTCTGCCTAGGAGGTGCAATTATAAATCTTCAGATATGTAGAGCAAATTATGCTATCTGGAAGCAGCAGAGTAAAGTAAGGCAAAGCCATTGCCAGAAAATAATATTCAGAAAAACACAGCTGAATTCAAAAGAACTCATTTTTTTTACGGCATACAAAACCCTCTTATTTGAAAAATAGAAATTTTATTTTTGTCACGAGGGTTTATGACACTAGTCATTTCCTACAAACATACAGCTTAAATAAGAAACAGTGAGACCATAACAATGGTCATGTTATTTATTATAATATTATCAACTGTGAGTTTCAGCCACATATTTCAGATTTGTCGGCGGTGTTCTGAATATACTTAGCTTTGTAGCAATGTCTATTTAGGAGGTGACTGAGCTTTGAAACACAGGTGGCATTACATTAATTTCCTCCCAGAACTTAAGTATATCATACAGGTTTCCATGTAGAATCAGTGGTTTACTTGACAATATTTTTTTTTATATTTTTATTGATATTTCACAGAGAGGAAGGGAGAGGGATAGAGAGCTAGAAACATCGATGAGAGAGAAACATCGATCAGCTGCCTCCTGCACACCTCCCACTGAGGATGTGCCCGCAACCAAGGTACATGCCCTTGACCGGAATCGAACCCGGGACCTTTCAGTCCGCAGGCCGACGCTCTATCCACTGAGCCAAACCGGTTTTGGCTTGACAATATTTTTTTAAAAAATCCTGAATCCTGATTTATTCCCAAAATACAGCTTAGAAAGTAATTTGTGAATGGATCATGTTAACAAAATACTAGAAACATTCATTGGAATGAACCATTGGTGTCCAGTAGAAATGATCACTGAACCAGGAGATTATCCCTGCTTTCTAGAGTTTATAAGACTATGCAGACATGTTGAATGGATTTTTTAATGCTCTTCAACATGTCAGGAAACGGAAGAAATTCATTTTTCAATAACTTCAGGTAAAACTACCTTGTGGATTCCATTTACAGCTATCTGCTAAATTTGTTTTGCAATGGTGACATACAAATAATACAATATTTAGATTTCTTCTTGAATGAAGATTTTGCCAACTTAGGCAGGTTACTTTACTTCTTGAGCTTCAACCTCTCTATCTGTAATAACTGGTGTGATCTCACTCTTCTCACAAAATCACTTTGAAAATTAAATAGGAAAGTACACATGAACTTGTACAGTATAGAAGAAATACCCAGTAATATTAGCTGTTCCACTAGCAATACTAAATCAGTATGTCTTAAAAGTAAGTCCACTATTGTTGTTTACTCAATGCACTCTTCCAAGGTTTTTCATTTTGGATGGAAATGTGCTTCTGTTTGGATACCTTCTCTTTCCCGCCACCCCAATCCAACAGGTTTCATAGTCCAGCCAATTTTTAATACCAGTGTATTGTCACGAAGGTGTATGATAGTAGTCATTTCCTACAAACATACAGCTTAAATAAGAAACAGCCAGAACAAATATACAAATATAACTTGTATTTATATTTACCGCCTATCCCTACACATACTATACTAGTTCAAATCCTTATTTTATTCTCCCCTTGACCATTGCATATGCTTTCTAGCTGGCCTTCCTAGCTCTCTTCTCCAAGTATGAGTGCATACACAACAGAGCTGCCAGATTCACCTTCCACTGACACACTTTGAGTCATACCACAGTCCTGCTCAGAAACTACCAGTGGTTTTTCATTTCCATCCAAGAAAGCCTGGCACATAAATCCTTCCACGGGCTTATCCTCAATTCACCTTCTTCAGCCTGATCTCCCACATTAATGCCCCCAATATAAACTCCCTCCCAGCCAAACTGACCAGTATATCATTCCAGAAATACTTTGTATTTTCCCGATTCCATGACTTGGCTCAATCTCTTCTTCCACCTGGGATGCCTTTCTTGTTCTCAACATATTCATACTCATTCCTTAATGTCACTTCAAATACCACCTCTCTCACTTCCAAAGGGCAAGTGTTTATCCCCTTTTCTAACTCCATTGCGCTAAACATTTTTTACAATATTTTCCACAATATGGTTTTGCATTCAAATAATTTTTTAGATATATATTATTCATCTTTCCAGATTGTCATCTCCTTGACAATGGAGACTGTGTTTTATTCATGTTGTATAACCTTCCACGTCTTGCTCAGTGCCAGATGCTCAAGAGAATGTTAATGGGTACATGAATGTAAAAGTTTGTATCAAATCTATTTAGTGACTTTTAACTTTGTTAGCCATGCCTTCTCTTTATGAAACATGTTTTTGCCTTTCAACTACTTAGTCTTTTTAAATGTATTTTGTTTTACTGATTTCAGAGAGAGAGGAAGGGAGAGGGAGAGAGAGAAAGAAACATCAATGATGAGAGAAAATAATTGATCGGTTGCTTCCTGCACATCCTGTACTGGAGATAGAGCCCACAACTCAGGCATATGCCCTGACCAGGAACTGAACAGTGACCACTGACCACCTGGTTCATGGATTGATGTTCAACCACTAAGCAATGCTAGCCGGGCTCACCATTTTACCTTTTATTCAGAAGAAGACTCTACGTAATGGATACATTTGAAGGGCATGTGCTATACCTGTTTGGGGAACACTTCATGCACTAAAGAGTATTTTGCATGGAACATCTGCAAACACTGATCATGTTCTAATGGGGGTCAGTGTCCATAATGCCTGGTGATTCGAGTTCTTTCCAGCTTCTTGTCACACTGATAGGAATACAACTTGAAGAAAATTTTAGCAACCACTTCCACGTATACAGTACCTTCTAATTTCCAAAGCAACTTCCCAGCTCTTACATTGCACATGACCCTTAAATAGAAAAGCAGAAACAAGTACCCTGATCACTACTTGAAAGAGGAGAAAAAATGCCTTCCCAAGAAGAATAAGTGACTTGCCCAAGGTCACAAAGCTAGGAAGTAATAGAAGTGGAAGCAGAATTGAATCTGTCTCCTAGATGCTGACTGTGTGTTTCTTCCTTTTAGTATCACTTTGGATTCTCCACTATTTTGTTCAGCCAACTCCCAAGCTTTCTAGGGTCCTGGAATGCTCTTTTATAGTATACGGTCTTGTTTATGCTGCACCTCCTCTTTCTCCCCTAGTTTGGATAGAAGTTTGGTTTCAGCTGTTATACTTTGCAATAGCTTTACTCTCACCTGCTTTTTTTTCTTTCATATAATTTAAGTTCTATCTTGGTTATGATGTGCCTTTCTACTTTTTGAGATAATTTGCATATAATAGAATGTACTCATTCTGAGGGCACCATTAGATGGGTTTGGACAAATGGATATACATTGTTGTATTCTTATTACAGTCACATGATCTCACTCATATGTGGAATATAATGAAAAAATAAACTGATGAACAAAATTGATCCAGAGCCATAGAAGCATGGACCAGAAGGTCTAATCTCAGAGCGAAGGTGGGGCAGGGGTGTGAGTGGGAAGAGAGCAACCAAAGCATAATCCCTGGGCACAGACAATAGGGTGGACATCTGTAATATTTTCAACAATAAAGATTTTTTTTTAATTAGAATATTTCCAGCACCCTCAGAAGTTCCTTGTACCCCATAGTAGCCCATCCCCCATTGAGAGCCACGACTGACCTCTCTGTGTGCCTAACATTGAAAGCTGTGCTCCATATAATTTGTATTTAAGTCAGATCACTCCAGACTTTGCTCCAAGCCCTCTCTAGGATTCCCTGCCCACTCAGAACAAAAGACCACGTCCTCCAAATGGCCCACACAGACCTGGGCACTCTGCCTTCACATGACCCTTTTACCTCACTCCCTACTCTCCTGGAACATTTCCCATGTCCCTCCTTCACATTATTTTCTCTACACCTTCTCAATTTGAATATGCATAAGAGACCCCAGAGGACATTCTTTAAAAGGATATTCTGATTCCATAGATGTGAAGTGGGGCCTGAGACTTGGCATTTCTAACAAGCTCCTATAATGCTGACACAATTTGACTAACAAGAAGCGTGGACATTTATCCCCAGTATAAGGGCAGAGACTGGTCTGTTTTGTTTACCACTGTGTTCTCAGTGTCCTGATAGTGCCTCCCACATAGTAGCTGTTCAATAGGCAGTTGATGGCCAAATGAATACATGAATGGATGAATTTTAAACATAGCAAATGAAGCATAGCTTGCTGAGTTCCTGTTTTCACTGACTGACTTTGCAGCCGCAACTGTGGGCAGGTCAGTTATCTTTGGGCCTCAATTTCCTGATCCGGACAAAGGGCACTGAACATCACCTCTAAGTCCTTCCTGGCTCAGTGTAAATTATTCTAAGAAGTGTGTGAGAAACAATAATTCCCTAGCATCTGAAAAATAGTTCTCCCAACCAACTCGGAAAGAAAGGCAATTTTGCAAATGTCACAGAAGCTCTTCTATTTTCTTTTTCTTAAGTGCTGTTCTTTCTGCCTGCTCTCAACAATTTCCAGTCAAGAGCTTCCAGCAATGTAATTTCAGAACAGTTGTCTGCTGAGGCTTACAGAGGGGAAGAGAGGACCCTGACATATTGATGGCCATGAGGAATTTTAAGCAAATCCACATAATATCCAGTGAGACTTTTAACAACAGAAACCTTGCTAATGTGGAGAATGTGGGAGGAACACACACATTGCTTAAAATGACCAGAAGTGGCTGCCGGTTTCCCCAGCCCATTGCTAATCTTACCACTACTTGTGTGTTTCACTGGCTGGGGTTCAAGAAGTTTTGCCCTTTCTGCTTAGGCAAAGACTCTGGGATACCTAGAGCATGAGTAGATTGTCACATGGCCAAGTCAATGTCTATGAAAGAACAGGTCATGGAAACACAGAAGCCTGGGAACCATTCACTTTAGGGACTGTCTACTTGGTCATTCAGAGAGAGCACAGATAGCATTAAAGAGAGAAGAGGAAGCATGTCCATCTGAGGCATTTATATATGGGTTAAATAAATGAGTTCCTGTGTAGGTAGAACCTCCTAGGCCCAGTGCTCCTACTACAGAAAGTGCTTTCAGTCTATCCCAAATCCTCCCTCTGCAGGAGGAAAAATACTCACAGCTGGGTAATGAAGTCACATCTGTGTCCTGCAGCTAGCTGAACCCACCTCATTCCTCTTTACCGGATCTTAATTGTGCTGCTATTTCCAAAGTTCATGCAAATGTAGAAAGGGAAGTTTGAAAAGAAAGTTATAACTCAAAACTCTTCCTGCCTTCCAGATCTGAGACATTGCTTGGAGGTCAGAGTTGATTCAATACTTAATTATTAAACCATCACGTGAGTACTCGTTCCGGCAACAGATATACTAAAATTGGAACCACACAGAGGTTATCTTTTTCTATAAGAAGAAATTCCTCTACCTTTCATCATTGCCTCAAGTTTCTGTCCTCTGAGCCTCCTTAGCCAAATTTCAGTATCGAGGACAGTCATGGGTGCCTTTGGAGAAAGCAGAGCCAGCTGGTTTTCCTGCCCTAGCCTATCCCAATTGAACTGAGTACCATGAAAGCTAAAGTCATTACCATGTAAAAATCCCTGTCCCCCAAGGGCCATCTTTATTTCTTACACACATAAAAGAATCAGCACACATTTAGGAGCATGACATCAGCATGATTGGTGGACTAGGAGGTCCATCACTTGCAACTTCAGAAAAACAATGATTAACAGCTGCTTATTGATGAAAACTGCTCTGAGAGAGCTCTGGAGGACAAGGCTGGAACTACAGTAACTCAGTGGAGCACAAAAATCAAAGGGGGATTCATAGGAAAGTACAGGCAGTGTTTTACCTGTGTCAGCCCATCCCCCAGTCCTGCACAGCTTGCTGCCAAAAGGGATCCCCTAGGCTGTGACCTCCCCCTTTGGAGGAAAAGGAGAACAGAAGACCTCAGCAGCTTTCACCGCCAAGGACTCAAGCATCTTTCGTGACTCTCAGGGATATCCAAAGCTTTTGCCACTAAGGACTCCCTGAGTCTTTGCCTATGCTAGGGGTCCTCAAACTTTTTAAACAGGGGGCCAGTTCACTGTCCCTCAGACCGTTGGAGGGCCGGACTATAGTTTAATAAAAAAAAAAAACACAAAAAACTATGAACAAATTCCTATGCGCACTGCGGGCCCGGGGCTGCTAAGCAGGACAGGCAACGGCACCCGGAGGGCCAGATAAATGTCCTAGGCGGGCCGCATGTGGCCCGCGGGCCATAGTTTGAGGACGCCTGGCCTATGCTAATCTCAGCTGATGGAGATGCCCAGAATCTATGCCACCAAGCCCCCCAGAGAAGGAGCCAATGTTGGGACCCCAACCACAGCAGCCCTGGCCCTGCACCTGAACACCCACACTATCGATGGTTAGGTATGAATAAAATGGACATTGATGGAGATTGAACAAAGGTTTAATACAGTATAACCCAGGGCAGTGTAGGCCAAAAGGATCCCCTACTGACTCTCCAGGATTAAAGAGCCCCAAACAAGTCTGCTTTATTTACCCTGATTCGGATACATTTTGAAAGCCAGGATTCAAACATCATAACAAGAAATCAACCTGCAATTGCTTCAAGCAATGGTTAGGGAGGTGAACCAAGATGAAGATTAACAAAAGGACCAGGGTCCCTTGATTGGACTCCTCACTGAGCCTTGCACCAAAGTGGATAAAATGGTCAGGAGGTGGAGAAGATAAGTTTCTGGACTCCTTCACATGGGAACGCCATTAACTGTGGCACTGAAATTCATGGTGAGACCCTGACATGGGGTACAATTAGATGGAAAGAACATAAAGTATGTTCTCCCAATGAAAGGGTTGATAGGATTATGAAAGTTGGAATGTTTAAACCAGCTTATGCAAATAACCGTGTATTCTTTACTTGAATGTTTTATGGGAAAAGATATTCTGTCTAGCTGGGGAACGCTTACCCTACCAAGTGTTGTAAAAGCAAAACTGTTAATAAAGTCAGAATGGAGGCTATAATTAAGAAAATACTAATAAAATAAAATAAACCATTACATAAGGCATGGAGCAAATTTTGAATTTTATTCAACTAGTACTCAAAATATAAATATATATTATTGAAAATAATATTGTACACTCTGTCCTGAACTTTCAGGGGTCAGTCGACATGTCTCCATTTCATCATATTTCTTTCTTTACCTGGGTTTGCCGGTCAGTCATTCAATCGTCACAGTCATTTACAGCACTGTTTATAAGACTAGAGGAATCAACAGTGCCTGACATAGAGCACTTCTGTGAGTCCAGAAGGAATGGAGCTTAGCCACCCTTGCCATTGATCCCTCCCCTTTGCAAGTTATTTTGAAGCTTTTTTCCTACCATGTTACTCCTCTGCTCCATGACCTTCAAAGGCTCTCTGCTGCCTCTGGTAGAAAATCTAAACATCTTGGAATGGCATCAAAACATCCTTCAGTGTTTGAAGGGGGATAGTGGTTTACAGCACAACCAAATGTTGGAGCCCAAATACCAACCCAGACGAGGTTGGCTCTAAAGCCTCAATTCCTCATTTATACATATATAGCCTCTCATACAATCTATGTTTAATACAGAAACACTTAAGCAAGGTAAGATACTTACTACTTAAAATAGAAGAGACAGTGGAAAACAATTAGGGTGTCTTTTTCTTCTCAACAGTAAAGAGAGATCTGTATACCTTTTCTTTCCATGTGTCTGTATGTATGACACACGTGCACTGTGCAGAACCAGGTGGTTGTAATAATAATAATAATAATAATAATAATAATAATAAGCCTCATTACACGAGCAGTGGGAGAATTATTTTAAAAATAAATATAGGAAATCGGGGCTCTAAATCATTGGTTTAGAACAGCCCTGGAAATAGGTTCTATTTTTATAAGTAAAAAACAACCCCTAGCTTCAACAGATCAATTGCAGGCATGACAATGTTGCCTTTATTAGCTGTCTGTCAACAACAGGGAGAAGGTGGGAATAATTTGAGTCATTAGTTATATCTGACACAACCTCCATCCTACATTTCATCAATGAGGGTCTATGATGAGTTGTGCTCCAGTGGTTTGGAAACATTTCAAAGGAAAACTAAGACTAGTGGGGTAATTTGAAAGGGAAGGGAGGGAGTTGTCTGTAGGCTCCAAATGAATTGGAAAGAAGTTCTGTGTAAATGACCCGTTCAGCTTGACAGGTACAAGGGGCAGTCTTTCTGATATAATGTGTTTCTGATTGCTGGCTGACAAGCTATTTTTTTCCTCTAAATTATGCAAGACTTTTCCCATGTTGTGATTTACAACTGGGTTACGTTTCCTCCACCAGTTGTTCTCTGCAGACTGCACAGTGCGTTACCAGCGAGAGACCATGTTTTGACAGAAGTTTCACCAGGTCAAGAAAGCTAGAGAAATGGGAAGTCCCATCCTGCTTTCTAGATGTGATAGTTATGACAAAGCAAGAGAATTTCAAGTTACAGCTCATGCATCAGTCACCAAAGCTAAATGGGACTTCTGTATAAATGAATTTTGCCGATAAAGGAAAGAAGAAAAGGGCTGCAAACCTGTTTTCTTGAGTTTAAACAGCATCATTTACCATTTTCTTGACAAACTGATACCATTCTTATGAACTTCACTGACTATGTTGTTATATGTGGAATATATACTGAATCACTTATTTTGATATCAATTATTAACTGATTACTTCTATTGTCAAGTCACTGGGCTAATGCTGGAGGTTCAGTGGGGAAATAAGATTCACATAACCTCTACCCTCATGAGGGGAGAGTTGCTAAGATATGGAAGAATTTTGGTCAAATCCTAATGTGCTAATCATTTTGGGTTCTGACTTTTGTTTTTTTCAACAGCATTTGTATTTTTAAAATATCACTCATTTAAACAACAGAAAATTAAAAAAGAACAAACAGACAGAGGAAAGAAAGAGAGGGAAGAAGGAAGGAAGGAAAAAAGGGAGGAAAGGAGGGAAGGAGAGAGGGAGGAAGGGAGGAACAACTGAGTATATTATGTTTCAAACATGATCTGGGCACTGGAGATATACATCAAGCAAGACAGGTGCTGTCCTTTAAGGGAGAGACTGTAACTTTTTAACCATCTTTAATTCTATAGTCCCA
Organism: Plecotus auritus; assembly: GCF_963455305.1. Lineage (NCBI taxonomy): Eukaryota > Metazoa > Chordata > Mammalia > Chiroptera > Vespertilionidae > Plecotus > Plecotus auritus. The sequence continues at coordinate 71,994,433 of NC_137782.1, read as the reverse complement.
GCATCAGCACTGCACCTAGAGCAGTCACTAAAAATGTGTGGACTTGGTGACTGATTTAGTCCTTGAATAAATGAATATAAATGGGTATGTTACTGGCTGGGAAAAGGTATCAGACAAATTGGTTTGAAAATGCATCCCAAATCAGAGACAGTTTTAAATTATTTCCCCCAGAACATTACTTTAGAGTCTTCATGAAATCAGGTCCTAGTTGCCTTACAAATAGTTCCATTTTCCATATAAATAAATGAAGAAAGTGGCATCTCTTTTACAACTGTGATAAACTAAAAATAAGAATTAAGAGTATTGTGAAAATATTTGATGACATTTTTTTAGGTAGAAGTGGTTAAGAAATTGGTTGTAAAAATAAAATGGGAACAGAAAATGTAAGTTAGTTTTAGTTTATTTTTCTAGTCACAGAATTAAGGCATTGCACTTTGATATCAAGAAACAGGATTGTTCACTATGCTGTACAACTGAAACTAATAAAAATATTAAATATAAACTGTAATTTAAACATTTAAAAATAAAAAATGTAAAAAAAGGAAATAGGATTGGTTGCCATCTTTGAATAAATGTCAGATGCACCATGTAACATGGCAGAAATGAGAGACAAAGAAAGTAAAATAATGCTAAATACTGGTTAATTTGCAGTATGCTTCAGCATGCTTCTAATAAGGGGATTGAGTTTGTCCTTCTATGTTGATGCTTACAAATGTCTCTTTATTTCATATGTACATGTATTTTAATTATCTTGACAATTTCCTCATTAAACATAAGGAAGACTGACTGACTCCATGGAATATCAATCCTCCAATGCAAATAACAGCTTTGGTCATTTATTGGTACATCTAAAAACAGTACAAGCATTTTGTCACCCAGCAAAGAGAGACCCTAGTTAATGATTCTGATTAATTTAATACTAATTCAGGTGGCCTTTAGTGTTCCACTTCCTTAATTACTCTACCGAGCACTCCAGTCATGCAAAGGTAGTCTTCATAGCTCGAGACACCTTTCTACAGCAGAAAGTTATTAGTATCTTTTCTTTTTTTAAAAGTTCCAACCAAAATATAATTACTGTCTATTTAAAAAATACATTAAATGCTATTACTTGTAAATATTTGGAAATTACATCTAGATATCACTGCTCTATTGGGATCAATTCCCATAATAGAAAAGTATACTGGAGGATTATAGGAAGGTCCTTTTTTGAAACATCTACTTGGCAAAATGCTACTTAAGAGCTTTTACTTTCTATAATTGATTGTTAGATATATTCACTCTTTATCCAGATGTTCTGCATGTCACAGGTATGGATATGTCTTCATAGTGTTTTTTTGAGAAAGCAATTTAATTCCACAATAATTATTCATGCTGCAGGCCCAAGTGACTCTGTACTACCCATCAGTCAAAATTCCTCGCACTGTTGCTTTACTAAACACTTGGGGAAAGGAGGGCTGTGAATTTCTATGCAAGACTCTCCTATTTTTCTTTCTCATAGATCCATTAACTTCCAAAGATTTTCTCATAAGTGATGAAAGTACACACAAGTTTAAGAGAAGAGTCAACACAACTGCCATGAGTAGAAGGGTCCACTGTGACCAGCTGCGGAAGTCATTTACTAGTGGTAAGGGCCTTACTTTGAGAAAGGAGAAATGGGCATGCTTAGGATTGCTGAAATCAGTGACATATTAGAATGCAGACCATCTAAATTTATTGGGAAGTAAGAAAGGAAGTCTGAAATCTGTTGAGGTTATTTCCAATCCTGAGGGCTTTTCTTAAGAAATGTCCCTGGACTTAAGGAAGAGAGGATTTGAACTTTAGGAACTCGCAGTTCATGGACATATGGATATAAACATATGGTATGAATTTTCATCCCATCCTTATTTGTAGAAAAGATGTGTGCTCTATATTGTAGCCCTTCCCTATCATGTGATAATTCCAGAAATCAAATGTCCCTTGCTGTGTATGTGTTCAAAGATGGCTGCCATCAAGCCGTTCCTTCTCTGTATGTGCATGACACCCCTCATGGAGAGAAAGCAACTATTTTCCACCCTTTACAATCTGGGCTGGTGGGTGGCTGTGTTGCACATAGCATATGGTAAAAGTGATGCTCTCCAGTTCTGGGTCTAGTTTATAAGAGAACTGGTACTTTCTGTTTCTTGCTTCTTGGAGTGCTAAGTTACCATATAGGGAGGCCCAGGTTAGTCTGCTGTGGAAAGAGGCCACAGTGGGAGCACTGAGATACCAGGCATGTGCATGAGGATCATCTGGGATGCCTAGCCCATGTGAGCCTTCAGATAACTTCAGTTCTAACTACCATTTTACGGCAACAATGTGAGACGCCCCAAATGAAAAACACCCACAAAGCCCAGTTAGCCTATTAGGCTGTGGGGTGGTTTGCTGTATAGCAACAGACAACTGGAACACGCCATCCTAGTGAAACAGTTGAATACTAACTAGTATGAGCCACAGAGAACTGGGAGACCAGGGTGACTACAGACCAGACGGGGCAGCATAAGATGGAGATTTCAAACACACATGCACACACATACACATACACACACACACACACACACACACACACACACACACACACACACTAAGGGGCATAAACTGGTGGTTTTCCTCCACATTGCTTATTGTAAATCTATAAACTTCCTTTTTCTTGAAAAGAATTTATTTCATTATAAGCTAACATAACAGCTTTGCAAAACATTTGGAAACTGGAGGTGAGAAAAACATTTCCCCTCCTTACATTACTGTAGTTAGCCATTTGTTAATTTCCTATCAGCCCCTCCGCCCCCGGCCTTAGTCATATAAATTATGTTTTATTTCATTAAAACTATAGCCAAAGATGGATCTAGTTTTAGTGGTGCCTGAAACTTGTGAAATTGAAATAACATTACCTAAAATATTTCTTTTTACAAAAGTCTACCACCATATGAAACACATTGCTGCCAGCTCTAAGAGCTCTTGGAGGCCTGTGTAAGTGCGAGGCCCTGTAACCTAGTTTCACCAGCTTCATGGTAAACCACTGTTGACTGTAATGCATATATACACTTACATACTGTTATTTTCTCATATTATATTAAAGTGATTTTCCATGTTAAAGTCCAGCCTTTATAATAGGAGCTTTAACAGTTGCATATTTTTCTTTTGAGGTAGGGCACTCTAATTGCCCTAATGCAGATTTTTCAAACCTTGGAGCTATTGACATTTGAGTTTAGATAATTCTTTATTGTGGGAATTGTCCTGTGCTTTTCCAAATGACTCACTCCTAAGGGGCAAAATTAGCCCTCCCCTTGAGAGCCATTGCCTGAATAAATACCTTACTGTGGCTACTTATATTATTTTCTTTTTCACCATTATAACTGAGACATATTTCATGAACATGATTTTATTTAATGTTTAACTTTCCCCCAAGTTAACTCTTACAAATAGAATTATTATGTTAAAGAGAATGGCATTGACATGCCTTTTGATGTATACTGCCAAAATTTCTTCTCCTAAAGACTTATAGTTACCTGAAATATAGGGAAACACATTATACCATAGATGTAGAGGTATTTAAAAATTATAATTAAATATTATACTTAATAATAAAAATAGTACTATATATCTAAACTATATAATATACTTAGGATATCATAATTAAAGCCATGTATTTTGCTAATAAATTTCCATTGTTCTCTGAGAATCTACCCTTCCATGGAATGGTCAGCAAAAAAATTCTAGATTAACTCTTTCCTTTTTTTAAAAAAATGTTTTTAATTATGTTTTGGAAAAGAATGTCTATTTCCATCAACCTAGAGAAAGGACTTGAAGATACTATTCTGGTGTGTTGTTTTTCTTACCATCTGCTTGGTTTAGCCCTTCACAGGGAAAAGTCTGTATTTGAATTCAGAAAGCAAATGGCAAAACTGTTTCGACATAACTGACTTCTAGGATGGGAAAACCTAGGCTTCCTGCTCTGATTGTTTCATGGATGGAAAAGACAGACCAAGCTTCCCAGCCTCTGTCCACACCGTCAGGATGCATTATTAACTGCGGCCCCTTTTCCCCTTGCCATCACTAAAAAGCCCCACAATCCCTCCCCACCCAAAGATAACCAAAGATCTCAGTTGCTTGGTGTCAGGAATAGAACAGAAAAAAATGGCATTTTGCTCTCGGATGCCTACTGCGAACATCTCCTCTCTGGAGGGCAGCTCTCAACCGTGGCCCTCTTTCCCAGATGGTTGGAAACACTGACTCGTGCAGTTTCATTCCAGTTCCACACTGTTAAAGGAGGAGGGCAGATCCCTGTCAGAGGGCAAGCCCCACAAGCTTTGCTTTTAAGGAGTTCATGAGCCCTTCCGAGGGCACTGCCTTCTACAATCCATGCCTGCTCCAGATATAATCAGAGTTCCAAGCCACTTGAAGGGCAAGGTGTACCTGCTGGAGGAATTGACAGAGTCCAGGTACCAGAAAGCTTAAAGTCTATCACACAAGGAATATTCCACAACAGTTCACATTCACATATGGCATTTCTCAAAGAGATAAAAAGAGCATTTCCTCCTTTCATCCCTTCCTTCCTTCCTTCCTTCCTTCCTTCCTTCCTTCCTTCCTTCCTTCCTTCCTTCCTCCCTTCCTCCCTCCCTCCCTCCCTCCTTCCCTCTCTCCCTTCCTTTCATCCTTCCTTTCTCAAGTCTCTTTCTTCCTCTTTCTTTCCTCCCTCACACTGTCCCATTTTTTCCCCTTCTTCCTCTGAAGTTTTTACCAAATTTAATAAAAATGGAAGTATAACATGGATTGTCTTTTAAAGTTAATCTATTCTCATCTACTATTACACTCTCAAATTCCACAAATGGCTTTATGGCTTTACTCTATTTCTGTTTAATGTGAATCTTCAGAATCAGTTAACAAAAATCTACCATATTTACTTCCCAAACATGTCCCTGATAAAAGCTGACATAAATGGAGCACTTACGGCAGGAAAATGAAAAACAAAGAAAGGAACATAAGAACCTCTCTAGCAACTCCCTAGTTGGGGAGGTTGGTGTGAAATGCAGGTGGCAGGAGCCACAGGCCTGGAGGGATTGCTTCCCTACCAGCTGCCCAGCAAACAAAATGTGTACATGACCTGGCTTTCAATGGGCACGATTATGCAGTGCCTGTGTACTTAGTAATTGATAAAACAGCTTTGTTGCTGAAGGATCTGATATTACCAATAGCTCAGAAAAACTCAATAGGTTTCCAATTTAAATGCTCCTTTTGTGTTATTTAAATAGAAACATTCTCAAAATGCAGGCAACAAAGAATTAGTTCATATAACATTCTAGATCAGCAAATAAGGCACTTTCTAGACTAAAGTAGGAAACAAAATGCTAATATCACAAAGAAGGTAATAGCCCTCTTTATATCCAAGTTTACTTATTATCTGGGCTTTGGTAGCAGGCTAAGCAGAACTTTGTGGATCAGGTTTCACCATAAAACTCACTATTACTTTTATATTGTTGTATATATTATTTTTCATTCCTAGTTTTTATTTTTTAATTTTTTTAAATATATTTTATTGATTTTTTACAGAGAGGAAGGGAGAGGGATGGAGAGTTAGAAACATCCATGAGACACATCGATCAGCTGCCTCCTGCACGCCCCCTACTGGGGATGTGCATGCAACCAAGGTACATGCCCTTGACCGGAATCGAACCTGGGACCTTTCAGTCCACAGGCCGACGCTCTAGTCACTGAGCCAAACCGGCTAGGGCTCATTCCTAGTTTTTAAATTATAGCCAAGTGAAATAGAACTAAAAGCTGTAAAACAAAATAACTTCTGCATGAACAAATTCGTGGGCTCTAAAATATTGATGAGTGGTAACAATTTTGTTTTTGATATAATATTATCAAAACATTTTCAAGATCTGTATTTTTTAATCTGAAAGAGTTTTGGTGAGCTATTTAAAATCTTCATGAACTCTTTTGTCTATTGTCTTTCCCTTCTACTCACAACCTCCCAGGGTGGTCAGGATTAATTTTTAAATGCATAAGGTGGGGAGATCTAGAGGTGGAAGAAATATTGCTGAAATTTTGTGCATGAGCATTAATTTGTATGAGCACCACATACAAAGTGGCTTATAAGTACAAACAGAACATTGCCTTAATTTACTAGTAGGGAGTATTTTAGGTATGAGGAATATATTTACATATTAACTTTGACATCACATTCTAATTGCAATCATTATGTTGTGCCATTTTTGTTCAAAAAGTAAATTTATTTAATCTAGTTGCTTTAAAGTAGAGTCAAAACACCATAAAACATGTGTCAATTTTATTCACCTGTTTCTCTGGAGACATGAGTAAATACTGCAAGTATGATTTAGTGTGATGTTTATCTCCATAATATGAGCAAAGAGTTACAGAGTCCTTTTTTACATGGGTTTAAATAACTGCTGACCATGTGCACGTCCCTCTATTGAAACTTCTATTTTCATTCATTATTTGCACACTCTTCTTTAGCAAAAGACCATGACCCAGCTATTTTTCAAAAGTCTTTGCTTTGCTTTTCTGACTTGGGCTCTTCTTTACATCAGGGCCCAGTTTAATTTCCATTGCTGATTGTCATCTAAGCAAAAAGTCCCATCCTATGTGAATAGACAAATCAATGAAATAGGATAGAAACCCACAAGTAAACAAAACATACAATAATCTGCCATATAAAAATGGTGACATAAATATGTAATCCTATCTAATAAAAGAGTGATATGCAAATTGACCATCACTCCAACACACAAGATGGCTGCCCCCATGTGGTCAAAGATGGCTGCCCCCATGTGGACACCAGATGGCCGCCACAAGATGGCCAGCAGGGAAGGGCAGTTTGGAGTGACCAGGCTGGCAGAGGAGGGAAGTTGGGGGTGACCAGGCCTGCAGGGAAGGGCAGTTGGGGGTGACCAGGCCTGCAGGGGAGAGAAGTTGGGGGTGACCAGGCCTGCAGGGGAGGGCAGTTGGGGGGACCCAGGCCTGCAGGGGAGAGCAGTTGGGGGTGACCAGGCCTGCAGGGGAGGGAAGTTGGGGGTGACCAGGCCTGCAGGGAAGGGCAGTTGGGGGGATCCAGGCTTGCAGGGGAGAGCAGTTGGGGGGGACCAGGCCTGCAAGGGAGGGCAGTTGGGGGTGACCAGGCTGGCAGAGAAGGGAAGTTGGGGGGACCAGGCCTGCAAGGGAGGGCAGTTGGGGGGCCAGGCCTCAGGGGAGGACAGTTGGGGGGGGGGGACCAGACCAGCAGGGGAGAGCAGTTAGGGGTGATGAGGCTGGCAGGGAAGTGGTTAGGGGGTGATCAGGCTGGCAGGCAGAAGCAGTTAGGGGCAATCAGGAAGGCAGGCAGGTGAGCAGTTGGGAGCCAGCAGTCCTGGATTATGAGAGGGATGTCCCAGATTGGAGAGGGTGCAGGCTGGGCTGAGGGACACACACCCCCGTGCACGAATTTCGTGCACCATGCCTCTAGTGAGAAATATAATTATCAATAAAAGCTGTCATTATAATTGGGATCTGAAAAAATAATGGAACCCTACCTCACACTTTTGATATAAAAAAACCCAGTGTTTAAATAGAAAAGCTGAAAACATTAATTATATTAATAACTAGTGGCCTGGTGCACGAAATTTGTGCACGGGGGTTAGGGTGGTGTCCCTCAGCCTGGCCTGCATCCTCTCCAATCTGGGATCCCTGTGGGATTGGGCCTAAACCGGCAGTCGGAAAACCCCCTCGCAATCCGGGACTACTGGCTCCTAACTGCTCACCTGCCTGCCTGCTTGATCTCCCCTAACCACTCTGCCTGCTGGCCTGCTTGCCCCCAACTGCACCCCCCCCACCAGCCTGACCACCCCCAACTGCCCTCCCCTCCTGGCCTGATCACCCCTAACCACTTCTGCCTCAGCCCCACCACCATGGCTTTGTCTGGAAGAACATCTGGAAAGTCTCATGGTCTACTTAGCATATTACCCTTTTGTTAATATAGATAGGACATGACATACTTCCATAACTATAACATATCTACCAGTATTACTCTATGAGAATACATACTTCATGCGATAGGAAGGCATCTAATACATTACACTGTATATGTTTTAAGTAGTAGGAAATACTGTATTCGTAGCAATAATATACACCCTGTGACTTCCCTTCCTGATTTGGGAATGGTTCCCCAGTTCTTTGAACGTTTCCTGGCCCCTAATGTATTTTTTTTTTGTCATTCAGTGTAACTTTATTTACTGTTTATTGCACATGATTTGAAGTCTTTAATTTCTAACCACCAAAGATTCAAAGGACTATTTTTTTCCATGAAGTTTAACATTAACATTAGTGAATTCATGTATTCATGTGTTTTTATTGTAAACATCTAAATTATTCACATTGTCATAGATCCTAAACTCATAAGTGTGGACCATGCACAGGCTGGCAGCAAGCCAGGAAGCCACTCTGCAAGCAAAGAGATACTCTGCATAAGGAGAAAAGTCATAGCATAACATTTAATGTCCAACCTGAGTCACCTCAGAATGTTATATATATTGACTTCTTAATTCATATAGTATCGGTTGGTGATGGGGTTGACCTGGTTTCAGGAGGATTATTCCTGAAATAATTAAGGAAAGGGGGGCTTAATCTTTCTTCTTTGTTGCTTGCTCCTCCCCAGCACCTTCATCTTTCTTCTCGTCCTCAGCTTCTTGGGCATCTTTTCCTTCACCTTCTCCTCCTTCTTCCTCCTTTGCGTCCTCAAATTCTTCCTTGGCACCTTCTTCCTCTTCCTCAGCCTCTTCCTTCTCCTTCTCCTCCTCTTCAGCTTCTCCTTCAGAAGGGGGTTCATCCTTAGCCTCCTCAGCTTTTGCAGCCTCAATGGTCTCTTCCACCTCGATCTGCTCCTCCTGGACGTGGCTCGTGTATTAAGAAGGGAAGGAGCGAGCAGACATCAAGTAGGAGCTGGTCTGTAAACCACCGTAGGCAGATCGACCAAAGACCTGGGAACTCTGGGAGTAGCCGCTGGCTATGCTTCCCATGCTGGTGAAACTGAGCCAGGTCTCCTCACCTTCCAAGAGTTTCCTGTAAGCTGCAATGTCAATGTCCAAAGCCATCTTCACATTGAGGAGGTCCTGGTATTCTTTCAAATATCGTGCCATTTCACTCTTTGTAGTTCTCAACTCATTTTCTAATTTGCTGATTGTGTCCTGCATAGCACTAACGTCTGCGTTCTGCTTATCCTCCAGCTCTTGCAGCTGCTTTCCCAGCGCTTTGTTCATGCCCCGGCTTGCTTCCATCTCCAGGGTCTTGGCCTTGAGCAGTCGGCAGCTCTTGGACACCTCGTCCTTGGTGGCACGCACCGCGTAGGTGTTCTTGGCAGCACTCTTGGTCAGCAAGACGAAGCGGCTCTTGTACCATTCTTCGGCATTCTGCATGTTCTTGGCAGCCAGCTTCTCGTACTGGGCACAGATGTCCTTGAGCATAGCGGAGAGGTCAGACTTGGAGAACATGTCCATCTCCATGGAGATCTGAGCATACTGGATCTGCACCTGCAGCTTGGTGATCTCCTCTTTGTGCACCTTCTTCAGAAAGGCGATTTCGTCCATCAGGCTGTCAATGCACTTTTCCAGCTCAGCGCCGGCGAGAGCCACCTCATCTGCACCTTTGCATGCCTCCATCAGCCAGCCCTCTGCATCCTCATGGTTAAGCACCATCTATATATATCAAAGCCTAAGTGACTGTTATGACCAGGTTCAGCCTGCAGGTTGCTCCCAGCCACTTCGGAGCCCCGGTGCCTCCTAACTGCCCACTTCCCTCTCCTTACCAGGGATGGGGCATGGTGGGGCGGGGCACAGGCATCCCATTTTCATTAAAATGTTCAACCTGGGCCTGCTCTCCCGGTGTCCGCAGGCGGCCTGGGGGCAGACAGTGATCCCAGAGACCCTGGCCACCCTCGCCTGCCCAGGTCCCCGATCGCCACCCGGACCCCATGGGCAGCGTCAGGTTATGCCTACCGGGCCTGCCCGGTCCCGATCACCGCCTGGACCCCATAGGCAGCGTCAGGCTAAGCATGCTGGAACTGCCCAGTCCCTATCGCCACCTGGACTCCGCGGGGAGCGTCAGGCGCTGTCCATGCCGCCTGCCTGGGTCCCCGGTAGCTGCCTGGACCCCATGGGCAATGTCAGGTGCTGCCCGCCAGGCCTGCCCGGTCCCGATTGCCACCTTGACTCCCCGGGGGGCGTCAGGCACTGCCCACCAGGCCTACCGGTCCGATGGCGGCCTGGACCCTGCGGGCTACGTCAGGCGCTGCCTGCCCCGCCTGCATATGCAAATTTACCCACCATCTTTGCTTGGTTTATTTGCATATCACTCCTGATTGGCTGTGGGTGTAGTGGAGGTATGGTCAATTAGCATATTTCTCTTTTATTAGAGTAGATAGGCAAAAAAATTTTTTTTGTAATTGATGGATTGAAAAGTAAAGACAAAGAATAGTTGAAAAATGCAATTCACAATTTCGATTTAGTAGGGACTATACATTATGTTCAAGCACATGTGAGGATTTATAAAACTTGACCACATCTTAGCAATAAAGTTAATGTTATTAAATTTCATTGTATTGGTTTCACATTGAACACATTCTTTGATTCCAATAAAATTTAATTTAAATAAACAATCAAAACTTTCAACAAATACCCCATTTTTTTTATAAATACAGAAACACACTTCTAAACAATTCATGGGTCAAAGTAGAAATCATAATGGAAATATGTTAAGACATGAATCATAGCCCACTATGAATCAAATATGTTAAGACATGAATCATAGCCCATACTATGAATCAAAGTTTGTAAGATGAATTTAATACCTTAGAAAAAATTAAATATTTACATTAGAGAATAAGACAGGTTTGAAATTAAAGAGTGCTGCATTCAATTTAGAAATTGAAAAAAATATAACTAAAAATACCTAAGTGTATAAGGAACATTTTATGAATCAATTAGAAATAAATTTACAAACAACTCAATAGAAATAAAAATAATGGGCAGAATAATGAAGAGATAGTTCTTAGAAGTGAAACCTGAATAATCATGTGAAAAGATGGTCAATTTTATTAGTATACAGAGCATTCATATTTAACCATCTATATATAAAAAAGCCTAAGTGACCATTATGACCAGAGGACCGGATGACCGGACTTGGACCATCAGGTGGCAGACGCTCAGCGCAGGAGCTGCCCCCTGGTGGTCAGTGTGCTCCCACAGCCAACCTCCTGCGGCTGTCCAACTTCCCGTGGTCCCTCCTCCTGGCTGGCTGGCCCCAATCGCTGGCTAGGCCGAGGGACCCCACCTGTGCACGATTTCATGCACCAGGCCTCTAGCACTGAAATATGATTTACACTCACTTGATTGAAAAGCTTGGCCCTAAGTATTAGCAAGTATATGGAGCAACAATAATTCTCACTCACTCCTGATGGTAAGATAAATTACACTACCTTTTTGAAAAAGTTAATAATTATGAAGCTACGTTGAAAATACCCATAGCACATGATGTAGGAATTTGAGTGATAACTACATTGTAAAAGTTACAGAACTTTTGAAAACATGTACATTGGAGGACACTGACAAGAATATTCATAAGCCACATTGTTTGAAATAGTAAAAAATTTGATTGGCACACCAATGTCTATCACTAGGACAAATAAATGATTATAGTGTATTCCTACAATGGCACATCACACAACTGACAATGAAAGAACTATTGTTCTATGCAATCAATACAGATAATTTGAAAAAGAATGTTCTGAGGATGAAGCACATTACAGGAAAAAAAATATACTATATGGTTCTATTTAATATCTCTATATATAAAAGGCTAATATGCTAAGTGTCCAACTGTTTGACCAGTAGCTATGATGCGCACTGACCACCAGAGGGAAGATGCTCAATGCACAGGCATGGAAACATGGAACAGACTGATGAATCTCAGAGGGAAGCGGGGAGTGGGGAGTGTGGGAAGAGATTAACCAAAGATCTTATATGTATACTAGAGGCCCGGTGCATGGATTGGATTCTTGGCCTGGCCTTCACCCTCTCACAATACGGGATCCCTCAGGGGATGTCAGACTGCCAGTTTTGGCCCAATCCCCACAGGCCAGGCCGAGGGACCCCCCCTGGTGCACGAATCTGTGCACCAGGCCTCTAGTATAAAATAATATGGTATTTAGGAATATATACATTTATATATAATTGTTCTATTTAGGAATATATACATATGTAGAAGTGGTAGAAGTATAAAGCGAAAAGAGGGATCATAAAAAAAATGTAGTATCATGATAGAAGTGTCAGGGATGGGTTTGGGAGGGGCCTACATGGAGATTCTAGGGTTCTGGTGACATCCTTCGTTACCATAAACTTGCTCTATAGAGAGCAAGTTGATAATATCTACTAAAATTGCCAAATCATATACCCTTATAAGAATGAATACTGCAAAAATAATCCCACACAGGCACAATAATATGTAGCCAGGGTTATTCACTGCAGAACTATTTATAATAATACAATGCTAGAAACATTCTAAATTCTTTCACTAAGGCAGTGGTCCGCAAACTGCGACTCGTGAGCTGCGGTTTGCCGACCACTGCACTAAGGGATTGGCAGAATAAGATAGGAATTATTCCTGCAATGGAATTATTCCAATGGAGCTATATAAAAAATTGCTGAAGTTCTTCATGAATTAATACATAAAGAGCTTGAAGACACTGTTAAGTGAAAAAAAAAGTTTAAAAATTGTGCATTATATGTCAACATTTATATAAAGATAGGATGAAGAATATATATTTAAATATGTATGTAAGTTCAAAATAATATATTTTAAAGTATATGCAAACTAAGACCATTGTTAAAGGGGAAGTAAGCAGGGTTGACAGGAGACAAAGAAGAGGGGCTTTCACTATTTATCATCTTACACAATTTCTATGTTGAAGGTTATGAAAACGTTACTTCCAGGGAAGGGAACAGGATGGCTGGAGAAGGATGTGAGAGAGACTAGTTTTGGCACTCATCATTTGTCTGCTCTTTTTAAATTTTGCGAATGCAATATAATGTTTATATTAACTACTGATAAAATAAACAAAACGACTAAAACAATCAACACAGCCATCCAGTTCCATTCATCAGGATTCTGTCAAGAGACTGCACCAAATATGTGTCAATGATTAGTGGAATGCCATAGAAAAGCACTTCCTTAAAAAGAAATGGGGCTTTATTTGTAAAAGGATATACGAAGTGATAGGGCTATTTCAACCACTACAAATGTCCCTGGGGCATATGTTGGAAATCCTGGGGGCAAGCCTTGCTTCTCATACACTCTTGAAAGAGGAGGCGTAAAATTCATTTACGATCACACAGGAGAAAACTAAAATTTCATTTTTCTCATAGATATATAAAACTGAAAACAGTGCCACAAAGAACACAAGGTCATTTTTGTAGATATTTAAATCTTTTGGAAAATAATAAATGGATACATAATTAAAATAGTCATGAAATTTCTGCAGATTTTTATAAATTTCTTGATGAGAACACAATTCAAAATTTATCATCAACACTTCTTAAAATAGAATAAGAACAAACAAGTAAACAATTCAGTAAAAACATCAGATGTGTGAGCTTGTATGATAAGCATCCGATATTGAAGAGGCTGGAGTGCAAACCACCCACAAACCCACAGTGAGAAACCACGGGAAGGCTCTGTGTGGAACTGTATCTTCACTACAGAAGCATTACATCTTCAGCAGCTTCTCCTCAGGCTTTCTTATCGCATATTTTGAGCTCCTTTAAGATTGCGCAGGAAATACCCTTTCAATTTCTCTGGGAATTGTCACGGCCCTTTTAACCTTTTTTCTCTCACAAAGGAGATTGAGAATTGGACACATCAGATCTAATCTTGGCTGCGAGTGCCCTTGGGCAAGAGACATAACTTCTCTGGGCTTTAATGTCATTTTTGTATAGATGCGACTGTCCCTTCCAAGCCTCTCATTCTATAATGCCAGAGTGAGTGCCCGAGGCTTCTGCAATTCCCACAGCCCCAGGAATAACTCCTTTCTATGCTGACACAAATCAGAGCAGCATTTCTTTGAATCTTCTCTTATAGGATGCTTCATGAGAACACAATTCAAGTAGGACTTCACCTTCTTTTACAGAGAAGTATGAAAATATATGGGGCCTGGCATTGATTCAGCAGCTCAACAAGCTTAGGTCTGATATCTTTTCAATTCTACTGGGCAGACCCTTAAGGTCATGATGGCTGCTGCAGATGCTGACAAACAAACTAAAGACTATTTCCATCACCAGGCAATTCCCCACCTTCCCTACAAGAGGCAACCACTCTTCTAATATCTAATAGATACAGACCATACTAATAGGCTAATTTTGCCTTTTCTGGAACCACATATACATGGAATAACACAACATGTAATAATTTATGTCGGGCTTCATTCATTCAACATTTTTAAATTTATGTTGATATTCATTCATGTTGTAGTTGTTGAGTAATATTGCATTGTATAAATATACCACCATGTCTTATCCATTCTCTCATAGATGGATGTTTGAATTGTTTCCAGTGGGGCTATTATTAATAAGGCTGCTATGAACATTCATGTACAAGTCTTTGAGTGATCCCATATGTTTTCATTTTGATGCATAAAACCCAGAAGTTGAATTGCTGGATCTTGTGGCTGAAGTATATTTAACTTTATAAAATTCTGCTAAGGATTCCTCTAAAATGGCTGAAGCATTCTGCATAATTATTTTTTTTATGATGGCATAATTCTGAAATTGATGCATCATTAATTCTGTATTTTTGCAGATTATTGGACATTTAATTTATATTGTTTTAATGTTACTTTAAAAAAAATACAAAATGCTGCAATGAACACCTTCGTAAAAATAATATTTTTCTGTTACCAAAACACTTCTGCTGTTGCAATATTTAATTGAGATAATAGGGGCAGAGTTGCTGAGTATTGTCATGGCTTCATAATTTTCTAAAAGTGTGTAGCAGTTTCTATTTCCGCAGTAAATTTGAGAACAATTATTATTATAAAGCCCTTTCTCTATTCTATTGAATTTTAACATGCATTGATATTAATTGTACAACTCGGTGAATTTTTACATATGTAAACTCCATATATATAGCCTACATCAAGAAATAGAACATTTTCAGCATCTTATACACCCTTGTGCCTCTTCTAGACTGTATCAGGCCTCACAGAGAGACCTACTATTCTGATATTGATCTCAAAATAATTGTACTTGTGTTTATATTTCATGTAAACAGAACCAAGCAGTTTATACTTATTTATCCTCATATGCAAGATTTAAAAAGCAAAACAGAGCTTTAATTCAAGCCCAATCTTAATTTTTTATTTTAATGGAACATTTAATAAAAACAATCCTCACCATTTGTTAAGTTCAGGAATGCAACCCAGGTGCTACCTAAAGAATTTTCATTCATCATCTCATTTAATCCTATCTAATAAAAGAGTAATATGCAAATTAACCATCACTCTGCTACACCACCAGCCACGCCCACCAGCCACGCCCATCAGCCAATCAGGAGCGAATATGCAAATAAACCCAACCAAGATGGCTACTGCCACAGAGAGCAGGAGGGAGGCTTGGGTTTCCCTGGCAATGGAGGAAGCCAAGCTTTCCGCCTACCCTTGCCGGCCCAGGCCTCCACTCAAGGCTACAAAGTTTCAATGATAGAAGATACATAAACCCAAACAGAAATGGTGGCAGCCATGGAGCTGGAGAGAGCAGGAGGCTAGGGTTGCCCCCGGTGATGGAGGAACCCAAGCTTTCCCCACACCCTGGCCGGCCCAGGCCTCTGCTTAAGGCTACAAAGTTTCAATTATAGAAGATACATAAATCCCCCCAAAAATGGCTGCCACCACAGAGCAAGCAGAAGGCTTGGCTCCACTCCAGGCTACAAAGTTTCAATTGTAGAAGATAAATAAACCCCAGATACCAGGGCCTCCGCTTGGGTCGCCAGGGGGCGTGGCCAGCCTGCAAACCACCACAGGCTCCTCGCCCAGGCTGCCCCACGCCCCAAGGGAACCCCCACCCTGATCCAGGACACCCTTCAGGGCAAACCAGCTGGCCCCCACCCATGCACCAGGCCTCTATCCTATCTAATAAAAGAGTAATATGCAAACTGACCATCACTCCAACACACAAGATGGCTGCCCCCATGTGGTCAAAGATCCTGCCCCCATGTGGACACAAGATAGCCACCACAAGATGGCCAGCAAGGGAGGGCAGTTGGGAGGGACCAGGCCTGCAAGGGAGGGTAGTTGGGGGCGATCAAGCCTGCAGGGAGGGCAGTTAGGGGTGACCAAGCTGGCAGAGGAGGGAAGTTGGGGGCAACCAGGTCTGCAGGGAAAGGCAGTTGGGAGGGACCAGGCCTGCAGGGGAGGGCAGTTAGGGGGGACCAGGCCTGCAGGGGAGGGCAGTTAGGGCAAACAGGCTGGCAGGGGAGCAGTTAGGCATCAATCAGGCTGGCAGGGGAGTGGTTAGGGCAGCCGTGGGCAAACTACGGCCCATGAGCCGGATCCAGCCCGTTCGGCTGTTCTATCCTGCCCGCGGAGCCGAAAGAGCGGAGGGTTCTCTTGCTCTCCCCTCCACTCCTTTACTTTGAATTTATATTAGTTCACACAAACACTCCATCCATGCTTTTGTTCCGGCCCTCCGGTCCAGTTTAAGAACCCATTGTGGCCCTCGAGTCAAAAAGTTTGCCCACCCCTGGGTTAGGGGGTGATCAGGCTGGCAGGCAGAAGCGGTTAGGAGCAATCAGGAAGGCAGGCAGGTGAGCAGTTGGGAGCCAGCAGTCTTGGACTGTGAGAGGGATGTCCGACTGCCCAGTGGGATCGGGCCTAAACGGGCAGTCAGACATCCCTCGAGGGGTCCCAGATTGGAGAGGGTGCAGGCTGGGCTGAGGGACACCCCCCTCCCTCGTGCACGAATTTTGTGCACCAGGTCTCTTGTCTTTTAATAACCCTTTAAGAAACATATAATTGTATCCATTTTCTGGATAATATGTCTGAGGCTAAGCGTTGGGATTAACTTGCCTATCTCACAAGGCTAGTTTGTAACTCAGCAAGAATGCATATCCAGCTGTGTCTAATATCACAGCTCATGCTTTACCTATTATTGAAAAATAGTATTTTATAATTACAAATGATCAATCACCAGAGGAAATATCTAAGCAAGCACCAGAGGATGCTTGTACTGGCCCTGCTTTTCTCTACTCCCTGATAAAAGCTAAAGGCAAGCTGCTAGAGATGAAGGCTCAGAAAGCCAACTTGATGACAGATGCAATTGCCAGGCATTCTGAACTAATCATGTTCTTCAGTCATTATCAACTTTTACTAGAAAATTGAAACAGTAGGTGTATATTAACATTGCATCTCATAGCTGGCCATATTACTGCTAACTGAGGTCATTTTTTCCCATTAAAATGCAATTATTAACTCTAAGACATCAGTACACAAAATTATATAGGATATAATGAACTAAGTAACCAATGCTAGAAAAACAGCATGGGTTCACAAAGTCCACTGTGAGAAAATTCATTTCTTACACTGAACATTTTACCCTGTTGGAGGACAAGGCTGTTCACTGCCCAGGAAAGAATAATGGAAAAGTAAGTCAACCCCGGGGCGTACATCTGTAGGCAGCTGGAAGCAAGGGGCACTATCATCCAAGTGATTTTCTAATCCCAACTGGGAAGAGGAGAGTAATTTGCATAATGGATTGGAAAGTACAAATAGATTTTTGCATCACAGAAACAAAGTTCCAGATAAAAATAATCAAAGAAAATTTTGATAAAAATGCAGGCATCCAGGAAACTTGTCATCATTACAGAAAATGATGGAGCCAGTACTTAAATAAAATGCCAGGTCTTTGTGACAACTTGATTTATAGGAATGAATATAGGAACCCAACTAGGTTTTTTACAAATTCCTTTTAAATACTTTTGGAATATAAAAGAGGTAAAATTGTGTGTGAATACATCTTAAGTACCCAAGTCAATGAAGTTTCACAAAGTTAACACACCAGGGAATTGCCACCCACATTATTTTACAGAACATAGACTGTGTCACAGGAGCCACCAACATTGTCCCATCCTTGTTAATACCCGTCTCCAAAAGTAACCACTACTCTACTTTTCACCTTAAGGTAACTATTCATAGTAATGCAATATTTCAGTCAACATACTGATGCATTAGAAAAAATATGACAATTGTTATCCAATTCCAATTAACATTAAAGGCGTTGAACAAGTGTCATAACAATTTAGCAGTATAGAGTTGCTGCAAGAAAATCTGACATCCTCCTCCAGCCCCCAAGCAAAAAGAAAAGTTCATTTTTTATTGATTTTTCTAAATTTCACTTCACTTAATTCAGGTGCTATGAATGGATAACACAGAATTGATTTTACTTTGAAGTTTTTTATCATATGGCAGCAACACAACTAACTGTGGTTAAGACATGAAAACTGAGTTAGCTTTTCCAGTGTCAGTATGGAGTGATTTCCCTGAGGTCTGCTTTTTAAGCTCTCCCAGTGCCCAAAGGCATACATTACACAATCAGAGTTGGAATGACTTGTGTCCCCTTGGTTCAGTTTTTTAATAGGTAAGTAATCAGCCTAATTGATATTGATTAACTGAACTTGGTCTTATCAAAATTATAATCAAATTAACTAGAATATTATCATGCAAATACTTATGACGTTTCAACCCAAAATAAATGCAAACCCTGAAAATGCTTATGAATACAAACAGTCCGCTAATTATAATCGAAGAGTGTGCATTTCTGCAAAGATTAAGCTCTTTCCATAATTGGTCTGTAGTTGGCTCATTTTTCCCTATCTACATATCGGTTAAGAGGATGTTTTATAATGAATGTATGTTCTCCTTTCCATCTTCCAACCTTCAAATTATTGTTTTCCCTACAAAGATGTTTGTTTGTTGTTTGTTTATTTTGTTTTGTCAGTAGCTTCCTCTGGACACTGGAAGGCTGTGTAAAAGCAACTGAAGGGACACATATTGCTAATCCTGATTTGTCAATGTTTTTGTTCATTTATTTATTTATTTTTCTGAAAGCAAGTGGTTGAATATTTAACCTCTGTTCACACCTCTCCAAATATTTTCAGCAAGCCCCAAAGGCACTCTAGAATGGTGGTGGTGATGGGGGGGGGGGGGGCGGGGGAGGAGGGTTGTGATGCTCACAGCTTGGCAGTAAACCATTACAGCCAGTAGCTCCCTTTTCTGCATCCCACCCCTACTGGGGAAGAGGAAAGCTATTCCTGGAGAAAATAGAGAGGGAATGAATTATCCAGTCGTATTTTTAGATGCTTTCTGAACATCATTTAACAAATCTTCAAAAGCAATGTTCACTTATACCAAACACCCAACTCTGGCTTATAAATACTGCTCCACAAAAGTTTTACGACTTCAACGTTTTGAATCATCTAAGTAAACCCTGCAGTGTGACACTTGGCTTTACTTCTTAATTACACCTTCTGCTCCATGTAACTTCACCCAACCAGATTTATAAATATTTAATCAGATCACTGCTGCCTGCTTAAAAAGGAAAAAGAAACCCTGGCTGCTCCTCTTGGCCAAACATGACCTTGAAAGACAAAGGCACACTAACAATGTTACTCTGATCCTGACTTGCATTTAGGAAAAGGTGTCACAATTGATTAGCAAAATTGAGTTATTAAAAAGTTGACTCAGACTTAGGTAGCTTGGGAAACATAAAAAAAAAAAGCATTATTTCTGTCCTGCCCATAAAATCCCAGAAAGATTAATTTTTCTCATGACTTACTGAATTTTCCAAATTGCCACAGTAATAAAGTTGTATTTAAATATTTGCTTTTCTTTATATGTCTTCTGTAATATGAGATTACAGAATATTACAGTTGTGACTGGAGTATATGAATATAACAATCTTTATACTTTGGGGCTATAAAGTCTTTGAATATGTGACATTGAAATGAATGGGGGCTTTTTTTTTTTTTTGCTTTTATATTTTTGTTTTGTTGCTGTTCTCATATTTTTTAACTTTTAACGAAACACTGAAATGCATGTTGGAAGGTGTTATTTATTTTTTTGTCTTTTAAAATTAATTAACTACTGCAAAATCTTGAGTCTTAACACTGCCCTGCCTATTCCATGTCATATTTGCTCAGCATGCCGGCTTCTGGGAGAAATTTAAGACTTGCTTCTTTGCCAGAAGCCAATTCCAGCATGTCATAATTACAAGAGTTTCATCAAAAGGTTGATGAAACTTGGGGGCTCAACAAGGGCAGAGTCACATATGTAATCACCTGTTGGAATGGCTGAAAGGCACTTCCCCCAAACCTGAATAGGATGATTGTTTGCTGCCAGCTCAGGGCATCTTAATCTACATGTTATTGCCTCCTGTTGGTCAAACACCTGAACAGCTGCAGGCTATTCCCCAATCTGACAATGCTTCTGTAAACCCTACCCTTTGAAGTGTATTATCTCCACCTTGCCTTAGGACAAATTGTGTTAATAAAAAGGAAGGTTCCTGAGATAAGGAAAACTTCAGGTCCTTTAGCTGAAGCTCCACTGACCTCCAATGCCTTTCAAAATTATCTTTCTTCTTTGGACTCATATTTAATCTACACACAGCCTTTCTCCAGAATGCTGAACCCTTTGTAATGCTGGAACAAGAACCCCGGCACTTCTTCTGGGTAACACTGGACAGCTCTCAGGCACTCAGGGTCTCCAGGTCTCACCACAAACTCCCATAAGCATCTCCTTCCCTCTCAGTCCACATTAATCTGAAAGCTATCTTGATCCACTAGAAGCTGAATAAATTTCATTTGCCCTTCAGTGGACCTAAATCTATGGTTTAATAACTTAAATGATATTCACTGATAAGATCACTGTAGCCAACATTAGCTCAAACTCACCCCTTCCTGAGACTTTCCATGAAATCCTCACATAGTTCCATTCTATTTGTTGATGACCACTGCTTTTTTCCCCCCACCCTTTTTTTTTTTTTTTTGGTCTTTGGGGTGGTATTCTGAATTCCCCCAAATCAGGAGCTTCCTAGGCTTTATCCATCTTCTTCCCCACCATGTCCTGATTAGATTGTCAGGACATGCATTTTCACTTAGAAGCTTGGTCTGCATATTTCAGCCGGTTTGACAAAACACCAGCTTCATCTGGCCATGCTTTAATTTGAGACTTTCTCATTTGATAAACAGAGGCATCCTCGTATCTTTCTTGCCACAGTAGATCTGTGTCAAACAAACACAGGGGTGGGGAAAAGTAGGTTTATAGTCATTAATATGAAAAATACAAGAATAAATAATAATACTACTAGAATAAACTGTTTCACATACTCACAACTGTAAACCCACTTTTGCCAGCCCTGTTAAGCCTTCACTCAATATTATCTTTTTTTTTATATATATATTTTATTGATTTTTTACAGAGAGGAAGGAAGAGGGATAGAGAGTTAGAAACATCGATGAGAGAGAAACATCGATCAGCTGCCTCTTGCACACCCCCTACTGGGGATGTGCCCGCAACCAAGTTACGTGCCCTTGACCGGAATCGAACCTGGGACCCTTCAGTCCACAGGCTGACGCTCTATCCACTGAGCCAAACCGGTTTTGGCATTCACTCAATATTATCTTACTTATCCTCCTATATTTAGAATAATCTACAGGTACAAATGTTTTATTACCTTTTTTGAGATTTAGAACATTTGTTTTTTTAAACTCATATTTACTAAGGTAAGGAATATTTAATTCCTGGCTTTTAAATTACTTGTACTTAAAAGGGCACAGAGGACTACTTTACCATTGCAAAATCAAGGTCTTTATGTCCCCCCCAAAAGGCATTGCATTTTGCTTTGATTGGGTGTATTCAGTAGAGGAGGAAGTATGGAGAATGAGAGAGTGGAATAAGAATAGCTTTAGGTTTTATTGTTCCATACAGAATGGCTTTTGTCCTCCTGGTCTGGACTCCGGGAGAAGAAAAATGCTGGTGTAGCAGCCGGCAGCACAAGGACAGCACAGATGAGGTGGGTGTCTTAGGTTCAGTTCCCCAGGAGCAGAGCCTAAGACAGGGATGCTCATAATGTGAATTACTGGGGGAGGGGGACTAGCAGGAGGAATCTGTAAGCGAGTAAGGAAAGCAGGATAGGGCTGAATAAAGAGCCAAGTGAAGATGTGGGTTCAGGTCCCGAATAGTCTTAATCTGGTCCCAGGAGGATCTCTGAAGTGTGAACTGCATTTTAGAATCTACCCAGTCTTGTCTCGAAGCAAGGGGGCTGGGTTTTCATACCACAGGATCCTATGTGATATTCTTTGCAGGTAAGATTTAGGAGGTGCGGGACAGTGGGGAACTCGCCACCATGGCTGCTAAGGTGAATCCAACTGCTTAAGAACCATCTTCCAGAGGTGTTTGCTAGTTAGAGGTTTAGCACTAGTACCTGCTAGAAGCTGGGTGATTTAGATTGAGGACCAAACACATTTGCTACAATGGAGAGGTATTGTGTTAAATAGAAAAAGGATATATTTTGCAACCCTGAACTTTGCTTGGTTTCTGTGTGGTTTAAATACAATTTCACGCTTTGCTGTAGGTTTTTGTGTTTCATCTTCTTTTTGGTTATTATTGTTGTGCCAGGGCCTGTGAGTCTCCCAGCATCTCTTTATTTTCTGCTGTGAGTGCTCTTGAGCTAATATTTTAATTGCTCTGAGCTCTTCATTCTTCTCACCACTCTGATTCTTGATTCTTGGCTATATTCATTTTGATTTTCTGAGTCTGTACTTTTTAAAAAGCAAACTTTTTTATTTATTTAAGCATAGTTGGTGTACAATATTATATTGGTTATATGAGTTTCAGGTGAAAACTAAAGTTATTCTATATTTGTGTACATTGCAACGTGATTGCTTCCAGTTCTACACAAATACTGTTTCATTAATTCTAAGACACATTTTTTTTCACATTTTACAGAAATTAAAATGTAATACACTATAATAACTGGCATTTTTTTCCCTTTTGTACTGGTTACATAAATAGGGGTGCCTTTTATAGTCAATAGCTCCTTAGATTTGATAAAACATGGCATATTATTCACAAAATAAGGTATATGAAAACTTTTAGAAATGTAGCATTTGCTTATGTCTGTATTTTAATGGCAAAATGACTTTGCGGTGGACTTTTAGAATGTAGCCCATGCTCAAGTACCAACGTATTTGAACTAGTACTGCACTGGGAGTATTGTATTCAATGTATCACAATTTATTAGAAGGATTTAATTTATTAATGTAGGAGATAGTACCGTGGGCCATGAGCACATAGTAGGCCCCCAGCACATTTACTTTTTCTATCTATCTTCCTTGTCTTTTTAAGTCTTAAGATGAATCTGCAGAATTAGACACATAAATTGACACCCCACTAATTTTACAAGTAAGGAGGAAACTGTCTGAATTAATGAAAATTTCTGATGGAATTAATAAAAATTGTTGAAAAAATAATTTTTGAAATTCATGAACAAGTAACTGATACAAGGTTATTAAAACATTGCCTAGGATTGCTCCGTATGGCAGCAGTCTTAATAAATGGATAAGAATAATTTAGCCTTTTATTTTTATACTTGGAAAGTACTTAGGATGAGCTTGTCTGTAAGAAGGTTAGACATATCTTCTGTTGCCTGCAATTTTATCTCAACTTTCAATTTGTTTCAGGATAGTTTTCTTTTATAGTGTTCAACTGTATTAGCTTAATTCTAATTGATTTAGATAGATGAAATTTTGTATCCATTTCATGTTTACATAATCCCTAGGCTATTCTTAATTCTTCAGAAATCCTCAAAGTGCACATATCTATAATAATAAAAGTGTAATATGCTAATTAGACCAGTCATCCTTCTGAAGGAAGCCAGGGCTGCAAGGGAAGCCCAGGTCCTGGGTGCCAGAGGGAAGCCAGTGCCCGCAGCCAGGGGAAGGAAGGCCTACTCTTGCACCAATTTTGTGTATCGGGCCTCTAGTTTTGAATAAAAGAAGCCTGACCCAAGCGTCTATGTATTATATGATTCTATTGATATGAAGTTCAAGAACAAACAGAAGTAATTTATGGTCATACAAATGGAACTATAGGGGGTGGTTAACTGGGAAAGGTCAAGATGAAACATATGGGGTGATGCTTCATGTCTTGATCTGGGTTATTTTTAAAAGAGTTTGTACCTATGCCAAAGTTCTTTGAGTTGAACACTCAATACATGTGCATTTTATTGAAGGTAAAGTATACCTTAATAAAGTATTATTAGCCAAAAAGAAGCATAGATTGTTATTTAGATCTTGGATTCAACTTTAGGGAGGAGGTTAACACAGAAAAAAAGGGAGTATAAAAAATTAAAGAGTGGTTAGATAAAAGTATTACATGTTTATATTATTTATCTAAAGCCCAGTCTTTGCTCCATCACCTAGTACAAACTTTAGATACTGATTATGGTAGAAATTGCAATAACAATCTGCTACCTCTACAAATTGAATGCTAACTTTAAGTTAACTAAAATGAAATTCCAGAATAAACTCTTCTTTCACTAAATCTTGGTCTTTACAAGAACTTTACAACTGCATTGCCTCTGTAAGTTAAAATGGTCAGAAACTCCACCAACAGTTTTTCTTTAGCAAAGCTAATAATCACTACAGGGACTAGACATCACCCTATCACCTATGGCTGATTTTCTAAGTAGCTTTTCTCTGTGCCTGCCAGACTTGAGAAAACCTGAATTCCCTCTTGACTAAAACATGAACTCCAAAACTTATATAATAAGTAATTGAGTTAAGCTGTCTTATGATACAGACATATATAAAGTGGTTGCTCTGGACAATTATCACATCCTTTTATACATAACGGATCAGGACATATCCAATGAGGAATTTGAAAGCTAAACATTCTCTATGATTTAATGAATGATGTTCTAATAGAGCCTTGAAACTATTGAGCAAATGAGAGTACAGCCATAAAAAATAGTTTTCAGCCCTAACCGGTTTGGCTCAGTGGATAGAGCGTCGGCCTGCGGACTGAAGGGTCCCAGGTTCGATTCCGGTCAAGGGCATGTACCTGGGTTGCGGGCACATCCCCAGTAGGGGGCGTGCAGGAGGCAGCTGATCGATGTCTCTCTCATCGATGTTTCTAACTTTCTATCCCTCTCTCTTCCTCTCTGTAAAAAATCAATAAAATATATTTTAAAAAAAATAGTTTTCATATGGGATTTTATGGAAAAAAGCAAGACTATCTATATATACATATAAAACCCTAATATGCAAATAGACCAAACAGCAGAACAACTGAACAACTAAACAACTGAACAACCAGTCATTATGACGTGTGCTGACCACCAGAGGTGTGCGCAGAACATGGCAGGTGTTGACAGCAGGTGGTAGAGCATGGAACATGGCAGGCATCGGCCAGGGTGGGATGGTGGAGCAGGTGAGTGGGGGCACCAGACCAAGGTGGGGTGCTGGTCACTGTCATCAGGCGAGACTCTTGTGGTTACTGAAAATTCTTTGCTCCCACACGCCGCAGTCCCACCGGGCACTCGCACCTACTGCCAGCACCAGCCCTGCTCACACTCGCTGCCAGCGCCCGAGCCACCACTTGGACCCGCTGTGGGCACCCAGCACCAGCGCCAATCACCCCTGAGGGCTACCCCACCTTCCCCTGCTCCTGAGGGGCTATAAGGGCAGCAGCCACTGCTCACACCCACTTATGGTACCATCAGCGGGTGCAAGCAGGGCTGGAGCCATCAGCGTGTGGAAGTGGTGGTGGCAGGAGCAGGGCTGCTGGCAGACAAGGGATGGAGGGCCCAGCAGGAGGGGCCTGGTGGGGGCGTGGAGGGTGGGCTGAGACCCACCCCTGTGCCCACCGCAGCCGCCTGGCCCACAGTTCCTTTCAAAGTGCACAAATTTGTGCACTGGGTCCCTAGTCTAATAATATTTGTTTATCATTTTGGTACATTTCTGGGGTTGCAGAAGTCTATATTTGGCTCCTAGGGTGTTTTCTGCTTTTATTTGCTCTAATAAAACTAAGTAATTATACAAAATGGAAGCAATTATACAAAGATATCCAGGTCCCTAAGAGCAACTCTCTTACCTAAAATTTTAATCATCATTGAGTATAGAGGGAGTTACAAAGAACAAAGATGGTATTTTATATTTGCTAATGATAGTATTTTATATTTCCTTTTGTTTTGTATTTTGTACTTCCTACTCCCTCTTTCCCTTGTGGGTTCATATACTTCACTTTTACTCTTCTTTCAGATCTCAGCTCAAAGTCCCTTCATCAGAGAAGATTTTCCTTACCTTTCCCTCCCATAGGTTCCTTTCTCTAAATGCACTCACAACATGAAAAATCTTTGATGAATGGTTTTTTGATTGAATGAATGCCTGGCCACTTTGGCCATGATTTAACTACTATATCTATCTTGTCTAAGACTTTAGTCACTAGATGTTTTGGAATTTAAAACCTTTACATGTGACTAATAGTATATAGAAGCAAACTGAAAAAAAATAACACATATGTGAATGTCAGGGTCATAAGGTCTCACTTTCTATAAAAAGCTGAGATCCTTCTTTTTTTAAATCTGAGATTGATCAAGATCCAAAGCAGTCCCAATATTTCTAGTTTCTAATCTGGCTAAATGTAGCTATCGCTATTTGAATGTTAGGGAAATAACTGACTCACAGACTTTAGATATTTCCT
This sequence comes from Plecotus auritus, assembly GCF_963455305.1. NCBI lineage: Eukaryota > Metazoa > Chordata > Mammalia > Chiroptera > Vespertilionidae > Plecotus > Plecotus auritus. The sequence goes on along the minus strand of NC_137782.1, from coordinate 71,967,624 downwards.
GTACTTACATGTGTAAAAGGAAAACTACCTGTGGTGGGTTAGACTGTTATCCTGGAAGGATCACTCATTCTGCTTCATACTCTTGGGAAGACAACACCCCTGTGCTCCATGTGAGCTAGGCTTGGTCATGTGACTTGCCTTGGCTTCATCATGAACAGATTGATTAGACATTGGGCTCAACTGTGTAATGGGCTTTGACAAATGTAATATTAGCAGGGGTGATGCAGCAGAAGCTTGAAAGTGCTCTCATAGGCATGGACCATCAGTAGGAGGACAGCATGGCTCAGAGGAGAGGCATGAGGTCCCTGTGGAGCAGAGCCACCTCTCTTAGTCCACAAAGCCAAGATGAGTCCAGACAGCCACCCCCAGCTGACATGGCAGGAGAGATAATAAATTTTTTGTTTGTTTAAGCCACTGTACTGGAGGGTGTCTGTTATGCATCAATATTTAATATGTACATTTGTGTGTTTTTTAGTGTGTATGTATTTTATAGGAACTTTATATTGTGCCTCCCTCAAAGCCATGCAAATTATTTCTGACTAAAGGCCCAGTGCACAAAATTCGTGCATGGTTGGGGGGGGGGGTCCCTCAACCCAGCCTGCACCCTCTCCAATCTGGGACCCCTTGAGGGATGTCCAACCACCCATTTAGGCCTGATCCCAGAGGGATCCCGGTGGGATTGGGCCTAAACGGGCAGTTGGACATCCCTCTCACAATCCAGGACTGCTGGCTCCCAACCGCTTGCCTGCCTCTGCCTGATTGCCCATAACTGCTTCTGCCTGCCAGCCTGATCACCCCCTAACCACTCCACTGCCAGCCTGATCGATGCCTAACTGCTCACTGGCCAGCCCGATTGCCCCTAACTGCCCTCTCCTGCCAGCCTGGTCACCCCTAACTGCCCTCCCCTGTCAGTCTGGTCCCCCCAACTGCCCTCCCCTGCAGGCCTGGGTCCCCCCAACTGCCCTCCCCTGCAGGCCTGGGTTCCCCCCAACTGCCCTCCCTTGCTGGCCTGGTTTCCCCCAACTGCCTTCCTCTGCTGGCCTGGTCACCCCCAACTGCTCACAACTGCCTTCCCCTGCCAACCATCATGTGGCAGCCATCTTGTGTCCATCTGGGGGCAGCCATCTTTGGCCACATGGAGGTGGCCATCTTGTGTCTTGGAGTGATGGTCAATTTGCATATTACTTTTTTATTAGATAGGATTGAGGCACTGAACATTGAACTGACCCAGACTGTGGGGAGCGGAGATTTGGAAGAAAGTTCTAATTAACTACTCTCTGAGTTTGTAACACAAGTTTCCAGACAGATCATGCATCAATTTGAGTAACTGTATGGGATACAGGAAAACACCTACATAGGAAAGCTTGCATACTTTGACACAAATTTCACTGAGCTATGTATATGACAGGAAGAAAGTCACGGGAGAGGTAAATGATCAAGATAAAACCTCTAATATTTGTATACAACCTGAGTATATTTAGTGTCATAATTACAAATGTAACTTGCAGTAACGCTGACTTCATGCTAACAGTCATTTGTTTAATGAAACCACTATCTTAATGAAGCTGATGTTATTGCTGAAACAGCTCTCTAGTTGAAGGGCCATCATTATTGTCACTTTAAAACAGGAATAGCAAATTAAAAGTGTGGGCTATCCTCCAAGACAGAATACTGTACATAGAAACTTCTATTGTTTCCTAGATGACAATACTTCGTGCCTTGACTAACATTTTGCCTTCCATTCTCTCCCCGCCCCACCCTTGGCTCTTATGAACTGATCACTGTCAGTGAATACAGATGTCTTTTAACCTATGACCTTGTTAGTGGCAATGTGGCCTGTCGGACAGCAGCAGACCTGGGAGTTTGCTAGAAATGTCAAATCTCAGGCACCCACCCAGAATTGCAGAATCAGAACCTGATGTAGCAAGGTCCACAGGCAATCGAAATGCAAGCACATCAAAGTATGCAAAACACTGCTCTGAAAGACAGTTCCTTCATATGATAAAAAGATGTGGATTCTAATGAACAAAATAAACTAACCAATAAAACAGAAACAGACTCATAAATACAGAGAATAGACTGACAACTGTCAGAGAGGAGGGGTTTGGAGGGCTGGGTGAAAAGATGAAGGGATTAAAACACACACACACACACACACACACACAACCTCCAAAACATTCATAGGCAGATAACAGTATGGTGGCTACCAGAGGAAAAGTGGGGGCGGGGTGGGGGAGCAGTAGAAGATGGTATAGAGGGGATAAATGTTGATGGAAGGAGGCTTGGCTTTCAGTAGTGAATACACAATACAATGTACAGATGATGTATTATAGAATTACACATCTGAAACCTATACAATTTTATTAACCAATGTCACCCAAATATATTCAATAAAAATTAAAAAAATAAACTATAAGCTAATATCCAAAATTCTGAAGGCATCTCTATATAACTGAATTAAAGTGCTATTACTCACAATGTGGTCTATGGCCCAGCAGCTTTAGCATCACCTGGGTACTTGTTAGAAACCCAGGACCGCAGCCCACCCCTGCAATACTGTGGAAGGATATGTTCCCACAAGATCCTCAAGTAATTTGTATAAATGTTAAAATCTGAGAATCACTTCTCTAAAATATCCTTTCTAAAGGCTTACTTTACATATAAAGCAAAAGATAATAATATAATAATATTCATTCATAATACCAAACAGGATATATCATGAGGCTAACTGAAACATATCACTTTAACTTTTAGCCAAGATTTTTATTGTTAGGGCAGAAGCAACACTATAAGAGAATAGAAAGGGCTTTACTCTGTGGGACACAATATTGTTTAAGGATTGGAATTTTTTTTATTATGATAGATCATTTTTCTTCTTAATGATAAAGTTTAAATGCTTTTGTTTCTTCAGCTCTGATAGTGCTTTATCAATTCCTTTGAAAGTCTTTTGGCTCCATCCTCATCCAGGAGGTTTAGAGCATGCTATCTTATTTCAGAGGTTATTTAATGATAGCAACTGGCAGAAAGGAAATCGAATTCTTACAAGACTTTAATGGGAATGTAACTCTTGGTATCAGCACCTGTTTTATATTTTGTATGTCTTCATTTTTAACTGTCCAATAAATTCCCATGTACTTGATGATTTAAATGAAGATAACTATTTATGCTGTAAGAAAATGTAACTTGTCTTACCACACAACTTACTAAGAAGAGAGTGTTCATTCTGTGTTCTGATGTCACTTAATAGATTACCTATTTTGTGTGTAAATGAGTAAGTGTATATGTGTGCCCTCAATTACTGCATAACATACATCTATGCAGCCAGGGGCTCTAATATTGAGTGCACAGCTTAATGGAATTGTTTAGAGCTGTACCCATGTGTGACCTCTTCCAAGATAAAATAATATGTCCATTACCCCTGAAGGTTTCTTCTTATCTCTTCTCTTTGATTAATATTTCCTGTTCTTCACGTCATATACATGGAATAACACAAGTACTTGTCTGTGTCTCAAGTATATATTGAATCTTTTGTTTAATACTAAAAAATCCACAGTTAAGAAAAAGGAAGGAAAAGTTAACATCATATGAGTTCTCCAAGAATCTTAAAATAGTTTATATATAAAAATATTTTGGATAAGTTTTAGTAGGTTTATATTTACAAAGCTTCAGTACCTCTCTCAAGCAAACCACACAGAAAAAGGAGATAAAATATTTAGTAAAAATAAATGTTTTAAACTGTCATATGTTTTAAACTATGATAGTTTTAAAAAATAAATTAAAATAACTTAAGAATTGTAAATGTAACATCTACATTTAAATCTTGATTTTGTTATATTGAAATATTGACTTATTTACATAAGTTTTTCATAAATTTTCACTATCTCAGTGAATCAGAAATGTACTAAAAATGATTGCACACTTAATTCATAGATTTGTAACTAAAACTTCATCACTGTTTTAATTCCAAAAGCACTGATCATTTAAATCCCAAATCTAATAAATATTGTAACCGTATGGACTAAAATTTTGGAATACACACCTTTTATTCCCTGCTTCTATTTAAAATAAATGGTTGTCCTAGGTTAGGTGACTACAGGATTAAAACCCTCTGCTTTAGGAATAGTCCTGTTGAAGCTTAATTAGCTTCTGCAGAACAGTAATTAAAAATAAATTCACTTCTGTGACAATAAATTTTCAAATTATAGTTTTAAAAAGAATGTTATCCTTTAAAAAATAATGCAGTCAATTAATTTTGTTGTGAATACACAGGATTAGATTTGGCTGGTGGAAATTTTCTAACATGGAAGTAACCTGTCCCCAGTTCTGAAATCATTTGGTTGTCAGAATAAACAAGCTCCTCATTATATTTGACACTGGATTCATTCTAATATATTATCAGTACAATGATCTCTGAGACTCATCCCTAGTAGGTAAAATAATGACTTGCACATCCCTAGAAAATCTTCTCAGGCTCTTTGCCCCTTTTTATCCAAAAAAATCTACATTAATCAGTCAATTAAGGCATTATGCAGTTCTCCATTGCAGGTCATAAATTATAATCATTACAGAAATTAGTGAAAAAGGGTTCCATAATGTAGTCCCTCAAAAGAAAGCAGAAATATAAGCAAGGACAAAAGAAACAATTTTTTCTGTGCCTACACAAGTCCTTAAAAGGCCTAATGGGATAATATCAGATGGAGTAGCTTCTTGGAAAATAACAATATTCCTGAGTCTTCATTAAAAAAAAAAAAAAAAAAAAAAAAAGCCTAAATTGAAATCGTCACTGTCTTAATATTGCCAAAATATATGTATTTTAACTGACCTCTCCTATCTTTAATGGCTTTTTTTTTCAGCCACTGCCTTTCCTAGAGGGTACAGTTGTCTAAACAGTTAGGTTAATTAGCTGATATATTTACTCTCTCTTTAATTTCTTTGCATTGTATTTTATAAGCATAAAGAATAATATGGTTTGATGGATAACATTAACTAGATTTCTTTTAGTATACAAACAGAACTGTAAACATAGATTGCCTCTGCTTTCTACCTCAGACTGACTGAATCTCATTGAAAGATTTTTCATTTGAATTTGTCTTTATTTCCAATGCACCTGAAAAATAGGTTCAATAATCTCTTCAGTACAAAATTATCACTTCATTCCCAAGTTGTCTCAGAAGGATCACTGCTCTCTCATGTGAAATGTGTTTTGGAAGCATTCTGAAGTAGGGCACCATTTCTGTTGCCCTGCTGGACACCGGTAGGGGGCAGGTGTGATTTCTCTCCAGCAGTACAGCACGAAGACCCAAACTAGAGTATTGGATACCAGTGAAGTTTCAGCATTGAACTGCTACTACTGCAAAAAGGTTAGGCCTTGATGGCCAATGGCTTATAGTTTTTATTGACATTAAGGGAAAATATAATTCAAATATAAGGCGGTAATGTATACAAAGGTGGGGAAGAGAGAGTTATTTGCCCCAGGTGCAGGTAACAAGGGAATACATTAGCCAAAAGATTTTCTAAAAAAATTATAAGTGGAAGTTGGTTGTTTTTATATTATCCTTTCCTGGCAATTCTTAATATGTCAGTAATAAAATATCACCCCTCAGAAAATATGTATATTTTTTGGTTTTACTACTCAACTATTTTCTGGGTTACTGCTGCACACGCAAAAATACAAATATAAATACTAGAGGCCCAGTGCATGAAATTCGTGCATGGGGGGGGGGGTGTCCCTCAGCCCAGCCTGCACCGTCTGCAGTCTGGGACCCCTGGAGGGATGTCCGACTGCCTGTTGGCTTCCTCCATTGTCAGGGAAACCTAAGCCTCCTGCTTGGGTTAATTTGCATACTTGCTACTGATTGGCTGGTGGGCATGGCTTGTGGCATAGCAGAGGTATGCTCAATTTGCATGTTTCTCTTTTATTAGTGTAGATGTGTACGTGTGTATATATATATATATATACATATATATATATAATGTATTTATATATAAATATATATTAAAATTACATAAACATATAATTTATATATGTATATATTTTATACATATATTTATATACTGTAATATATAATATATAAATATATACATTTATGATTTTAAAATTGTATTTATTTCTATATATTTAACTTAAATATATATTTATATGTGTTTATATGTATGCTTATATACCTATTTTTAAATGAGCATATTTTTATTATTTAACGTTTTAATAACCATTGCATTCTACCTGTAAGTTCTTTTGGAGAACTCTTACTTACAGGTGACCCCTGGCACATAGCTGACATAAACAGACTCAACACCACACGTTTGTTTTCAGGACAAAAAGCACGTAACTGTTTGGCTTGAATTCACTCATTTTGGTCAAAGGCCAGGTCTCCAGCCTCTGTGGCATTATGCCAGAATTTAAACAGTTGACTAGACATAAGAAAAGATTGTACAATGATGGTCAAAATGAAGAAACAAAACTTGAACCACTTCCAGTCTGTCACTTGCTGTGTGACCACTTGGTAATTTATCTGTGTTTAAAATTTAAAGCAGTGAAAGCATAAACTTGAGGTGTTATTTATTTGTGGGTAAGCCAAAGTTTTATATCTGAATATATTTGTTGTATTTTGGGTTGCCATTTGAATTCAAATCCCCATATTGTTTTACTTATAACACATTCAAAATTATCCTAGTATTTGGTAAGGTTGGCTCCATAAATCTATGTTAGCCCCACTAATAGATTTGGGATACAAGTCTTTAAATTATGTAGAGATTTTTTTCTTGTTAATTGTATAATTTTCTGATTAATTCTCCTGTCTGCAATATTTTTAAGTTAAACTAATTGAAAAACTTGAAAATTTTCTTATATGTTTATGTAATTTTAATATATATTTATATATAAATACATTATATATATATATATATATATATATATATATATATATATACACACACACACACATACACATCTACACCACATTATACACAGCTATCAAAATATGCCTGGCATAACTGTGATCCTTCCCTTTGGAAATGAATTGTGATAAAATAATACAGAGGCTAGTATAGCAGCTATAGGATAAAGGGTGTTAGATGTTACAGGGGTCTACTTTGAATATGCAGATCTCAAAATTACAAATAAAAATAAAAAGGGAGATAAATAAATTTCCAATACTCAAGAAAGAATATTTGATAATGGTATATTTCTTATTCCATTCCTTTTGTATTGTATTTATTGATGTATATTATTAAACCATTTATTTTCAAGTACTGCATTCTTAACCTCTTTATAATGGCTGCATTAAATTCTCTTTCCAACTCCTAGCATCAATCTCTCCAATCCCTTCCTTGGTAGGCAATATATAAATACCCACATGTCTACCCTCATGAGCAGCTCCAGCTTACAACGTATTTGTAGCGAACTTTGTTTGCCCTGCATTTCAAATCTACTATTTCTCGTATATCCACTGAGTCCTGCTTCTTGGCTTGAATCTTAAGTTGATGGATAATTGGCTCGTGATGGATATTGACCTCTGTTATTTCCTTTCTACCTGGACTTTGATTCTTGCTTACTGCTGATTGTGGCACCTGGGAAATCATACTCCTTAAAACTTTCATTATCCTAAAGGGTTTGTAATGTATTACTTACTGTGATCTTTGGCAACTCTTACTTCCCAGTTACTTTCTCAGTTACTGTTACTTTCTCAGATCCCAACAATCTTGAAGTAACCGCCAATTTATTGATATCAATCAATTTTTACCTAGTGTGACCATTGTCACCTTACAATTTATTTTTGAAACCATGAAGTTTGTGAGATTAGAAGTTTTTGAATAAGATATTGTTTTTATTATATGATTATACCTATACAATAATCTATTAAAATTAGTTGAGATAAAATTCTCACAATAATATGCTATTAAAAATGAAAAACCAAGGGCCAATAAAAAATGGACACCAGATGTTATCTGAAGTTACAACAGATAAAATGAGGTAAAAGGTTACTCTTTTCATAATTTCTTTTGACTTAAAGAAAGCATTTTTAGATTAGTTGTGGTTAGTTAGATGGATTATTTGAATTCTATCTTCGTTGGCAATTCACCTTATAAATAGCTAGCCAACACATGGAAATTCACTTACTATGGGCCAATTGGCCTTTTAAAAACATCTATAATTGTAGCTTCATTAAAGCTCAGATTTTTCCTCATGTGTGCTTCGACTTGTTCATGGAGAAGTTCTTTGTTAGTTGTTGGCATGTGAAAATGTGGAATCTTCATGTTCAATATAGAGAATACCGTAAAAATGTTGACATAGATAATTTTACATTGAAAAAAAGGGGTTGCTTAAAGAAAATCTTCTAGTGTGTCAAACACAATTTTGTGTAGAGAAAATAATGTATATTAGGTAAGGAAGTTCAGTTGAGATAAGGTTCAAGTCCACAGAGCTAAAACCACTAGGTTAGAAATACTGACCAGATACTAACAAGCAATTTTTAAAAATCAAAATTTTAAGGTAAATGATTTTTTTCTAAAATTCTTGCAAACCAAGAAGGCAACCAAAAATCAGATAATGACTTATTGGCTCCAGTGTTATATTAACTAAGTTATGAATGGCCAGTAGCTGAGGAGTAAGAAAGGAACAAGGAAAGAGAAACCAGGGAAACACACAGACCCAGTGCAAATATTTCTGTCCAAATATAAGTTAAGCTTGACATTCAAAACAGCAAGTTAAATTCTCTAGCTGTGCCAAGTTATTCCCTCAAGAAAAAATGGAAAACAGCACTTTCCCAGTTGTCCATTTGACAGATTCCTCCAATAATAATGGCAAGTAATTTCCATGTAATCCAAGCCATCTTTAATTAAATCATTACCCCATTCACTCCCTTAAAGACCAACTAGTTTTCTCCAAACAGATGTCACATAATTATCATCTCCAAAGGGATTCCTTTCAACTGAGACAACTGTATTTTCCCTCCTCGCTCTCATAGATACTAAAATTTCCAGTGGGCTCTTGGAGGAGAGTTCATCTCATTGAGCAATTTGACAATTTCAGAAACTTGTCCCCATCACATCTAGAAAAACAGGATATATTTTATGAAACATTTCACTTGATATCACAGGAATGAGAAATTTGTCAATGCAAAGATTTCAGAAGTTTTTATGTTTGTATTAGAAACAAACACCAAATAGACTAGCAGGTGCCATTTCTTTTATTATTTCTACTCATTCCCTCCACTAATTGGAGAAGAACATAAACATTTGATTGCTGCTTTATTCACTGATTGCATTAATTCAAAATGTCTCCGGAGGGGTAACTAAACCCATTTTCATTCTCTCCATCCAAGCCTGTTTCCCTACTAGTCACAGGCGGTTGACATAGAGCAAGCTGCTGAGTCTCAAGCGTGCTCTCTGCTCAAAGAGGAGACAACAGACTGAAGAAAGTGCAATGGACTAGGAACCATTGCCAGAAGCCTGGGGCAAGAAGAATTGTCATTGGTACGCCTTGAGAATAGCTTCTTCCTTTATCACAGTAAGAATTACCCAATGTCCTCCTTTTTTGAGAGAAAAGACACAAAAGAGTCACTTCTCAATGCCACCTTGGCAATACCAGACAATTCAGTGGTACCCTACTTTCAATGCTTTTTGGAGAATAAATATTTTAGAGGGCACCCAGGTGTTTTTATTTTGCTTTGTTTTGTCTTCCTGGTGGTTAAACTGTGTTTTTTAAGGTGAGATCAGAGAAAAACACTGAGAAACAGGAGAGGAAGAAAACAGGGGCAGGAAAAGAGGAGAAAGGGAAGGGGGCTGAGGCATACTCATTGTTTTTTAATTATGTGAATTTCAAGTATAACCGCAAAACATCTTGTGGCCTAGGTTACAACTAAATTAAAACTTATAAGGAATCCCACTTTTTACTTTTATTTATAAGAAAGCAATTTTCAGTGCGATTTGCCATTATTTTTGGTATTTCCAGACACCTGGGAGCTTTTCACGTGTCTACCCACATATAAGTTAGGTGTGGCTTGCTTTAATAAGGAAATGTCAGCAAAAGTGGCCTGTGTCACTTCTAGGAGGACGCTTGAAGAATCAGGGTGTGATCGGTCACTTGCCCTTTTCTTCTGCCACAGCAACTGGCAACACAACAAATGGTGGCTGCTCCATCATATGGGCCTCAGAGAGAAGATACAGAGCACAACTGCTCTGTCCTGCTTGTGGCATGAATCATTACTTTGTCCAGCATCTCCACACTTTATGTGCTACCTGCCTTTTAGTCACTTAGTAGCCAAATTGGTAATCAGACCAGCCAGGAGGGAGGGAAGGAAGGAGAAGGAGACCACATTCACATGTAACTTTTATGATAGTATGTTGTTATACTTATTCTATTTTCTTATAAGTTACTGCTGTTAATCTCTTAATGTGCCTAGTTTATAAATTAACGTTTATCACAGGTATGTATGTACAGGAAGAAATACAGTTTACGGAGGGTTTGGTACCATCTGCATTTTCAGGCATCCCCCGGGTGTTTTGCAAACATATCCCTAGCGGATAGGAGGGATACCACTGTACAGTGAAGCTTAATCGAGAAAGATACATATTGTATTAAGTTTTTTGGCAAAACCCAATTAATCCTGATGCCCCTCAACTCTGTCTATCCCTGCTCCAAGCCTAGAGATGAAAACAGCAGCATACTGGATAATGTAAGAAAAATAGAAAGACGGGGCTTGGAAACAGTGACACAGCTGGTCACATTATTTTCTCCCCTGCAAGCTTATTAGTGAGGTAATTTACAAATTAGCTGAGTAAATAAAACTTTTCTATTCAACTTTCATAGAATTTAAAAAGTTTATATGAAATGTTTCAGTTACTTAATATTTAAATGAGAAATGTACTCCCATGCTTTAAAATTCAAAAAGTAAAGCCAAAGTAACCCCTGATCCTATCAACTCAGGTCCTAACCCTCAATTCCTAAATTTTAGTTGTTTTACACTAATGTATGCTTCCAGAAATTATTTAAGTGAATGTACAAAAATACTGGTGGCTGCTTGGACTGGCTATTTTCTCTCTATTTCGTAGAGACACTGCACATTAAATTAATATATATATTAATTTAATGGCTTCATACTATGTATATTGTCATACTTTAAAATATCCTTTTTTATATATACACTATTTGTAAATATGTGATATCGAAATCATTGTGATTTTGCAGAGAATGGAGAAAATAAATGGATAGGAGTTGATTAAAAGTTTGTGAGATTAGAAATAAAGTAATTTTCTTTTTTCTATATATTCATGCAATAAATTGTCCATGTGACTGTGCATAGGGTTCAATAGTAAAGAAAAATCAAGTGCTGATATTTTTCCAAGATTTACTCTGTATGCTCATGTACACTTATGTAACAGATCGGAAGGTGTCTGCTAACTCTTCAGGTAAGAGAGAAGGGGAAAGAGTTGAGGAAGAGGCAATGTCAAGGAGGAGGTGATGTTGAATTCTGTGTAGGAGGAGGGCAGAGGCATCCTGCCAGGAATCCCAGGGAAGGAAAAAACCATGTGCAGTGTCTCTAAGAAATAGAGAGAAAATAGCCAGTCCAAGCAGCCACCAGTTTTAGTTAGAGAGCTGAATATCATTTTAACAATCTTGGACACATTGCACTGTTGGCGCTGTGCTGGAGGAAACGCCTAGTCAGATTGGCGGTTAGAAAGATTACTTCCTAGTATTCTATTACTACCGGTGCCTTCTATAGTTCACTACCCAGTGCTTTCCCCTCTATAAACTAAGTTGACCTTCATATTAAACTCTAAGGTGGGTCTCATTTTGCCATTGCCCTGGTAAACTAAGGTGCTAAGATCCATAGCACATAGCTGGTCAGTGGAAGACTCACACACTCGCTCCCCTGTTCAGCAGAGCCCAGGATTGTTGAAGAAATGTGATTAGCCAGAACAGAATAGAATAGAACGGAAGACTAAATCTGCCAGTGGCTTATGGATTTTCTGCCTGGGGAATGGAAATGGGAAAACTTGAAATACAGGAATTAGAATAAAATTAAACTAAGCTTGCAAATTTATTTGATATTGGAATTATCAGCCAGATGGTAAAAATATTGTCTGGGATTGGGGTTTTATACAACTACTAGAGGCCCGCTGCATGAAATTTGTGCATGGAGGGGGGGGATGGTCCCCTCAGCCCAGCCTGAACCCTTTCCAATCTGGGACCCCTCGGGGGATGTCCAACTGCCAGTGATCAGGCCTAAACTGGCAGTCGCTCATCTCTCTCACAATCCTGGACTGCTGGCTCCTAACCGCTCACCTGCCTGCCTGTTTACCCCTAACTGCCCCCCCTGCCAGGCTGATCACCCCTAACTGCCTCTGCCTGCCAGCCTGGTTGCCCTCAACTGCCCCCCCTACCAGCCTGGTCACCTCACACAGTCTGCTGCTCGGTCGTTTGGTTGGCCCTCACTAACCCCCCTGCCGGCCTGTTCACCCCACGCAGCCTGTTCGGTCATCCATTCAGTTGCGATGGTCACTTAGGCTTTTATATAGATAAATTCTACCAGCAAATAATGTAAGAACACTGAAAAGATCACAAAATATTTTCTCCATGTGTTGGAGACTAGCACATGGAAAACGACTTAGAATCAGCAATGGAGCTACTATTAACCAATCAGTAAAACTTTGGAAATTTTCTCCATCTATGAGAATGCAGTTGTTCAAAGAATAACTAGAAGTTGAAAATGTTCAATGGATAAATGCACGTAGGTATGAAAAGACTTTACCTAGTTAAATGTAAATCAATGTAACAGAAAATAAATAAGCATTTCATGTCTTCCAAACAAGGATAGGTGTATATTAATAACTCTGCAAATAATATAATAAAAGATTTCAAACTGTAAACATGTCCATCTGTCTTGTTAATTGAAAGATGTGAAAAAATTAATTTTCAGAAAAATATATGGCTATTAATACCATATTAAAGAAGCTAAAATAGGAATAGATTTTTGTTATTGGCTTTATTATCCCTCTAAAAGATAAATAGTGGCCAAGAAATTTTTTCAAAAATCAGAAAGTCATTGTCACATAAAAGACAAATGTGGATATGAAGCACTTGTGAAAAATATTATGCACTAGACTAAAAATAAATGCAGTGATAAAAAAACATACAACACTGCCTAATAAGGCTAACTTTCTTTAGTCAATGAGCTTTTTGCCTGTTTACTATTTATTAACTGATTTTTAAAATTCACGAGTTCAGATATTTTCCATATTTTATTTATTCAAACATAGCCTGTACATTTATAAAAAATATTATTAATCTTGTTTTTTTATCATTCACACAGATAATTATTGTAATAATCAGTAAGTCAAAGTAATGTTTTGATCCACATGAAATAATCTAAAACTATAATCCAGAAGTCACAAACAATATATGTTATGGTCAAATAATTAATTGTCTTGTAATAGTTGTGAGCAGCCTTCAAAAACTAAAAAAAAAAAAATCATCTTGGTTTTCAGAAAATGCCAATGACAGGATGGGTAATTTGGATAATTTTCTCCTCAAAACATATTTAATAATTGCTGGCAGAATTGTTAGCAATTATTAAATATGTAAAACTGTGTTCAAAATATTATCTTCTAATTTACTTTTCAAAATTACTTTAGACAGATGATATTTAGCTAAATTCTCATACATCCTTTTAAAGTTCAGTAACAAATATTAGATGGGTATTTCAAATATTCAACAATGCATTTAATAAATTTTAAAAAACTCCAAACACTTGCTAGTAGAATATATGGCAGCAGTTATACACAAAATAAGATGCAGATTTGCTGTTTACTTCCAAATTTCAATGTTTTTCTACATAAAATACATGAGCCTAAATAAAAATTTTGTAGATTTTTAAAATTCATTTCTAAGCAATTAAATTCATTAGCATATCTAATATATGATTGATTCCTCAAATACAAATACATATAATATTCACTGTAATCATAATAGTCCTTTAAAATTTTATGTCAAGTAAGCTTCTAATATCTTCAAAGTAGTTCAGACCTAGTACATAGAGTCCCAGTCTAGACTAGTATTTATTTATGTAATCACTTACTTATTTGACTCAGTTCTTCCACCTATAAAATGTAGATGTTATCTTCAGCATTATTATAAAAATAAGCATGAAGACTAATTATTAATGGATCAATAGTAATATGAAGGTTTGATACTAGATATACCACTAAACACAAGACTATCTTTTGTGGGACACAGGTCAGCTTGATTCATGCGTTGAATAGGGTCCACCTGCCACAGTCTTTCCCTGACTGATTTATAAGTTACACCAATGGTAGATAGCATTTAAGAAAGCCCTTAGCCAACTCTGTACCAAAAGATACCCTGTGAAGAAAATCTACCTTCATCAGTAGATTTTAAGGCATGGTCTGTTGACCTTGTCCATCACCATTTCCTTAAGAGGCCCACAAGAAAGAGAAAACTGAGAAAAGCTCTAGTTAGTAACCATTGCAAAATTGAGCGACATATACATTGCCCCACACTTTTGGAGAGTAAGTTCTCTTTATATGCTATAAATCTGGAACCTACCTTCACCACAGTATGAAATACAAGCCTCTCATTCAGTCATGCACATGGAATGTTTATTATGTGCCAGGAATAATACCAGGCACTGATGATAAAGGAGCAAATAAAAAGGCAATGCCCCATGCTCTGTTACAATTTATATCCTTTATGGGAAGACAGAAAGCAAGGAAGAAAACCTAGTAAATATAGATAATAATATCCTATTGTGTTAAGGAAACCATGAAAACATAAGAATGCTGTGTGGTAAGGGACTTTATTACTTTGAATAGAATGATCACAGAAGCCTTTTGGGGGAAATGACATTTTGCTAAACTGGGATAATCTGAAAAAAAACTGCTGAGAATGGAATAGCATATACAAAGACCCTGAAGTAGGAAAGAGATTTGCTATTAAACTAATGCAGATTAATGCCATGATTGATTTTAAAAAAATAGGCCAAGCAAGATCAATTAAGCCAGAGTTACATTTTATGTATGTCAGTCCTGCTCCAAACACCAGCTGAACTAAGAGTGCAGGGTCTAAAGCCAAAGGGTTAAGGTGTATGCTTTGATCCCATTACATACTGGCTGGGCAATATTGGCTTAATCTAAGAATGTGCTTCCTTAAGTGTAAAATATACATAATGATAGCACTTATTTCATAGGATTGTAATAAAAATAAATTTATGCCAGTGAATGGCTTAAAATGACTACTAGTCGTAAGAAGTGCTCAATCAATGTTTACACTATCAGCTTATTAATGTTATTGTTTATGGTGTTAGTCTCCTTCTGCTCATGGATTCTTCTTTCATCTCTTCAAGATTTTTAAAAGAGGTATTGAACTAAATCTCAGAATAGGGGGAAAAAAAAAAACCTCAGAGTAAAACAAAAAAAAAGAGAGAGAATAAAAAAAGAAAAAATATTTATTGGATATTAAGGTACTAGGCATGACCTTTGGCCTTCTTACTTATTGTGGCTCAATCATGATTATAACAGCTCTGTGAAATGGATAAGCATCATCTGTAAGACTGAAAGTAAGTTCAGTTACCATCCAAGATGCCCCAAACATCCAGTGTTAGAGCTAGTATGTAAACCAGAGGTGGTAGAGAAAAAGGAAGGAAGAGAGTCAAGGAGGGAGGGAGGAAAGGCAGAAGGAAGGTAGGGAGGGAGGGGTAAGTGACTTAACTGCTTTGGGAGGAGAAAAAAATTATAGAACTTTTTGAGCAATATGGAAAGAAGTAAAATTTTATTTTTAAAAAACTGACAAGGGGAACATTTTGACACATTTAAAGAACACCCAGAATTACAGACTTGAGAAAAGCCTATTTTCTCTCCTCTTTTAGCTCCTAAAGTACTTCATTAACTCTGGCAGCTGGCTTTTGTTTTCTGATTTAAAAGCAAGCTAGCTTTTGAAATGAAAGAAAATGTTCAAGTATTTAAAGAACATTATTAATTTTAAAATATTGTGATGGATCATTGTATTTTCCCCACTACAACACCATAAAACCTAGCCTGTCTAGAACACATTCTTATGCAATTTGAGTTAATTTCCTGGTAATTTTTGTCTTAGAATTCCTAAATACACAATGATTCAACCTAAAATACCTCTGAACATCTACAAAAACTTTAGAGAAAAAGAAATATAAACTTTTAAAAGCAGAAGGAAAATAATATTCCAAAGTGTTTTCCTATACTCTTGTGGTTTATCAAATACTCAGGACATTACTTATTAATTCCTTTTCAGAATCTTCTAAGATGAAAATTCAGACTCTTAGATGCAAGGGAAGGACTACCTAAGGCTCACCTTTGAATCGTGCTAAGGCATATTGCACTCTGAAAACTTTATGAGGAATGAAATATCACAATTTTACCATTTGTTAGGTTCTGAAATTTATATGGAAATTTAATAACTTTTCCAGAGACCCAGAGAAAACTAGAGCCCTTTGTTTACCCTAAATAGTACTACCTTTGGAACCTGCCATAAAATCAAACCACCAGTTAAAATCTAATGATGTATAATCACAGTCTTGGAATTAGAAGAAAGTTAATTCATTGCATAGCCTAGACAAAAAACAAAACACACACACACACACACACACACCACAAAACAACAACAACAACAACACTTAACAAATGATAGACTTATTTTTGTTCTTAATTCAGAAACTGTTTTTGGAAAAAGGTGTTTTTAAAAATCAGTGTTAATTTTGTACCAATTTCTCATCCAAATGATAGAGTAAGTGGGACCCTGGATGACCAGAAACTGAGAAATCAAAGAAAGATGGTAACTCATAGAAAAGATTGAAACAGAAAATCATAGTGCAAAGGTAAATTTTACAAAAGGAGAGATCTGCCCACCAGCATTCAAACCTCAAAGATGGCAGGTGTAGGGGACACAAGGGATCACAGGGCCTTCAGTGGGAGGTACTCACATCAAACTCATTTCAATGATTCCCTCCTTGTACAGAAAAAGATTAGATATAAGAAGGTGATACCAGGAGGATTTCATTTTATCTGAATTGTTTGACTTCTTTACAATAATATTGCTATTATTACTCACGCACTTATGTGATTAACAAATAATTCAAGCCCGGCTGTTGTGGTTCTGAGGTTGAGCGTCAATCAGTTGTGGGCTAGATGCCCAGTGGGGGTAATGCAGGAGGCAGCCAATCGAACACTTTATTTCAAATCAATGTTTCTATCTCTCTATCCCTCTTTCTTCCTCTCTCTCTAAAAATCAATAAAAATATAATAATAATATTTTTATTTTAAAAATAAAAATAACAATAATTCAAGAAATATATAGAAAAAAATCAACATATACAAAGTACCCTTTGCATTATAGAAACTGAGGCATGAAAACAAATTTCCAAATTCAAGACTAAATCAATACATGAAAAATATCCCTCTGGAAATATTTGTGCTTAGATTTAATCCTATCATATTCAAGGCAAAAATACTCAGTTCCTGACTTATGTATACATCATTATTTGGGCACAGAGGAAATGTATTATTTTTTCCCATCTTATCACAGTGAAACTTGCAAGCTACTAATTTACTCCCCAACATAGGTACAGGAGGAAATATGATTCAACAAAAACAAACATTTCCTTCTGAACTTATTTTGCATTATGCAATGGTATTTTTAAAAAGGAAAGAAAAGATATTTTATTATGTCAAACATTTCCACAAAACTTTCTTTGACGTGAACTTACTAAAGACCGGAATTCCATCTGGAAGATGCAGTAAACTACTCAATCTACATAAGAGTGAGTGACTCATATATACAATCAAGTAAGTTCCTTACATGCCAGAAAGGCTATTTTCAGAAGTCTAAATAATGGAACTCAGGATAAGTCAATAGGAAGTGGGGAACTTTTTTTTTTTTTTTTAACAATGAGACTGGTTGGAAAAATGGTTGGGAAAGCAACCATTCATTAAAAATGAGCATGTTTGCTAGTAAATTATGTGTCCAAGATATATAACACAATTTGGAGACAACTTCTTTAACACAGAATGCCTTGAACCAAGAATATACACTGATTGCTAAATCAAATTAGTTATTTCTATACCTAATCAAAATGGAGTAATAGGGCTAGGAACTGCCCTCATACTTGAAACAATAACAGCCAAAGTATATGAAGCAACTGTTTTCAAGACACAGAACATCAAATAATGAAGGATAGTAAGATGAGTCCTATCTATAATCCAACTTATCTTTTAGCGAGAGTTGGCAGTCCATGGGGCAGAGAGAAGAAACCCAGGCAAATCCCAGGGATTCCCTGAGTCTCCAGAGACAGAACTCTGCAGATTTGTACAGGGCCTCTACTGAGTATTCACCTGGGTACTAATCACATCATTCATGTAAGAAAACTACCCGAGGATGGGGAAAGAACAACCTATGAGAATAAGAGACAATGATGCCCAACCTCCACTGAAGGCTGGAGGCTGGAATAGTACCTGTTCCCACTAGCCAGACTGGAAATGGTCATCCCTGAAATATTGGGTAGAAAAAAATTTAAAAAGGCTTTTATTTTGGTCTCAGTAATGGAGAATAATTAACAGTAGGCTGAGCAATGCTGTGGTCTAAAAAATTCTTAAAGGCAAGATCCAGAAAGACTAAACAGTTTTTTTAGTAATCTGTGTCCAGAACAAAACCAAAAATATTGAAATGTAATAAAATATGGAATGTTTAGGGGTAAATCTGTAAAACAAATGTGTAAGATGTACACTGAAAACTACAAAACGTCACTGCAAAATTAAAGAACTAAATAAATGAAGAGATATACCATATTCATGAGTCACATAATATTTTTTAAACTGTAAATATTCTCCAAATTCATGTATAGGTTCTATACAATCCCCACCAAAATCCAAAATTCTTTGTAGAAATTGACAAAATGATTCTAAAACTCTGGCTGAATGGCCTGGAATATTGACTGGCCAAGCTACTCATTGTCTCTTAAAACTTTTTGTTGGGAAATGGGTCAAAGAAAGACACATGTACCAGCCTTACAGCAATGGGGCAGGAAGTATAATCATTTAGAAGACAGGGGCTCAATAAGGAAGGACAGATGGGAATGGGCAGCAAATACACTGAGTGGCCAGATTATTATGATCTCTGAATGCATAATAATCTGGCCACTCAGTGTATATCCTATATAATAAAAGGCTAATATGCAAATTGTCCCCTAGACCAGGAGTTTGACCAGCAGGCAGGCTGGACCCCACCCATGCATGAATTCATGCACCAGGCCTCTAATATATATATATATATATATACACACTGAGTGGCCAGATTATTATGCATTCAGAGATCATAATAATCTGGCCACTCAGTGTATTTTGACAATAATACAACCTACCACAGTACTAGAGTCCTCTCTTGCTTGTCTCAAGACATTTTCTTTAATGTTCTACTTAGATTCCTTCTTTCTTGCCTCCAGGGATGACTGAACATGATGAACAGGATCAAGCTAAAAGAACCCTTTTAAAACAGTTCTTCTAAAAAGTAAGAGTTTTTGAAAGCTTTCCTGGTACAAATGATTGGCTGTGTTGCATTTGCACTCTGGCCGACCTTAGGTCACTGGCTCTGCCAAGCCTGTGGTGCTTCCATGGCTTGGACCCTCTTGATTTCTGGTGGCAGGTACGATTTTCATCACCTGCTTGACCCAACCCAGAGCCTGCTATAACATAAACATGTTGAAAGCCTACTAAATCAAAGCTACTTTTCAGACTTCAAGAATTGAGAAGAGGAAGGAGAAAAAAGAAAAGTTATGCAGCCAAGTTATGTTTTTTACAAAATGAGCTGTTATATAAAGATATGAAGACATTTTCATTTCTTATAATTGTTTACCTCTCTAGGTCATTCAGCTGAAATATTTTAGTTATGTAACATTCACCTTTAGTGAGAAAAATGATACTCATTTCCCAGCAGAGCTTCCTTGAGTTCCCTTCCACTTTGCTCATTCCATTGCTAACAATGAATCCTGTGTCCTATCATGCTGTGGACAAGTCTGGTGTATAGATTTTAACCTACAGGTTATTTACATGTCTCAGCTCCTCAACACTCCTGTCTCCTCCCCAAAATAGATTATGGTATCCTCCTGGGAGTAGGATTCATATTCCACTACTGTGGGTTCCCAGCCCCGAGCAGAGCTGCATATACTTTTAAGGGATTCAATCAATGTAGGAAGACTAAATTTTTAAAAATAGATTTTTTATTGATTTCAGAGAAGAAGGAGAGAGAGAGAGATTGAAACATCAATATGAAAGAGAACCATTGAGAGCCTGTCTCCTGCATGCCTTCTACTGGGATCGAGCCCACAACCCAGGCATGTGCCCTGACCAGGAATTGAACTGGGACCTCCTGGTTCATAGGTCTACCCTCAACCTCTGAGCTACACTGGTCGGGCAAGACTAAATTATTTAATGATATAAACACTGCTTATCAGTACCACATAAAATGAGGTATTTTATTTAGAAAAAAAAATATTTCCTAATCTCTATTTGTCTTTATAACATGCCACTGCTGAGATTAAACAGGGCTAGGAAGCTTTACCATATTATATTTTTCATAATATAAGCTAGCAATTAAATGTTGATCTCTCTGACAACACTATCCAGAACAGAGTCATTAAATCTAGGAAATTTACATAGACTCATTGAATTCCTCTACTTGGAGTTTTACTGTGCTTATAGCAAAAATATAGTTACGAATGCAGGTCAGTAAATTTTGATATCATGTTTTCATGAGAAGACTGAAAAATTCTTAAAATGCTCATTAGTCATTTACAGATCAATTAAGTTATAAATTATCTGTGTGAGTCTAGGAATACTAATACATTCCTAAAGTGAATTATTCCTTAGAGAAATTTCAATTAGTGAAAAAAAAAAAGGTAATTCTAGCATTTTCAGGTCATTTTAAGCATTAGCCTTTGAATAGAGAGGCAGCTCTGGTTGTATTCAGATGTCTGATACTTTCATATTAGTTATTTTTTCTTGGTTGTGTTCTCTAGAATCTGAGACAGAGACAGAGATTCTTGTGCCTATGAATTACTGAGGGAGGGCTCTCTGGAGAAACCTGTAAGAAAGTGAGTAAAGCAGGAAAGGATAGGGGACAAATCTAGGCAAAGATCTAGAATCTAACTTAGCCTGATCCTTGGGAAGATTAGGGGCAAAAATCCAACCTAGAGGCAGTTGAGATGCACAAGTACATCCTTATGTAAGTCAGTCATTGCCTGTGGTGCCACCCCTGGGTGGAATGTAACATAACATACCAGGCATCTCAAGGGTGAAACATAACAGCCAACACACATAGCAGCTGAGGGCTGGGTGTACCAGCCCAGTGAAAGGGATGTGGGTGTGGCACCATCCCATCTGCAATACTTACCCTCTGTTTATCACAGTTTAAAATGCTAAGTAATTGTAACCTGTTCACAATAGTAAGAACTACCAACAATCTAAATCTCTAATAAACATCTAAACTGAAATATAATGTAACTAGTAAAAATAAGGCTTTAACTTGATTATAGAAAATATCAAACATATGAAAGTATATAGAAGAAACACAAGGATCTTGTAAGTACTCATTACTCAAATATCAACTAAGTGCTAGATTGTTCTAACTACACTTCTTTCATTGGTATCACTCCCCCTCCCTAATATCAACTAAGTGCTAGATTGTTCTAACTACACTTCTTACATTGGTATCACTCCCCCGCCCTAATATTTTGAAGTAAATATCAAACACCATTTAGTTTGTGTCATAAAAGTATTATAGGATTTTTGAAGAATTTATGATGAAATGTTAAAATTTTCATGTAATAAAATGAAAACTTAAATTATAAATATCTATGTAAAATAGTATCCCAACTACATGTAGTGTTTATAGAGTCTGGAGAAGGGAAAAAATTGTTGGTAATGGACCAAAATTTAAAGAGGGACTTAACTGAGAATTATGTTTAAATTTGTAGTTTTCAAATTTTCTACAATGAACATGTATTTCATATTTACCCCTTAAATGTCCTCACAAAGATGTATATAAATTCTACATTAATAAAGCTGTTAAAAATCAATGGTTACCTTAAAAAAAAAGCTCCACCTTTTTCAGGCCAACCTCTAATGTGGGTTATGTTATGGATAATTTCATTGAAGCGCCTCTATTATCTAAACAGTTAGACTTGGGTCACTGTAGAAGCTCTCTGAGGAGCTTAAGAACAGATCACACACACACACACACACACACACACACACACACAGTCATATGGCTCATAGTTTGTCATATAAAAAAAGAAACATTAGGAATAATTTGTGAACATAAAGCAGTTGAAATGTTCACATTTCTGTCAAGATCTTGATCACTGCATATCTAACCAGGTTCCTTGCCATGGTGGAATTTAAAGGGTTAGGACCTCAGAAAATAACAAATCCTATATCATCTGCACCCCCTAATGATTTTTGGGAAATTAACTGTGGCATTTGACAAATTTATACATCCGAATGGGTTAGAATTACAGATACCTGAGATACTCCATTGACTGGAGTTTGCCTTTTTCTTCAGCTTTATCTGACCTGAATAGATTAGTATTCTTTTAAATTAGTGGGCCAGGATAACTTACTCATCTTTGCATGCTTCCTCATGTGGCAGATTAATTATTTAGAATACTAATGTCCAGATTTTGCCACCACTACAACATTGAGTTTCATTCACTTATCCAATAGGTACCGAGCACTTATTAAGTGCCAGGAATAGGTTTAGGTTCTGGAGCTACCACAGGAACTCCTGCCTTTACAGAGTGTACATTACAAGTGCTTTGTTCAAAACAGGTAGAATATTGTACTTCATTTCATAACAAACTTCCTTTGTTCTTAGAAAACCATTGAGAAACTCTAAATAATGGGCATATAAACACCCCAAGCTACTTCTCTTTTATTCATTCCTATGAAGAATAAAAGTTTCACTTTTATCATTCATCCAAAGAAGGGTCCTTCAAACTATGCTGTATTGACAAACTTCAGAATTAAAAACCAATATTTCCTTTAACATTTCCAATGGAAGGTCTTGGATAGGACTGTAATAAACATAATCAAATTGCCTTTCAAGCACTCATGGCACCAGGTTTGATCAGCCAATCAGATGTGATCCAGTCTGTTACCATCTGCTTGGGAGAGAATTGTATATCTATCAAGAAGATGATTAGTTTATGCTATTCAAGTGAAAAATTATTAGTTTACTTGTTTATTACAAGTAACTGATGGAGATGTCAGTGATATAAAAGGTTTGGATAATAAAGGGAGGCCAGTTACAGAAAATAGATTTGTCATAGATAATAGCAGTAATTCAGGCTTGAACAGTCAAGCTCTTACTGTATTTGGCACCTATTTCATAGTGAGTCAGTTCATACTGACACTTCTTAAATCAAGTCATATGTTCTCATTTTTAAAAAGCCAGCTGTGTTTCAAAATAGTACAATGTCATTTATTTCCAAATGGTGGACATTTGGAAATAGCACTTGTAATAGCCACTTTTAAGAAATGAATAACAGTACATGGAAACTTCTTATAAAGGTCTTACAACTAATTGCATTTCCAGTGGAAAGACTGACTGTTTTGGTTTTACCCACATAAATTGCCCACTTCAAGGCTCCCTATCTGGTTTTTAATCTCAAAACCACACAGTGAGCCTCTGCCAGTTACAAAACCATTACTAGTCAACATAAAACAACATTGTACCATACAAGTCACCTGAAGTTAAAGACAGGAGAGGTATGAAAATGGTGAGTCAGGCACTTAATCGGGAATTTAAGAGTACTCTAAATTATGTCCTTAAAGAAAGAACTGAAATATCAACAATAAAAATCAAAATAAAAACCTCCCCATTATACGTAGATGGCTAATCTGATGAGATTAAAGTGTGTGAAAAGTGAACTACTTTTCAATTAGCTAAAATGCAATGGCATGGGGAAGCAATCCCTAATAGAACCCTTTGCTGAGTTAAAAATACCTTGCAAGAGTACAATAGGTGTTATTCAAGCCTGCAAAAACTCTGAAAGTACAGGTTTAAGGTGCAGTTGGGGAACTGGTAGGATAGAAAACAAGTGCTCACAGCAATGAAATTCTCACTGGCCTGGAAATGCTTTAGCTATTTTGTTTTCAGTATAAAATGTTCCAGAAATTTGAGTGCCTACACTGAAATTAATTTTTCTAACTCCGCCCAGTTTATTTTTCCACTTGATACTTACAAAATAAACATTAAGCATGTTGACATTTGCATTCAGTTCAGTAAAGTTTAACTTTTAAAATGTCCTTCCTCATAACCATATAACAATTTTTTTGCTATAATGACAACAAGAAAAACATCCTAAAATAGCTACTTTAACATAATTTTCATTTCTTAACACAACAATAAAACGTTCTTTTATCTGGCATTTAAATTTTTTCTGTGCCTGTTATAAATCCAAATAGAAATAAGTTTTGTTTATGCACACAATGGACTTCTCTGTGACTCATGAATCCATATAAGCATTATCATCAGCAAACCCTGATTCTTAGTGAACACTTGACACACACAGGGATCACCTTATGCACTAGGAATATGAAGAAGTGGTTAAGTATGCTATAGTTTCTGCCCCTAAGCAGCTTACGATTTATTTTAGGAGTTAAAATTATTCAGGAATGCAAGAACAAAGGGAAGCTTTAAGAAAAGATAAATGCTTTCAGACATGCTGGGCATTTATTCCAGGTCTTATCAAAACTCAATAGATTATTCTACCCAGCAAAGCTATCGTTTAGAATTAAAGGCCAGATAAAGAAAAAGCTCAGACAAGAAAAAGCTAAAGGAGTTCATCGCCACCAAACCAGTATTACATGTAATGTTAAAGACTCTTCTTTAAGAAAAAGAAGAAAAATATGAACAATATAATGTCAGTAAGTACAAATGTTATATCTATCAACAAGTGAATCTAAAAATCAAAATAAATGAACAAGCAGAACAGAAACAGACTCATAGATACAGAGAACATTTTGACAGGTGCCAGATTGGAGAGGGGTTGGGGGCATGGGGGAAACAGCTGAAGGGATGTAGAAGTACAAATTAGTAGTTTGAGTATAGTCATAGGGGTGGGGAATATAGTCAATAATATTTTAATGACTAGGTAAGGTGTCAGATGAGTATGAAATTGTGGAGGTTGACCACTTAGTAAGTTTTATAATGTCTAATCACTGGGGTATAGATCTGAAACTAATATAATATTGTATGACAACTATAATGGAAAAATAAAAAAATGATTTAAAAAAAAATAAAAGCAATTAAAAGATCATTATTATGATGAAAAAAAATCTGTGGAGGATTGACTGAGGAATCTGCAATTATCTACTCCTTTAATTTAGGTTCTATATTTGTTTGTGTGTGTGTGTGTGTGTGTGTGTGTGTGTGTGTGTGTGTGTGTTTAAGTTCTATGTTTGGATGAATCCACTCTAAGAGTAAGACCCAGTTATGGACCACATACTGATAAGTTTGCCTTCCATATGACGTTTTATTTTACTATTATGCTTTCACTTTTTTTTCTTCTTTTTTTTTTAATCTTAAGAAACAGCTGGAAGGTTTGTGTTTTCAAGTTTGCTAAAAGACTATATGGAGTCTTGCTCATTTCATCCACCATTACCCACTGAATGAGGTCCAGTGCAATGCAAGTCTGTTATAATTCAGTGCTGGTTTTTCAAAGTTTTCTTCGATGTGAAACACTAAGCATTCTCCTCTCTAATTCCTCTCTTTTCATTTTGACTCCCAAAAGCTTAGGGCCATGTAAAATCATGATAACATGTATTCGCATAAAACTATTGATAGAGAGCCCTCTTGTACTGGGTACCATTTTAAAAACGGGGAGGTGCAGCAGTGAACAAAGTCAACAAAATCTTTGGTCTCCTGGAGTTGGTATTTGAATTGGGGAAGAGAGATAACAAAGCATAAATACCTAAGTGAACAAGAAACAACTTGATTTTGATAAATGCTCAGAAGAAAACAAAGCCAAAGGAGGTGGCAAGAGTGACTGGAAAACTAGTTCGACCAAGATGGTCAGTGAGAGTGTCTCTGAGAAAGTGACATCTCAAAAAAGACACCCATGACAAGAAAGAAGAAGCTTTCAAAAGATCTGGGTTCAAGACTGAGGAAGAGCAAGTGCAAAGGCCTGAAGGTGTAAGCCAGGTTCGCTAGGAGGTCTGTGCATGCATGTTCTGTTTCCCTTGCTTTGGGTTTTCTAATTTATTTCTATTGTTTTAGCTCCTATTCTTATCTTACCATTATTTTATTGTATATGCTCTGTGTCAGTTGTCTTTGATCCTTTATGGAATGAAGCAAGACAGTCAAAAGAATGAAATGGTTTTAAGAAGATCTATTGATTTTTGCAATGCTATATAGCATTCTGCAACATAGTTTACTTAGATAACTTTAAATTACATATGTAGTTAACATTATATTTCTGTTAAACAGTGTTGCTCTAACCTGAACTCAAATCAATGCCTTAAACATGCTTATTAAGCCAATACTTTTAAGTAGAAGGACCCCAAGGAAGAATTATTTGTTCAAGTACTTATGATTTGAGCTGGAGAAGGGCTAATCAGGCAAGTCACTTGGCTTACATTTAGGAGTATATTCTTGAACAATAAATCACTTCTAAAAATGCATTCCATACATTGACTTTTGAGAACCAACTTCACATCCACTAATGAAAATAGCATTTGATAAAACAATGTGAAGTTGGTATGTTAGCATGTGGCATGTGATTAATGAAACTTTGAAAATATATGTCCCCCCCCAAAAAAAAAAAAACAAAAACAAACTCTCCTCAATTCAGTAAAGGACCTTTAGAAAAAGAGGCAAAAAAGAAAGTAGGACTGCCTGCCCTGTTTACATCGACCAAACATTACTTTCTATTAATAACAGCCTCACACTCTCTGTCTTTCTGATTATGTTTTCAGCATAAGTTTCCAAATTTCACTTTATTTTACACAACCCCACTTGGCAAGCAGTCTCTCCGCGCGCGCGTGCGTGCGTGCGTGTGTGTGTGTGTGTGTGTGTGTGTGTGTGTGTGTGTATTTCCAATATATAAAGTAGAGTTCTTTGTAATTAAATTGCTTTTTATTTTTCTGAGTGAAAATAAAGACTGCAAGCAGCTTTTCAAAAAAGGAACATATTTTCCTATAATTGAGATTGTATGGAGTTTACAGGACAGTTAAATAATTTTGAAAATATTGCTCTTATTACTTTCAATAAGGGACATATAATAGGATGTTTTATAAATAGATATTTTTAAAGAATATCCTGTTTATTCACTGCTATAGGTTGATGGGTGTGCCACTTTGTGAAGCTGGACAGAAGACACAAATTTCATCCTGGGCTTACAGAATCACAGTTTTAAAATAATTTCCTTCAAGTGCAAAATAAATTAAGCTGTAGAAAAGCACAGATTTTATTAAAATATGAATAAGTGAAATAATTAAATAATTCTTTAAGCCATGGATGTTCATATAGGTTCACACTACTAGTAAGTGGTTTTTTATTCTAAGCCTGAAAGTTTTCCTGATATTTAATTTTTCCTCTTTCATAAAAAAGGAATATTTAAGTAAACACCACCTCTAACAGTTTGTAAGAAACAAAATCATTTCTCACAAAAGCATTGACTTTCAGTTGCTTTCATTATCCATGAATTTCAGGTCAAAGAACCAATTCAAATTATTTACTTGTCTAGTGCCTATTACATGATGTTCAGTGTGATATTGTCAAGATGAGAGATACAGAAGGCACACACAATCTTGTGGTGGAAAAAAAACAACTAGTACAAAAAAATAGTTCCCTCTAAAACAGTAATTAAAGACTGTTATATAAGTAGTCTATGATTAGTTCTGAGAAAATTAACTAAAGTGAACTAAATTAAATGTACAGCCAATAAAGAACAAATATAAAATGTTTATTAAGCATTCACTTCGGCAAAACCAAATACAACCACCAACTGGTAGCAACTGGGCTTCCTAATGCACTCCCTTCTAAGTACAGGACAAATAGCACACAATAACTACGTACAAAGAAAAGATAAAATGGGTGGTGAATGTTATTGTCAGAGAAAAAACACACACAATATTTTCAGAATACTGGTAAAATATCTGTATCAGAAGTCATCCAAAATGTCACAATAATTGGTATTTTCAAACTAGTGCTATTTAACTAAGAACTTGGTAGCAATTATAAATCAGAAGATACCACACTACACTTTGAAAGTGGTAACTGTGGAGATTATTGTTATCTGGTGATAACATACAGTAGTACAAAAACTTATTACTAAAGGTTAATATACTCCAATTTAACTTCTTAAATAACAAATGCATTTTTATTTTTCTGTGCATAATGTAAACTTTCAGTTCCCATTCCCAAAACAGAGAAGCAGTTTTCTAAATCTCCTATTTTACTTTTGTTTAAGCCAACCTAACTAGTCTATAATGTAGTTCTCAAACTGTGCACTACTCTAGCTTCCAAAAGGTGTCCCCAACCCAGGCACTGTCAGATTCCCTGGGGTCATTTGGTTAGAATTTGGAGGACTTAACTGGAAACCCACCCTTCTATGGCAGTTACCAGAAGACATGGAACTCTCCCCCTTTGTGACGCAGGCCACACCTACAGGCTATCATCTGTCCACACCAAACTAGCAAAAACTTTCAGTCAGATCCCAGAACACCTAGTCAAGGATAAATACCCTTTCTCAGTGATCTCCTTTGCAACAACTCCTCTCTACTCTCCCTCCCTCACCCCAGTTTCAGGACTGACATCTTCAAGTGTGTTTGCTATCCCTTTTATTCATTCCTAGAACTCCCAATTGTCAACCAAACTTGTTGGTGTTTTCCTGTTCATTTTGTACTGCCGGATTTAAGTTGAATCACACCCCCGGGGTTTGCCCTCTGCCCTGCCTGGGACAGAGACCCTGGCTAGCTACCCACTCAGGAACCAAGTCAGGCTTACAAAATCTTTTGGTAGCACTTGTCCTGGCTGGCCTGAGAGCCAGATCCCAATGCTGCACCTTTCTATCTCTGAACTACTTTGAACTACTACCTAGAGACCCCAGAGTTGGAGAAGGCTGCTGGCCTGGCCAATTCCTCCTGTCTTTCTTGGCTACTGTCCCACTACTCAGAAAACCTTTAGAACAAATGTCTAGATATTCCACCACCACCATCATATGCTAGAGTTCAGCTCGGATGACGCCTGTACCCAGCAATCCCAAAACTAAAACATGACAGTATGGCATATGCTTTGTGGATATGGACTGGTGTCTGCAGGACCTATAGTATTGTTGGGTCTGTTATTGTTTACTCCACCCATAGTCAACCATAGCAAAGATGCAGAGCAAAAGAAGAATTGTGAATAGGTAACACTACCTAAATAGGTGCTAGAGATATGAAAGAGACTGTAGTAAGTCCTAATTTAATGGTGATAGATTCTGCAACTTTAAGTGAAACTACCGTAGGCTAACATAAACAAGAGTTAAGTTCCTATGGCATCCCATCAACATTATAGCCAAATGATGCTGAAGGAAACGATGTTAATTGTGGTCATGCTGTAATATATAGCTGGGTTGTATGAGTCTGCAGTCTAGTAAGACTTGCATGCTCTATGATACTTTCTATTAGCGAAAGCAGAGAAACAGCACACAATCATGCTCCTCCTCCAACTTTCCAGTGTCAGTGACTAGCCATAGATTTTATAATATCAAAGCTCAGACAGCATGGAAATCACTCCATGGAAGCTAGTATTTTACAAGTTCTTGTGAGTTTTAGAAATATACCTTCTGAAATACCTTCCAGCACTACCTGATTGTTGAGAATACACATTAATTAGCATTCTAAAGCAGATAGGGTAAAATAAACAAGTAAAGATATTAAACAAATATGTGAATTTATTGTGCATATAATTCTGCATTATTTTGAATACAGCACTTCTTATTAACACTAATATTAACCAAACATAGAGAATACTTATTTAAATTGGAGTTATAAATCCATTTTCCCACATTGAAGAGTTAAAGATAACAGAAATTTCAAATAGGATTTATCTAAAGAATTAAGCATGACTGCCAGACTGCAAAATTGGCTCTGTATACTACATATAATTGAATGAAGTTCATGAAGCATCAGTACATAACATCCAAGCAATTTTTAACATTTTTAATTTATATAAAGAACCAGCTCAAATGAACACTTTGTAGTTTTAAAACAATTTCTAGCAGGAAAGCATTTTTTTTTTCAGAATTAATATTTCATAAAACCTTTATGCTTTACATTTTGAAGTTAGCAAAAATTACCAGGAAACACCATAATCCATACCCTTGAGGAAAATTATAATGAAAATAACTATGTAAAATATGTTTATTTTCAAAACAAACTACCTTCCTTAATAAGAATTAGAAAAACTGCTACAATTTTCCCAACGTGTAAATTTTTATGCCCCAAATTTAAAATATAAGCTATAAAATTGCATTACAGGCTTAACAGTAAGTTCCCGTATTATTAAATCCCTGTCATCTTCATACCACTTAATTGTTTTACCTTTAAAGTGTTTAAGTTGTTGGCTCTAAATGGAATAAATATCCCATATCTTATACCTACTAAACTCAAGTTCCAGTAGCTCTGTGAAGCCTTACCCTAAACTGACACCTCCCTTCTCTAATATTTTTTAGACTATCTATGCCCCACTGCTAAGCCTTTTCTTTATGCTTTTTCACTATTTCAGAATGTAACACAGTATTTTCATATCCTTTGAGTTAAATGCATGCATCGTGCTTCAAACAATGAATCCTTTACATTGGTCACTGTCATCTTTAGCAAGATGGTACTTACAAAGTAGTTCTTCAATAAATACCTGGTCCTTCCTTGTTTGAATTTAACCCAGTGATAAGAAATGCATCACTAAAAAGTAGCAAGAATATGAGCACAGCTGTTTCTATGGTCAAGTGACTTCAGACTTAAATGATTGATTCACTGACTTGCAGATAAATTTTACTCAAGAGATTTCAAGCTGGAAGCAAGTAGTGAGACTTTCTGGGAGAAAGTTGAGGAAAAACCGTGATAAAGAGGAGCTAAAGAGAGAGGGGACTGCTGATGTCAAGCTCTAGTTACATGAAACTAGATACACTTTCTGTGTCTTCCCTGTTGTTTTACACCATCCCAGATGCATCAGATTCAGTCAACACACCAGGTATGTGCCGCTGACCAGATGGAACCCACAACCCTTCAGTCCGCGGGCCAATGCTCTAACCACTGAGCAAAAACAGCTAGGGCTGTCTGTCTTCTTTTGGTGCTAATATCAGGCAGAGGGTCAAACTACTAGAAAGGAAAGGAGGCCATTAATATCTTATAATCAAGTTGCTCTGGCAACTACCAGGTGTGTCTTCCAGTTAGCAGTATCTCTTGGAATTAAACACACATAGGTATGGCTTGAGGGTCTGTTTAAAATGCAGATTGTGTTTCAATAGGTTTGGATGGGGCCTAAGAGTCTATATGTCTAATAAGCTTGCAAGCCCTGCTGAGTCTGCTGGTCGGTAGATTACTCATTATTCATGGCGCATGCCAAAATATATTGATTCGATTGGCCTAGGGCGGGCCCTGGACATCTATGCTCATAGAACCTGCTGAGTGATCTAAAATAGAGCCTGATTTCAGAAAAGCTGGAATGGATCATCATTTTACTGACAAAAATTCTTTTTATATAGCTCAGACTTGAATAGGTCTTCACAGTCAGAAAATAATATGATTGTGGAATCTTTGACCACTGGCCTATGTAATGAGGCAAATGCTTTCTTTCCATCATTTCAAACTATTTGTCCATATATAACTTCCTCACTACTTTGAATAACACACACACACACACACACACACACAATACCATCTTCATTTAAGGTAAGATAAAATATTCTAAGTAAGGGCTCTCTAAGTGGCCCATGGGTCTCCTCACCTAGGTGCTTTTAAGAACTGCCAAATTTCAGTTCCCACCCCAGACCCACTTAATCAAAATTTATCCTATATAATAAAAGAGCAATATGCAAATTAACCATCACTCCGCTACACCCACCAGCCACGCCCACCAGCCAATCAGGAGCAAATATGCAAATAAACCCAAACAAGATGGCTACAGCCACAGAGAGCAGGAGGGAGGCTTGGGTATCCCCGGCGATGGAGGAAGCCAAGCTTTCTGCCTGCCCTTGCCAGCCTAGATCTCCACTCAAGGCTACAAAGTTTCAATGATAGAAGATACATAAATCCAAAGAGAAATGGCGGCAGCCACGGAGCTGGAAAGAGCAGGAGGCTAGGGTTGCCCCTGGTGATGGAGGAAGCCAAGCTTTCCGCACACGATGGCTGGCCCAGGCCTCCGCTTAAGACTACAAAGTTTCAATTATAGAAGATACATAAATCCCCCCAAAAATGGCTGCCGCCTCAGAGCAAGCAGAAGGCTTGGCTCTGCTCCAGGCTACAAAGTTTCAATTGTAGAAGATAAATAAACCCCAGATACCAGGGCCTCCGCTTGGGTCGCCAGGGGGCGTGGCCGGCCTGCAAACCACCAAAGGCCCCTCGCCCAGGCCGCCTCACACCCCAAGGGAACCCCCACCCTGATCCGGGACACCCTTTAGGGCAAACTAGCTGGCCCCCACCCGTGCACCAGGCCTCTATCCTATCTAATAAAAGAGTAATATGCAAACTGACCATCACTCCAACACACAAGATGGCTGCCCCCATGTGGTCAAAGATCCTGCCCCCATGTGGACACAAGATGGCCAGCAAGGGAGGGCAGTTGGGAGGGACCAGGCCTGCAAGGGAGGGCAGTTAGGGGTGACCAAGCTGGCAGAGGAGGGAAGTTGGGGGCGACCAGGTCTGCAGGGAAAGGCAGTTGGGAGGGACCCAGGCCTGCAGGGGAGAGCAGTTGAGGGGGACAAGGCCTGCAGGGGAAGGCAGTTAGGGGTGACCAGGCCTGCAGGGGAGGGCAGTTAGGGGTGACCAGGGCTGCAGGGGAGGGCAGTTAGGGGTGACCAGGCCTGCAGGGGAGGGCAGTTGGGGGCAAACAGGTTGGCAGGGGAGCAGTTAGGCATCAATCAGGCTGGCAGGGGAGTGGTTAGGGGGTGATCAGGAAGGCAGGCAGGCGAGCAGTTGGGAGCCAGCAGTCCTGGATTGTGAGAGGGATGTCCGACTGCCCGTTTAGGCCCAATCCCGGTGGGATCGGGCCTAAACGGGCAGTCGGACATCCCTCTCACAATCGGGCAGTTGGACATCCTTTGAGGGGTGTCTGACATCCCTCGAGGGGTCCCAGATTGGAGAGGGTGCAGGCTGGGCTGAGGGATACCCCCTCCCCCGTGCATGAATTTCATGCACTGGGCCTCTAGTATTTATAATAAGATTCTAAGGTGATATGTGTGCTCATTAAAATTTCAGAAGCATATTCTAATAAAGAAATTATCTTACATGTTTTCAAAATATCCGCATTGAAACATTTGATAAAAGGGATAATTTTAATATAGTGGCCAAACACTTAAGAAAATTAATGTTAGCATCCAGCCAGAATGAATAATATGGGGAGCTATACTGTTGGCTTCTTTTTGTTTTGTTTAAGCAAGGTAAAATTGAGGTGACACCAAAGAGCAAAATGCTCATTCCTCAAGGTGATCAACAGCTTTGCTGCGTGAGGGGGTGTGTCTGCCCAGGAGCTGTGCTGAGTCACTTGAACAAGAGTAAATTATTGGTTTGTGGTTTCTTTAGGAATGAGGTACAGAAAACATTGCAACACTTCGATTTCCCCCCGCCGCCCTTACTCCTGCATTCCATCACTCTATACCTTCTTCAAATCCAGTAAGTTGTTCTGCTGGAAGGTCTCTCCAGAAAACACTGAGGCAAAAGTAACCGATGGTAGGGATGTGGCCCAGCACACAGCTTCTGGCTGGTGCCAGAATGGACTGCAGCAGCCTTAAACTCAGTGTGTGGCCCACAGGCCAGCAGCATTTGCATCACCTGGAGCTTGTTAGAAATGCAGAATCTCAGGCCCTGCCCTAGATCTGTGAATCAGAATCTTCAGTTTAAGAAGATCCTCAAGAGAATCATATGCAGCTTAAAATTTGAGAAGCAGTGGTATGTGACATTGTGTTAGATGTTGCCCCTGTGGAGGTGTGGAGAAGCTGCCATATGCATGACAGTAAGTCACGGAATAATTGATATAAGGTACCAGGGATGGGATGAAGACCTGTTCTTATAGAGAAGATCATAGCCCAGCATGTGTGTCTCAGTGATTGACCTTCGACCTATGAACCAGGTCATGGTTTGATTACCTGTCATGGCACATGCCCTGGTTCAGGGCTCTAACCCCAGTAGGGGTGTGCAGAAGGCAGCCAATCCTCTCTCATCACTGTGGTTTTTATCCCTCTCTCTGAAGTCAATAAAAACATATTTTAAAAAAAAGATCATGTATCCTTTCCAGTTTTTCCAGTATTAATTAGTTCTGTTACCAGATTCTAGCATGCATTTGGTTATCCTACTGTTTTTATAGACTCTTTATATAGTGCATACCAACATCTGAACTTTATTTTTTCAAACAAGAGATAAGGCATAGAAAAAATTCCACCTGAATTCCACTGCTTTCTTGCCAGCTGTGTAGCTTGGAGTACCAGGTGAACTTTGCCATGCCTCAGTTTTCTTGTTTGTAAAATGTAAATAGTTGTGCCACACTTGTGGTTTTGTGTATCCCTTTTATTCTTCATTATAGCTTTAGTAGCACAGAGTAAGACCCAGGGAGTCGTTTTTTAATAAAGGAGTAAAATTATGAACAAAACCTTCCTGGCACATCATAGCTACTGAGTAATATCAGTTCCTTTACTTTAATAATTCAACATTTTTCATGTAGGATCTTTCCAAATACACCATTCATTTAAAATTCATTACTCAATGATATATCCTTGCTAAACATGCTAAAGAATATATATGTGTGTAAATGTATGCATATGTGTTTCTGTGTGAATACATACATGTACACATATAGTATTTTTTTAAAACAATTATACATTGTTAATAAATACCTGGAGGATTTTGTTTTAGTAAGTGTTTGATTGTGCGTGGCAACCTCCAGGTGAAAGCAATATTGTAACCAAGGGATGATGAAGGAGAACTATTTTATCACTGAAATTACTTAAGCATTCTGGTAATAAAAAAAAAAAAAGTGCAGAGCCCAAAGACTGAAAGCATCATTCATCCTGGAGCTCAAAAAGAAAGAGAAGCCTTAAGTAAGGTGGCTTTATGGTTCTGCAGACAATCCCTGTGATGGTCCACAGCAGGACCCTGCAGCAAGCATGCTCCTCGCCCAGGGTGCCTTTCTCCCTGCTGTTCTTTCCAACTGTAATCTCCTTCCCCCAAATTTCCACCTGATTTTCTTCCTCATTTCATTCAGGTGTCTGCTAAGTAAAATATTCTCAGACCACCTTTTCTATGCCATGCCATACCATGGCCCCATGCCTCTCTAGTACTTCAACCTGCTTTATCTTTCTTCATGGCATTTAGCTCTACCTGGCATCACATCATATATATATATATAGATATATATATATATAGATAGATATATATGGATATGGATATGGATATGGATGTAGATATATGTAATGTATATATATATTTGCTTAGTATCTATAAGAAGAAAGATTTTGTTTTATTCGTGGCTACATCTTTAGCACCTAGATCGCAACCAGGCATATAGCAGGTGGTCGGCATTTACTAAATAAATAAATAAATAAAATAAATAAATAAATAAATAAATAAATAAATAAATATGATTTTCTCTTCAAGTCCTGCCCCTCTTTGCCACTTGGGATTGGGAATGAATGAGCTGAAGGTTGTAATGACATCCCTGCCTACTCTACACCATATACGCATGAGAAAAACCAATGAGAATCAAGACCATAACAGACAATTCAATAATTCAAAAACTGCTCTCAGGGCCTTGGCCAGGCGGCTCAGTCAGTTGGAGCATCATCTTGTACATCAAAAGATTGCTAATTTGATTCCCTGGGTCAGGGCACATGCCTAGGTTGTGGTTCCATCCATGGTTGGGATGCATACGGGACATTTCTCTCATCCATCTCTCTCTCTCCCTCTCTCTCTGAAATAAATAAAAACATATCAACAGGTGAGGATTAAAAAAATATCTTATAGGCATCAGTGGTATTCTGATCAAATGACCACTTGATCATTCCCTGTTTTTAAAAAACCAGGTTTTCATGTGAGAATAAAGTTACTATATTGTACAAATGAGATTAGAGTTCCACACCAGGTTTATGCCCTGTTGCTGCTGGCTCCAAGAGTGAGGCTGCTGAGTGCCCAGCCTCCCCGGGAGCCTGCTCTGGGAATAACAACATCATGCCCTAACTCATGAAAATCATATTTTCACCCACTGAGCAGTTCAGACAAAACCAATTACATGGTGCCATTTTTCATTTCAAAAAGGAGGCCAGCCACTTGGATGAATATTTATTTTCATTAGCATACTAGAGATAGGGCAGGCAGCTCCATCTTCAGGCTAATGGTACCTGTGGAAATGATAACTAACAAAGCTAAACTGTCAAAATCTGCTTTCTAGCATTGTGTGATGCTTAGCTATTCAGTCTGATGTCACAAGGAGATTTTGGAGAGACAAATATGAGCTGGTTATTGTTTTGAAATTGAGAACAGATCCTTTGCTCAATGAAATCTACCTCCCAGGAATGCCCAAAACATCTTTAATTTAAAAAGAACTCTTTAAGGAAATTATGTAAAATATTGATACATTAATGATTAGGCTGGTATTCAAATGTATAATTAATGTGCATGTGTAATTTTGTGTCCTTTGGAGATAATTAACTCAATGTTATTTCTCAGGTTAATTCCACCATCGTAAACATAAAAGAGTTACTATCCAGATATATGCAGCCCAGATAGCTGCATATCAGAACAACCCATTTCCTCCTTGGGGCATATGGCTGGACTCCAAGTCCCATTGGTAAAATGCAGCTATGTGACTGACTTCTAGCAAGTTTACGTTCCATCAGTGATCCTCCATGCTCTTTGCCCTTTTGCCTTCTGGCTTGATGCAGCCAAGCAGGGTAACTTAGAAGTCTCCATTTGAAGATAAGGAGCCTATAACATTGAAAGATCCTGGGACTTGAAGGGAAGAATATACCATAAAAAGCATTTTTGTCAAAAACAAAATA
Source organism: Plecotus auritus (assembly GCF_963455305.1). Lineage (NCBI taxonomy): Eukaryota > Metazoa > Chordata > Mammalia > Chiroptera > Vespertilionidae > Plecotus > Plecotus auritus. The sequence goes on along the minus strand of NC_137782.1, from coordinate 71,930,329 downwards.
AGCTTCTATACAATATTAATCCACTGAGATTTGGGGTTATCTTTTATAGCATCCAGTACCAGAGAGGACACCTACCCCCCCCCCAATTCCTTTCTTATATTATGTCTTTGTAATATATTCTTCAATTCTCCAAACTATACAAGTGATCACAAGGAGATCTCCAAAATGAAGACAACTTTTCTATTCCAGAGTCATTCTATTTATTGATGCTATATCTGGACTCAGAATAAGTTTAACCACATCAGTTAGGCTGCTTGAGATGGCTTTAACTATTCTATCAGGGGCTGGCTTATGAATCATCATCTGCCTCCCACTTAACAATAAAAGCAAATAACCATCAGAATCCCATCATTGGTACTGTGGTTAAAATAATAATAATAAAATAATTAAAATACAATAGCAATGAGAGAGAGCCGAGTTGCTGAGGAGGAGGAGGCTCCAGTCCCTGTGCGCCATCCGCCACCTTATTGGACACAGGCGAGGGAGCAAGAGCATTGCCTCTGTAGCCTCCAGAGAAGACAAGGGCATCATTGCCTCAGCCCCCACCGCCACCATTTTCGCGTGAAGTGGCTCGTGGAATTCCATTATAAGGATGTATCAGTGTTTATGTAACCATTCACCTATTGAAGGACATTTGGGTTGTTTCCAGTTTTTGCTTACAAATAAAGGTGTTTAGAGGGGAAAATAAAATGGCGGCGGAATAGACAGACGTGTCCCAAGCCTTGTCCTGGAGGAGATAGAAAGAACAGTGGAGGGTCGCATGGGGAGTGTCTGTTGGAGAGAGAGAACTACATAACCAGACACCTGGAGAAGAGAGACCATGGGGAGACAAAGAAACAGTCCACATATGAAAGAAAAGCAGGCATCACCAGAAAATGAAGTAAATGAAATGGAGGCAAGCAACCTGTCAGAGAAAGAATTCAGAGAAATGGTCAAAAGGTGGCTGAAAAGAATGGAAGTAAAATTCGACAATATGAGTAAGAACCAAGAGGAAATGAAGAAGAACCAAAAAGAAATGAAAAAATGACATCGCTGCTGTAAAGAACTCAATAGAAAGCATCAAGAGTAGACTAGAAGAAGCAGAGCACCGCATCAGTGAGCTAGAAGACAAGGTAGGAAAAAATACCCAAGTAGAGCAGCTTCTAGGAAAAAAAAAATTAAAAAGCAGGAGGAGAGCTTAAGGGAACTTTGGGACAACACAAAACAAAACAACATCCGCATAATAGGGGTTCCAGAAGGAGAGGAAACTGAGCAAGGAATAGAAAACCTGTTTGAAGAAATAATGACAGAAAACTTCCCTGATATAGGGAAGAAAAAACCCACACAAATCCAAGAAGCTCACAGAGTCACAAGCAAAATGAACCCCAAAAGACCGACGCCAAGGCACATTATAATTAAACTGGCAAACACCAACGACAAAGTAAGAATCTTAAAAGCGGCCAGAGAGAGACAGGAAGTTACCTACAAAGGAACCCCCATCAAACTAGAAACTGATTTCTCAACAGAAACTTATCAGGCCAGAAGGGAATGGAATGAAATATACAAAGTCATGCAAAGGAAGGGTCTGAATCCAAGAATACTGTACCCAGCAAGGCTATCAATCAAAATTGAAGGTGAAATCAGGAGCTTCACAGACAAAAAAGGACTAAGGGAATTTATTACCACCAAACCAGCAATGCAAGAAATGCTAAAGGGTCTACTGTAAAAAAAAAAAAAAAAAAAAAAAAAAGGCGACAACTAAGTACCTATCAATAATAACTTTAAATGTAAATAGATTAAATGCCCCAATCAAAAGACAGAGGGTAACGAATTGGATAAGAAAACAGGACCCATATATCTGCTGTCTACAAGAAACCCACCTCAGAAAAAAAGATGCACACAGACTGAGGGGGAAGGGATGGAAAAAGGGTTTTCAGGCAAATGGAAATGAAAAAAAAGCTGGGGTAGCAATACTTATATCTGACTAATTAGATCTCAAAGTGAAGGACATAACAAGAGATAAGGAAGGCCACTTCATAATACTTAAGGGAGCAATCCAACAAGAAGAAATAACTCTGGTAAACATGAACGCACCTAATACAGGAGCACCCAAATACATAAAAAAACTCCTGGAGGATATCAAAGGAGAGACTGACAGCAATACAATCATAGTAGGAGACTTTAATACCACACTATCACCATTGGACAAATCCTCTAAACAAAAAATCAGCAAAGAAACATCAATCCTAAATGACTCATTAGACCAGATGGAATTAATTGACATCTTCAGAACATTTCACCCACAGAATATACATTCTTCTCAAGTGCACATGGGTCATTCTCAAAGATAGACCATATGTTGGATCATAGGCAAAGTCTCTTCAAATTCAAGAAGATAAAAATCATATCAAGCATCTTCTCAGATCACAGTGGCATAAAACTGGAAATCAACTACAATAAAAACAATCCAAAAAAATCAAACACATGGAGACTAAACAGCATGCAATTAAACAATGACTGGGTTACCAGACAGATCAAGGAAGGAATAAAAAACATCATGGCAACAAATGACAATGAAAACACAACAATCCAAAATCTATGGGACACAGCGAAAGCAGTCTTGAGAGGGAAGTTCAGGGCTCTACAAGCCTACTGCAAAAAACAAGAAACAATAGTAATAAATTACCTAACCCTACATCTCAAAAAGTTAGAAAGAGAGCAACAAGAAAAGCCCAATGTAAGCAGAAGGAAAGAAATAATAAAGATCAGAGCAGAGATAAACGACCTAGAGACCAAAAAAAAAAAAAAACAATACAAAAGATCAACAAAACCAAGAGCTGGTTCTTTGAAAGGATAAACACGATTCATGAACCTCTAGCCAGGCTCACCAAGAAGCAAAGAGAGAGGATCCAAATAAACAAAATCAGAAATGAAAGAGGTGAAATAACAACAGACTCCACTGAAATACAAAGGATTGTTAAAAAATACTATGAACAACTCTATTCCAACAAACTGGACAACCTGGAGGAAATGGACATATTTCTAGAAAAATATAACCTTCCAAAACTCAATCAGGAAGAATCTAAACATCTCAATAGGCCAATAACTATGGAAGAAATTGAAGCAATCATCAAAAATCTTCCAGCAAACAAAAGCCTGGGACCAGATGGCTTCACAGGGGAGTTTTACCAATCATTCAAGGAAGAACTAAAACCTATGCTCCTCAAACTATTCCAAAAAAATTCAAGAGGAAGGAACACTTCCAAGCTCATTCTATGAAGCCAGCATCACCCTAATACCAAAACCAGACAAAGACAACACAATGAAAGAGAATTACAGGCCAATATCCCTCATGAACATAGATGCTAAAATCCTCAACTAAATTCTAGCAAATCGGATCCAGCACTACATCAGAAAGATCATACACTATTACCAAGTAGGATTTATCCCAGGAATGCAAGGATGGTACAATATCCTCAAATCAATAAACGTGATACATCACATAAACAAATTGAGAGATAAAAATCACATAGTTATATCAATTAATGCAGAAAAAGCATTTGACAAAATCCAACACCCTTTCCTGATAAAAACTCTCAACAAGGTGGGAATAGAGGGATCATACCTCAACATAATAAAAGCTATATATGATAAACCCACAGCCAACATCATACTCAATGGGCAAAAACTAAAACCATTTCCCCTAAGAACAGGAACAAGACAGGGATGCCCACTCTCACCACTCCTGTTTGACATAGTACTGGAAGTATTAGTCATTGCAATTAGACAAGAAGAAGAAATAAAAGGCATCCAAATTGGAACAGAAGTAAATCTGGCCTTATTTGCAGATGACATGATATTGTACATAAAAAACCTGAAAGACTCCATCAAAAAACTAATAGACTTAATAAATGAATTCGGCAATGTAGCAGGATACAAAATTAATGCCAAGAAATCTATGGCATTTCTATACACCAATAGTGAACTTACAGAAAGAGAGACTAAAAAAGCAATCCCATTTACCATCGTACCAAAAAAATTAAGATACCTAGGAATAAACTTAACTAAGGAAGTAAAACCTATACGCGGAAAACTACACGACACTGAAAAAAGAGATAGAGGAAGACGTAAACAGATGGAAGAATATACCATGTTCATGGATTGGGAGAATCAACATCATTAAAATGTCTATACTATCCAAAACAATCTATAGATTCAATGCACTCCCCATTAAAATACCAATGGCATATTTCCCAGACCTAGAAAGAACTATTCAAAAATTCATCTGAAATAAAAAAAGAGCCCTGACCGGTGTGGCTCGGTGGATAGAGCGTCGGCCTGCGGACTGAAGGGTCCCAGGTTCGATTCCTGTCAAGGGCATGTACCTTGGTTGCGGGCACATCCCCAGTAGGGGGTGTGCAAGAGGCAGCTGATCAATGTTTCTCTCTCATCGATGTTTCTGACTCTCTATCCCTCTCCCTTCCTCTCTGTAAAAAATCAATAAAATATATTAAAAAAAAAAAGACCCCAAATAGCCACAGCTATTCCTGAGAAAGAAGAACAAAGTAGGTGGGATCTCAATACCAGATTTCAAGCTGTATTACAAAGCCACTGTTCTCAAAACTGCCTGGTACTGGCACAAGAACAGATATATAAATCAATGGAATAGAATAGAGAACCCAGAAATCGACCCAAATCACTATGCTCAATTAATATTTGATAAAGGAGGCATGAACATACAATGGAGTCAAGACAGTCTCTTCAATAAATGGTGTTGGGAAAATTGGACAGATACATGCAAAAAAATGAAACTAGACCACCAACTTACACTATACACAAAAATAAACTCAAAATGGTTCAAGGACTTAAACATACGATGAGAAACCACAAAAATACTAGAGGAATCCACAGCCAGAAAAATATCTGACATATGCCGAAACAATTTCTTCACTGATACTGCTCTTAGGGCAATGGAAACTAAAGAGAAAATAAACAAATGGGACTACATCAAAATAAAAAGCTTTTGCACAGCAAAGGAGACCATAAATAAAACAACAAGAAAGCCCACTGCATGGGAGAACATATTTGCCAATGATATCAACGATAAGGGTTTAATATCTAACATTTACAGGGAACTCATGCAACTTAACAAAAAGAAGATAAGCAACCCAATCAAAAAATGGGCAACTGATCTAAATAGACACTTTTCGAAAGAAGACAGAAGGAAGGCCAAGAGACATATGAAAACATGCTCAAAGTCAGTAATCATCAGAGAGATGCAAATCAAAACAACAATGAGGTACCATCTCACACCTGTCAGAATGGCTATTATCAACAAATCAACAACTGACAAGTGCTGGCGAGGATGCGGAGAAAAAGGAACCCTCGTGCACTGCTGCTGGGAATGCAGACTAGTGCAGCCACTGTGGAGAACAGTATGGAGTTTCCTCAAAAAACTAAAAATGGAACTCCCATTTGACCCAGTGATCCCACTTCTAGGAATATATCCTAAAAACTAGAAACACAAATCAGAAAGGATATATGCACCCCTATGTTCATAGCAGCACAATTCACCATAGCTAAGATTTGGAAACAGCCTAAGTGCCCATCAGCAGATGAGTGGATTAAAAAACTGTGGTACATCTACACAATGGAATACTACGCTGCGGTAAAAAAGAAGTTCTTACCATTTGCAACAACATGGATGGAGATAGAGAGCATTATGCTAAGTGAAATAAGCCAGGCAGAGAAAGATAAATATCACATGATCTCACTCATTTGTGGAATATAATGAACAACATAAACTGATGAACAAAAGTAGATCCAGAGACAGAGAAACATCAATCAAAACATCAAACCTCAGGGAATGTAGGGGAGGGTGGGGGTAAGGGGAAGAGATCAACCAAAGGACTTATATGCATATAAGCCTAATCAATGGACATAGACACCAGGGGGGTGGGGGCATAAATGGGAGGTGGGGGGTAATGGGGGAATAAGGACACATATGTAATACCTTAATCCATAAAGAAATTAAAAAAAAAATAGCAATGAGAAAAGACCCCTCTTTTGAGTTATATTGTGGTTTAATTTGGCCCAAAATAAATTCCACAAAGGTTTGCAAGCAATAATATCTTTATAATCAAAAAACATCTATTTTTAATTTGCCTTGAAACAAAATTTCAACTACTTGGCCAAAATATATAAATAAATAAGAGTTAAATTTCTTAATAAATGCATTGTTAGTGTCCTTAGGGCGTTTTTTTTTAAAGATCACTTTTGCATGTATTATGAACATAAACTAGTTTTAAAATATCTTCTATCTCCAATTTGAAGTAAAGGGAACCGGCAAAGGCTTTTGTGTGTGTGTGTGTGTGTGTGTGTGTGTGTGTGTGTGTGTGTGTGGTTGTAGAGAGGGCAGTAAGAAAGCCAGGAACAACTAAACTCTCAATTCCTATTTTCAGACATAGTTCTGCTGCCTGCATATTTATGAGAAAATGTCAAATTTGCCAAAATATTGCATAAATGCGGTTTCCAGAATTAAAATGCTACATTGAAGAAGGCATTGTTCTAATTCAATAGAGATAAAGAAGCTTACCCAGCCAGAACACAACCCATAAAGAGAGGGCTGTTCAAAGCTTGCACCTTAAAGAGCAGCAGGTGTCATATTTTGAGCTTTTTGAAATGTTTAACAAAGCAAGCCTACAAAATCCAAGTCACCTAGCAGGTGGTCCATTAGGAACTCCAGTGAAAAATAAACATGCCAGCTCCCTGAGAGGAATTACAAACTATCTCAAATCTTCTGAGATTTTATTTCCTTCTATTTAATTAATATTAATTTTCATTGGGTAAAATGTTAAGCTCCTTCCAATATTAATTCTGACTTGGTAACAGGCAATTTACCAGTTGCTGCCACTCCAACTGGCCTTCATTCCTGTCCTACTGTCACAGTTAGAGCTCTCTATGGCAATACTTTCTTTTAGGGAAATTAATGTTGTAGAGCAATGCTTCTCTAGTGTGTTCTATAGAACACAACTCTCAAAAGAAGATTATTCTGGGAAGTACAAAGGTTTCAGATTCAAGTCAGGCCACCTCCTCAACATTTGCAATGTTCATTTACATATTAAAGGCTCAAGGAAGCCCTTTGGTTATGACACCACCTTCCACAGATTGAGTTTAAGGTTCCCAAGGCATAGTATGCCACAATCTTTTTTGGTATAACAACTATTAACATTCAAAGTGTGGACAAAAGGGGCCACATGCTGACCTGACAAGGTCAGGGGAGGCCTGCATGGCAGTCTTGCAAACTCAGAGACCTAAAGTAACCACAAAGGATGGTCTGAAATTAAACTTTAACTAAAAGCAGTTATGGTGGGCAGTTAAGTTCTAGGCCGGTATCATCACTGACAAGGTCAACCTTTACTTTAGCTGAGTCTGTCTGTCTTTTTGCATCTATGATAACATACATTTGAAATGTCTGGGTAACTTGTAACTTCCCTTTTTCTGAAGCCTCTGGGGCACAACCAAATGTGGTGGGCCCCAGGACAGATACCACAAATTCCTTCATTATCATGTTAATTGTTCCTGAACCCACCTAAGTCTGTGTCCATCATTTTACTTTTTATCCAATCCCAGGGGTTTCCCACAGCTTTGCTTTATCCCACCTCCTTAATCTATCACCAATGAATTTCATGTAACCCACCTATGTCCCTCCTTTGATTGCAATGTATAAATACAAATTTAACCCTCCATTCTCCGGAGCATTATCTCAGTTCCTTGAGGTTCTGCTTCTCGGTATATGTCAACAGTTTGGCTCAAATAAACTCACAAAAATTCTTTACAGGTTTCAATGCTTTTTTTTTTTTTTACGTTAACAAAAGGAACAAATAAAGAAATGTTGATATTAAATATGGAATACAGGATAAGAATTAATCACGATATTAAAACCAGTATGTAGACTGCATATGATATGTTCCTAACTAGTGATGGAGCTCAGGACTCAATACCCCCAAATATTACACCTTGGCATGCTATTTTAAACTGAAGGAGTCTGAGAAAATTGCAGGAAGAGGAAGGCCACTCTGATCTTTCCTCTGCCCTTCTCTCCTGAAACAGTATTTAATTTTGTGTTCTTTAACCACACAAAGTATTCATTTTTAATATCATCAATGCTTACTAAAATTCTGGACAACAATAGCTGAAGCCTAAATACACAACATATTTTATTACTCAATAGAAGCATATGATTTTGATTAAATAAAAATTAAGTGTACATGTTATCACTTCTGGGGTAACCATGAGATTAGGAAAAAAAAGAAAGTACAGTATATCATTTCTCACTAGTTCAATGGGGAAAGGAGAAAAAAAAAAGTCAACCTGGCAAAACTGAGACAAATAAGGAGCAGTGAAAAATGAATGACCATAGTTAACTGCTTCAACATACATAAAAGAAATTTCAAGTCACATTAATCAAATTTCATAACAATACATACAAGATAATCCTATTTATACTCAGTATGATTCTTTTTTAAAGGATTCTAAAGCATGTAAAGTTAAATAATATATTTTTAGAACACTTTGGTATAAAGTACAAGTATAAAGAGACAGAAGAGAAAAATAAGCACAAATTTGGAACAGAGGTTAATTTTGTGGGGAAGAAAGAGATCAAGGAGGGGTATACAGAGGTTTTCTAAGCTCTTGGAAGCTGGTGGGAGTTATACACATGCTCATTTTATTGTATTATTTTTATTTTTTTACACATATTATAAATATTTTCAATATACAAATAAAAGTATGCATGAAGCCCTGGCCAGGTGGCTCATTTGGTTGGAGTATCATCCCATACACCAAAAGGTTGTGGGTTTGATTCCCAGTCAGGGCACATACCTAGTTTGGTGGTTTGATCCTGGTTGGGGTGCATATGGCAGGCAAACAATTGATGTCTCTCTCTCTCCCTCTCTCTCTCCCCCTCCCACCATCTCTCCCTTACTCCCTCCCTCTCTTCCTCCCTTCTTTTCTCTCTGAAAAAAAAAAAAATCAATAAAACATATCCTCAGGGTAGGATTAAAAAAAAATACTAATAAAATAAATGTTCTCTCTCTCTCTCTCTCTCTCTCTCTCTCTCTCTCTCTCTCTCTCTCTCTCTCTCTCTCTCATACTTCATTGGTGCCAGGTCAGATTGCTCTTGGAGGAAAGTATTCATTTGCAGAAACCCTACTTTAACAAGACAAATGAATGTAATCTGAAAAAAAAAAAAAAAAAGAATAAAACAAAATCAGGATAGTGAGGTACCTAAAAACCTGAGTGTATAAGAAATAAACAAACTGGGGTTTTCCCCCAAGATAATGGAGAAGTTCATGGTCTTCAAGTATTTGGGCTTCTTTTATATGGCCGACTACTTAGATGGATCCAAAGGAAAAATGATTAACAATCCATGGAAATTTAGGGAAACAGACAGATTCAACTTCATTAAATGGAACACATTTTTGCCTTCTTTCTCAGCCATAGTCCAAAGATAAAATTTGGCAACTCAGAATTGGGCAAAGTCTTTGGCTTCTTGAGGATTCTGGTGTTTTATAACGTTTTAAACAGATCCTCAGATAGTATAAAACATTCCATCTGGTCACTTTATACTTCATGGTCTAGGGAGACCAAGTTTTCAGAGGTCCACTAGAACTATGCTCAGGTCATTTTTTTATACCGATATAGTCATTATGCACACCATATTTCCCCATTTGCCTCCGAATATCTCGTTTCTCCTTCAATTGTGAAACTACTAGTTGTGGATGTTGGGGTCAAGTAACAGAAACCCAACTAACAGTACATACAGGGTTTCCTTTTTCTTACATAGAGGACTCTGCCAGTGTGTAGGGCTGTGGCGGCTGTTAGGGCTCTGGGCTTTTATGCCTTTGTGCTCCGACACTTTCAGCCTCTGGATTTTGTCTCCACACCACCAGTCCTCATTTCTTCAAGGATAGAATAAAAAACAAATGGTGTTATTTGCATCGTTATTTATGAAAAAAATGTTTTCCCTAGTAGTTTTCTGCTGAGTGGCCAGGGGAGGGTCCCTGGCCAATCACACCTGAGATGTGATTAGGAAAATCAAGTGTTTTGCATCTAAGCCAAACTGTGGAGGGAGGCAGAGGAGAACGCAGGCTAGGGATGGCCAGAGGGTCAGTCTAAACCAGCCTTGGGCAAACTACGGCCCGCGGGCCGGATCCAGCTGTTCTATCCGGTTCTCTTGCTCTCTCCTCCGCTCCTTTACTTTGAATTTATATTAGTTCACACAAACACTCCATCCATGCTTTTGTTCTGGCCCTCCGGTCCAGTTTAAGAACCCATTGTGGCCCTCGAGTCAAAAAGTTTGCCCACCCCTGGAAACTCTGATCTATTTTCCTGCCACAGAAACTCGGAACTAACACAGCACTGACTCAGTTTCAAGGCATCGTTACATAGCATGTCGGCTTCTACTTGTATCTAGATTAGTGGATTAATTTTAAAATGTAATCTAGAAGGAAGGGAAAGTGTCTATAAAAAAGCATAGATAAGTGCAAATAGAAAGCTGAATTTACTGCACCATCAAGTTTTAAACAAAACACTTAAATAATTTAATAAGGTCTATGAAGCTTGTTTAATATATAAAAGCGAACAGCAGCATTACAAACTATAGACACTTTCACTAAGAAACAAAATCAATCTGTCCTCTTAAAAAATGCCTTGATTTGTCTTAATCAATCATTCTTAAATCATTCTGGTGAGGCTCCCAGTTCAACCCATTTATAAAGCATGATTGTACAAAGGTCATTAGATGGCTGCTCTGTGCCATCATCAGTAATAAGAAGACTATCAATATTTCCAGAACTCAACACATCAGCAGACTGTAAAAGAGCTTAAAGGTTTATTCAGCTTCAATGCCAACTCATGTGCTTAGAACAGTGCTTTGCACACTTACTAAGTATTAGCTATTGTGGTTTTTGTTATGTTCATGAAGTAGGCACTGTTTGTGATATATATGACATGAACAACAACAAAAAAAAGACTATCTCAAAGAAAAATCTGCTCAAGAGAAAGAAGAAGAAAATATGCCTTTTATTTGTTTTATCACTACAAATAAAGGGGGAAATTCGGTTTCAAGCAAGTTAGAATGTGGTATTTTTAAGATGGGGTGAATTCATACAATTCCAATCAGACTTAGCAAAACATTTACGACATTTTTATGAGGGAATTAAATCAAACACAAAATCCCAGACCAAAAAGATTATATTTAGTTCCACATAAATTGCAGTGCAATGCAATGAAATAAAAGAAACTTACTAAAGCCCTCCTCCTTGGTCATCAGAACTGTTTTCTCCATAGGAGGAAAGATACAAAACTGCACATGGTTTTGTGTTATTATTCAGCCTCCCAGTTAGACCACAACTGTGTCCATATAAGGCATCTTCCTATGCTTTCTTACCCCAAATATAAATATTTAGGGAAAGGAAAGAACACATGCTGACACAAGAACAAAACTAGCATTTTGATATCAAAAACACAAACAAACAAACAAAAAAACTTGAAGAAGTGATTTGGTAAAAATTTCCTGTGTGCCCCACTGGCATGGCTCAGTGGTTGAGCATGGACCTATGAACCAGGAGGTCATGATTCCATTCCCAGTCAGAGCACATGCCCAAATTGTGGGCTTGATCCCCATTGAGAGGTATGCAGGAGGCAGCCAATCATTGATTCTCTCTCATCATTGATGTTTCTATCTCTTTCTCCTCTTTTCCTCTCTGAAATCAATAAAAATATTTTTAAAAATTTCCTATGAAAAACTCAGCAACCCTGTGCAGTGGGCATTGCCATAATCAATCAATTCTGAGATGGGGACATAGATGCTCAGAGAGATTAAGAGACTTGTCAGAAATTATCCTGTAATTGGTGTAGGCAGAACTACCTACACACTAAGTCATATAGCTTTAAAGTCCAATCTTTTCATTATATCACAGTTCTATGAATCTGCTCCCATAACTGTAGACTAGATATTTTAATAGAAGTGCCATTTACTATGCACACATAATGTTCTTAGCTGGCCCTATGCAAGATTCTGGAAACTCAGAGGTAAGTAAGGAGCCCTTGACTTTGAGATGGCCCTTCTTGAGACTAGGGAAAGCTGATGAACTATAAAGACTTATATTAAGTCCTCTAGCATAGTTAAATGTAGTAGGTAGCTATTTAAGTTAATTAACCTTTGATAACATTAAATTTCAGTTCCTCATTCACACTAGCCACATTCCAGTGCCAGATGTGGCAAATGGCCACTGCTTTGGAAGACACAGATGTGGACCATTTCCATAATCGAAGAAAGTCCTATTAGAAAGCACTGCTTTAGAGCCTTGCTCTTCAAAGTGTGTTTTCAGTACTTGAAGGCTAGTTAGAAATGAAGAATTTCAGGCTCCAACCTAGACCTACTGAGTCAGAACAAAAACAAAATCTCCAGTGATCAAGCTTAAGAACTTGCCCCAGATGCTCACAATCAAGTAAAGTATGTGGGCTGGTGGTGGGTAATGGCAACAGTGAGGAACATTTACATAATATAGATAACTTTGCATTCAGAAAAAAGATCACTAAAAGATCAATAATAAAGATAATGGTCATCAAATAAAAATGGCCTATGTGCCACAGAGACTTTGCACATCTTCTTATATAATAAAAGGCTAATATGCAAATCAACTGAACAGCGAAACGACTGGTTGCTATGATGCGCACTGATCACCAGGGGGCAGACACTCAATGCAGGAGCTGCCCCCGGTGGTCAGTGCGCTCCCACGGGGTGGAGGGGGAGGCACCGCTCAGCCAGAAGCCAGGCTCACAGCTGGCAAGTGCAGTGGTGGTGGTGGGAGCCTCTCCCGCCTCCGCAGCAGCGCTAGATCCATCAGTGGACATCCCCCAAGGCGTCCTGGACTGCGAGAGGGTGCTGGCTGGGCTGAGGGCCCCGCCCCACCCGCCCAGTGCACGAATATCGTGCATCAGACCTCTAGTGTTAAAGTAAACACTTCTTTTGGACAGAGAATTCTGAACAGTGGTGAGTGCTTACAATGCATTCACCTCCATTCTTGATCACAGTTTGGAAAGAGGGAGTGTTCCCAGTAAACCTTGGGCAGGCAGAACTACCCAAGATGAATGCACTGAGTTCTGAGTGGGATACACGTAAGGCAGCTGCACTGAATGTTGGCACCCACATGGTCATGCGTCTAAAAATGATATTCTAAACCATGCAGTAGAGGATGACTTCCTAGATCTTAGGTGAATACCAGGAAAATAGTCTGAGGCCCTTTTGATTGATACTAAATGTTGTCAATACGTAATTGTAGCCAAGAAGTCTAGAAAAGTGTTATAAATTACTAAAAAGGATTAAGAAAGTACCAGAAAACAGAAATCACCCTGTTAATATCTCCAATACTGCCTCATTTCAATCTTTACTGTAGTTGAATCATTTCTATCATTTTTCAATTGACAAAGAAAAGAACAGATCTGCTCAAATAAGACTTTTCTATCCATACAGACCAAATTGGCTCAGGAAGACAAAACATTAGTTCACAAACAATTTCTAAGCTAAATATTGCCACTGAAATTGGCATAATATAAGTACATATTCAGCTGTCTCATATTGACATTCATCATTTTATATTATACAGTAACTTGACTACACTAATTCGGGGAAATCCTATTGGTTAACACACCCTCATTCATCAACCCCAGACAATTTCTAGAAACCTGATGTTTGTACCATGTAAAGCGGTGATTTGTGAAATGATCTTGTATACAGTGGGGAAAGGAAAAATGCTTTGGCCTCCATGGCTGATCATGACATGTGATGGATTCAATGATGTGAGATAATTTGAGGTTCCTGGAAAAATCCCATTAGATAATACACATTTTCATGAGCATCGTAATAGTCACCTAAAAAATGTTAGTTTAAACAATATCACACGCCTCTTTATAGCAAAGTGTATGTGAAACTCTATACTATATAAGGGCATTCATTAGTACCTTGAAACTAAGTCCATAGAGAAAACTCAAGTGACTGTTATCTGGTAACAATAAAGGCAGCAGCAACACATTGCAGACTAGGGTCATAAGCATCAAGTTATAAAAGGCCCACACAAAAGGAATTAAGCATTCAACAGCACTAATTTATTTTTTAATGACTCGCCAGGAACGATATTAATCCCAGTCCAAGCACATAATTGAAAGAAAAGGAATGATTTTCATGCAGATCCACATTTAGACCCAATACAATTACTATGCAAATGGCTAAAGACAAAATTAACTTGCTTAGCCGAAACTTTCTCTGGGCAATGAATACACAGACTTCTGTGATTTGGCTGCATATTGTTTTTTTGGCATACATTGTTTTGTTGGCCCATTGATTTTCTACAAAGATAGATATGAATAAATATCACCATCACCTCCCCCTCCAAACCAATCACATTCTCCAGAAGCTTTGCTAGAGCCCAGTTTTTAAATTGTCTAAAAGCACCATCATAGCCTTATGCTTTCATGTAAGAGCATGACAAGATATTCACATTGTATTTTACGTTGATTTTTAATTCTATTGAAATAGAATCTAAATATTTTATAGAGTATACACCACATTATTTTAGAATATTTGGTAGGGTGTCAAGCTCTGTATAAATGTCATTTCATTCATTTGTGTAATCTCCTCTCTAGAGTGGATGGTATATTATTATTGCTTTAAGTAGAAAAGGTTAGCTTGGATGGACAACTTTTTTATGTATAAAGGAAGAACTTTCATAACTGTCCAGAATTACAGCTTCAAATGTTTTTCATCCCAGACATGTAATGTAAATAAGGTAAGCAGGTTAAGTTATAAAAGGCCCAACTGTGGAAAACGGGAGAACACACATTCTCAAGTTTCTGTTTCAGCTAAGGATAGTGGTATAACATCGTTTTTAAGGGTAAAGGTTGGAGAGATTTCTCGGGGCAAGGAAATTTACTTTGTTTTGAAATTATACCTCTAGACCTGTGTGGAATATCCCTTTTCCATATATTAAGAAAGGAACATAATTTCTTGAGCTATAAAGCAGCTGGGATATTAGAATTGTTTTTTACTGAAGTGGAAGAGGAGGGAATGGACACTTAGTAAGGTGAAATGTTCATTTACTCATTCAACAAATATTGATTGGTCATGAGAGACTGAATACACACATGGACAATGGCCAGACCATATATGACAACAGAACTCTGGCCACAACCTCTGTGATAAGCAGCCAGAAGCCAACCACAATCTCTTCAGCAACCAGAACAGAAAGCAAAACCATAACCTCTACAGCAATTGGTCCGTATCAGTCATGATTTGGTCAATGATTTCTGCCTTCCCTATTTTTGTCCCCTACACACCTTCCATCTCAGGACTACCCAGAGAAAGACAAATATGTTTTCCAACCAACTATATCAGATGCCCATTTCCAGTTAGCCCAATTCTGGCTTTCCCATGACACCAACCTCCAATCAGTGTTCAAATAGAGACTTCCCTTGTTTTACTATGCAGGTTTCCTACTCCTCTGCCTGTCTTTGATGGTGGCTCCCTTGTAAGGTGTAAATAAATAGCCTCTGTTTTTTCTCGTTTGGGTGGTCTCATTCATCTTCACAAGCAGCATATATTATAAACAATTTTAAAAAGTGATCAAGTAAGAGGATGGAGAGGGGGATTTTAAATAATTTACAAAGAGCAAAGGCACTGAAAATTATGTAAAGGTTGTCATGCCAAAGGTAGTACCAGTGGATGAGTGTGCCTAGAGAGTAGGGTTGTGTGTATGTGTGTGTATGTGTGTATATACTTGGTGCCTTTGAACATAGAGCTCAGGAAGATCCTGAAGGACATTAAATGACAAACTTGCAAACCTATAAGTTTATCCTCTAGTTATGGACAATAGTGAAATAAGTTAAATAGGGGACTGATGGGATTTAACTTGGATTTTTAGAAAGCCACTACAGCAACAGGGTGGAAGATGGCTGGATGGTAGGCAATTTGTGAAGGGAGTCTACTTCAGAAATCATCCCTGTGGTCCAGATGAAAGATGCTGAAGACCTAAAGATGGGCAGTAGGAATAGGAGAAAATGAAAAAGAGAGATGATGTTTATGTTAAGAACACACAACTGACATGATGTGAGGTTAAGACATAAGAAGAACTGAGCACCACTCCAAGTTTCTGGGTAGCATGTTCATGAAGAAGAACAAGTTAGGAAGTAAACCACAATAACTAACAAGAGATGCTAAGTGATGGAGGTGGGACGCAAGGTCAAGATGACACCTAGAAAGTTCATGTTATTCCCATTGAACATGCCACATCCCCAGGTAGACACAGACACTGAATAACAGTGGACAGTGATCTACACCTGAAACTGTCCCTCAGCTTGAACTCTCTTAGTACATTTGCAAAGAAGGATAACCTCATTAGGAGGCCGTTTTGTAGGTAGACAGTATGTGCACATGAAAATATATTCTTATATATAAAAAAAGTGATAGGTTAAAAAATCTAACTGTCTCTACAGAAGTGCAGGGAAGATAATTTTGGATAAAATGCACCTTAGGTGAATAAGGTAAAAGGAGTTTTTGCTTCTATATCTGTTAAATCTTTTCTTTTATATTAAAATGTATTTGCTTTTCTTCTATAACTTGTGGGCTTGTTAAAAGCAGAAAATAGCCGAAACCGGTTTGGCTCAGTGGATAGAGCCTGCGGACTGAAGGGTCCTGGGTTCGATTCCGGTAAAGGGCATGTACCTTGGTTGCGGGCAATCCCCAGTGGGAGGTGTGCAGGAGGCAGCTGATCGATGTTTCTCTCTCATTGATGTTTCTAGCTCTCTATCCCTCTCCCTTCCTCTCTGTAAAATATCAATAAAATATATTTAAAAAATAAAATAAATAAATAAAAGCAGAAAATACATCCCTTAAAAGATAAACTACTCCTTGACTGCTATTTACTAACGATGGTGGGGGGAAGGTAAAATAACTCTGTCATTACAGAAAATATTTTTAAAAATCACCAAACACAAACAAACTAAAAATTATTTTATTGCTCAGAGAAACAAAAAATAATCATCCCAAATCTTTAGCTTACTCATAATTCAAGTAAAGATAGGAATCTACTTAACACTGTTGGGTACAAGCACATTAGCCATTTTTTCTCATGCCTACATCACCTCACTTGGAAAAAAAACAAAACCCAACTTTTTGGCTCTAGCTGGTTTGGCTCAGTGAATAGAGCATCGGCCTGTGGACCAAAGTGTCCCTGGTTTGATTCCGGTCAGGGGCATGTACCTTGGTTGCAGGCTCCTCTCCAGCATGGGACCTAGTCAGGGCTCGTGCAGAAGGCAACCAATCAATGTGTTTGTCTCACATCAATGTTTCTCTCTGACTTTCCCTCTCTCTTCTACTCTCCTTAAGAATCAATGGGAAAATATCCTCGGGTAAGGATTAACAAAAATAAATAAAATAAAAAAATAAACTATATTGTTCTGTAAGGCGCTATATAAAGATAAATACTAAAAGGTTGTTTTGTGTTTTTTTTTTTGTTCTCATGTGCCAAAAAAGAAGTTATATGATGAGACATATAGCAAAACCTTACTACTTAAAAAATAAGTCATAACATGCTAAATTTTATGAAATAAACTTCTATGTTCCTTTTGACCATGTTTAAACCAAATCTTTGATTCTTTCTGCATCAATCTTGTAAGCAAGATTAGAGCCATTGATTAAAGCAGGCCATGTATTCCTATAATTTACAGTGTGGGTTTGATTTTGATGCAAAAAGCTTTGACTCTGCTGTACACATCATCTGATTACTGCCCCTGCTTGATTACGGTCTTCACACACAGAAGGGCATTAATACTCAGCACAGAGATGAGAGCCCATAAGGAAGCAGGAAATTTGCATAAGCACCCATTTGTGTAATCATGGTGAATGAGTGGCTAAAAAAGGACAAAATTGGGCTGTAGCCACTTCCCTTGTCACTTTCTCCCAGTCACAGAGCCACAGAACTAAGAATTACAGGCCTTAGACAATTTTAAAAATGTGTAGAAAGAGGTAGATACAGTGGGCTTAGAAATAAAATAATACTTGTAATAATAATAATCATTACCAAGAGGTAGGCAAGATACAAGTCTCAGTAAATGGCTTATCTCACTTAATTACATAGCCAATAATCTACTAGATATTTCCGCATGGCCTGTTTAGAAGGGATATCAATAGAATTATTGATTCCCCATTCCCCAGGCTTCATCCATTCATTTACTCATTCACTCATTCATACACCCATATATTCAATAATATTTATTAATCACTTGTTATATGCCAAACACTGTTCTAAGCACAATGAACCAAAAATCAGTTAACAAAAGCAATAAAAATACATGCTCTCCTAAAGTGTACATTCTAGCAAACAAAAAACAAAATTGATAAGTAAAACATATAGCATGTTAGATGGGTATAAATGCTATAGATAAAAGTAAAGCATGAAAGGGAACTGGGAACGTGATTCTAAATAGTCTGGTCAGGGAAAGCTGGATGCAAAGGTGACAGATGAGTGAAAAGATGCAAGAGAGGATTGGGCCATGTTGGAGGTACAGGAACAGTGTGAACATGAGACCAGCAATCTCCACACAGTCACCATCACTCACCCAGTTGCTCAGACCAATAACCATGAGTCACCCTGACTTGCTTCTTCCTATTACGCATCCAATCCATCACCAAATTCTGTCAGCTCCATCTCTTAAATTTATCCCAACCACATCTTACCACCTGTACTGTAGGCTCACACCTTGGTCCACCTAACTGCTGTCTCCAAGGCAAAGCTTCCAGCCCAGAGTCATATTCTTTCATTTCCGGAAGCGTATCGTCCAAAAACATCCAACACCTTTGGCATAAAATCCTGAGTCCTCATCATGGCAAAGGTGTCGAGGACCCTGACTATTTTTCCGCCTAATTTCCCAGCACTGTCTCCCATCAGTTACACTGTGGCATGCAAAATTTGTTTCAGCTTCAGAGCCTGCTTCAGTCTGCTCAGGCTGTTATAACAAAACGCCACAGGCCGAGTGCCTTAAACAATAGAATCTATTTCCTCACAGTTCTGCATGCTGGAAGTCCATGATCTGTTGGAAGCCACCCATTGTCTTCACTAGCAGAGAGGTGTGGACAAGGAACCCAGAAGGCTGGTCAACCTTGAAGCTCTGAAAGGTCAGAGCCAACCACCCACTGTCTAGTTGAGACAATGATAGCTAAAGCAACCTCCACCTTTTAATCTTATGTAAATCCTTACTGATTGGCCATTACTGGAATTGCCTGCCTAGAGCTATGGGTGGATCCCATAGTCTTAATAAAAGGGATCGGTAGGCCAGAGCAAAGAGGAGTCCTTTCCTTGAGTTGGGCTCCCGCCTGGCCCCCAATATTTCCAAATTAATATTTTCTAGTCTCTTTCATTTGTGTGTGGCCTCCTCCAGAGCCCAAACCCTGAACTTGAACCCTGAACCATGCGGGACGTGAAAGGGGTTCACTACAAACTGGAGCCCAAATGTGGGACACTACAATGATCAAGTGTCATCAAGGGTTGGTTTCTGGTGACACGTCTCTTCCTGGCTTGTAGACTGCCACATTCTCACTGTGTCTTCACATAGCCTTTCCTTTGTGAGTGTGTAGAGAGGGAGAGAGAGAGATGTCTGGTACCTCTTCCTCTTCTTACAAGGGCACCAGAGCACTGGATTAGAGTCCTACTCTTATGACATCATTTATTATTAACTGGAGGCCCAGTGCATGAATTTGTGCACGGGTGAGGTCCGGCTGGCCCGGCTGCAATTGGGGTGAACTGGGGCTGGGCCTGTCAGGAGGAGGAGATGGTGGGAGGTTGGCCAGCTGGCCCGCCCTGATCGGGCCCAATCCAAGCCAGGCTGGCTGGAGGGGAGGGGCCGAGAGCCCTGCCCCCAATTGGGGTGGAGGGGCCGATTTGGGGTGGGGCTGGCCATGGGAGGGGCTTTGGGCATTGGGCTGGCCGGCTCACCCCGGATTGGTGGGGGGGCGGCGATTGGGGGCAAGGCTAGCTGGGTGAGGGGTTGCAGGCAATAGCTGACAGCCTTGCCCCTGATAAGAATTGGGGGGATGATCGGGGGCAGAGCTGGCTGGGGGGAGGGGCTGCAAGCCGATTGGGGTGGTGGGGGCCGATCGGGGTGGGGCCACCTGTGGAGAGAGGCTGTGGGTGGTTGGCTGGCTGCCCCGCCCCTGATTGGTGTGGGAGGGACAAAGGAGTAGATAAGGAGACTAAACCATGATGCAAAGTCAAGCAGGGTTCAAGGTACGTAGATATGTACCTAGCTGAGAAATGAACAGACTGATCAGGGGGAGGGGCCACAGGCAGCTGGCCAGCCAGCCACACTCCTAATTGAGGTGGGGGGGGGGGCTGATCTTGGGTGGGGCCGGGCAGAGGCAGGCTGCAGGAGGTTGGCCAGCCAGCCCCACCCACAATCAGGGAGGTTCATTGGCTGCAGTGGGCATCATAGTGACCAGTCATTCTGGTGGTTACAGGCTCTATCTCCAAATAAAGCCATACTGGAAGGTAGGGTTTGAACTGGTGGTGGTGGGGGGGCGGGTCACAATTTAGTCCATCACAGAGCCTCTGCACTTGCTGCTCTCTCTTCCTAAAATGCTCTCCCAGATTTCTGAATAGTTTGCTCCTTCACTTCATGGCTGTATGAGGCCTTCATGGATTTCCCTTTGCAATATCCCTCAGTCTGTTTCTCGCTCTCTCTTCCTCTATTTTTTTTTATTTTTCTTTCAGCTTCCAATCTCCCTCCAATTTCTGATATGACATTATTGTTTCCTGTCCAAATTCCAGGGGGGACTCAGGTGGCTTTGTTCTCTATTGTAACAACAGTCTCTAGAATAGTAACCATTGTAGAACAAGTGTTCAATCTATATTTGTTGAATGAAATTCTCACAGCTATTCTACCAAGGTGGTACTATTAGGCCGATCATACAGATAAGAAAACTGAGGCTCAGAGAAGCTAAATCATTGGCTCACTCTGTCAGAACAGGATTTAAATCCAAGTGTGTTTCCCTCCAAAGTGAACACATGTTCCATGTTTTATCATCTCTATTCTTCACAACAGTCCCATAACATGGCTTCAGGAGCTATTATTATTGTTTAGCTTCTCTGAGAACCCACAGGGCACTAAGCTGGGTTGAGGGGAATACTAGTACGCAGGACAGGGGCCTTCCTGCCCAGGGATTGGAGCTGATGGGTAACTGCAGGGAGAAGAAACTTAGGAAGAATGCTATGCCAAAAACTGAGTAAGCATGACATGTTGGGTTATCACACTGACAAAGGAGTAGATAAGGAGACTAAACCATGATGCAAAGTCAAGCAGGGTTCAAGGTACGTAGATATGTACCTAGCTGAGAAATGAACAGAGGAAAATTCTCATAGCTGGAATCCTGGTGCCCAGGACTGCTGGTGTACTCAGGGACATTTAATGGGGGCAAGCAAATGCAGCACTGTTGACCAGAGATCATCATTATGCCAACAAACTTTCCATCTCAGATACTCTACTCACAGGTCTTCCATAAACCCTACAGTTACTTAATGCATATTATACTTACCAGGATGCTTTCCGACGAAGTAGTTATCTGGTAAAATCCTACTCATGTTTCAAAATTGAAATAAAATATAATTTCTTCCTTTTGGCTTTTTCTGTTCCTGATCTCTTTGGACAGAAACCAATGCTTCTTTTCTAGTGTTCACTGAGCAATATTAATAGATCCTGCCACTGGCTCTACTCTAGCACACAAATCATTATTTGTTATAGCTCACTCTCTCTTCTATAATATTCCTCAAAGACACTACCTCTATGTCATCCGTCTTGCATCTCCAGCACACCAGCATATGCTTAGCACTTTGAAAGAATACAATAATTGTTTGGAAATTGCACTTCTAATTTCAAATAAAGATTTTGATGCTTGCCCAAGACAATTAACTAATGGCAGAGCTGGAATATGAATCTAATTCTTCTTAAAATCTCAATGTCTTTCCAGTAGACCTAGTTGCATCTCTTCAAGTCATTTTACATTATGTTCTCACTTGGCTAACACACTCCTAGGAGTGCCTTGCTCACATTTCTCTTGAACTTCTGGCTTTGGCACAAAGGGTAGGAGAGGAAGTAAAAATGGGGAGAGGAAAGAAGGGATAATACCTCTTTACCAGAAACATTTATTTCCTAGCAAAGGCATCAGAATGAAGTTAAAAATTAAAATAGAATGACATTTTGCAAATTGAAAACATCTTAAGTACAGTTGTCTCATGAATATTATGATTTAACAAAATGCAACTAACATTGTTTCAAATTTTCCTAGATCTCTTATTATAGTTGGTAGCAATTTTAAAAATAGGTTAGCATTCTAGGACTGGGTTTCAGGGAACCTTGCGATGGACATCAAAACTAAAATAATCCCCTTAAGCACCTATATTACAATTTATAGATGAATGAAAGAAAGAAGGAAAGAAGAAACAAACAACAACAACAACAACAACAACAAAAAAAACACAAGGAAAAAGGGAGGGATGTATAGAGAAGGAAACAAAGGAAAGGAAGAGACAGCGAAGGGAGAAGAGTAGAAGGAAGAACAGAAGGAAGGAAGAAAATAAATTGCTCATAAAAGTCATTTTTAAATGTCTTTTTTAAAGAAGGTAAGCTGTAACAGGTTCACAAGCTGAGTCAGAAATAAACAGGTCCATTTAAAATGTCTATACAAATTGTCAATTTTTTCTTTGAACTATTTTATTTCTTATTACAAGGATAGAGTTAATTTTTAATAGGAAAATAACTGACATGGACATACCTAGGCATAGCTGAATATAGAATCGGTGAATGATTCAAGATGTATTGTAAAAATGAAAAATATGTTATCGCAGATGAAAAACAAGCATAGAGTTTCCATGTTACTGTAAAACTTTAGCATTCATCTCACTGATGGTATAGTTCTTGAGCATGGCAACCATGAGAATCTTGTCATTTGATGCATATCTCCCACTGGCATTGCATACAAATTTGCCAAAGGTTTTCATCAGGTACAAGCCCACTCTTTACACCTAAGCAGCAGAGGGGTGAGGTCTAGTGTGAGACATCTATTAGTTGGTATTTCTTCTAATTCCACAGTCCTTTCACAAAATTTTTGTTAACCGTCCAAAGTAGCACTAGCTTCCAGGAACCAGTTCTTATTTTTAGCCCAATTTTACTGAGTTGGTCATATGTCATGAATGGCAGATGGGAGGATTGCTCAAATAAAATCATCCCGTGAGGCTACTGGTTGTACAAAGTATGGAATCTCTGGTACTACTCTATTAAAAACAGAGTCCTTAAGAAAGGATCTTGTTTTCTCTAAGGCTAAAGAAAAGAATATATACATACTCAAGGATGATAGTTGAGGTATGAAGCAAAGCCACCAGATATTTAAGGAGCAGAGATTGAAGAAAGCAGAGATGAGAAGACAGGAGAACATTGATAGAATTCTGTCGTGAAAACTATGGGCAAGTCTATTACTCTACAATTGCTGTTCTCACATGTAGAATACCCCCTAAGAATCATCCCAAATAATGCATCCTTCTACCAGTTCATTAATTTCAGAGAGTCACAAGAAATGGGAAGAGAAATGTACATGATGTGTTTTTTTTACTGCATTTAATAAATCTCTTCCCTGTTTTAATCCATTTGAGCTACATGCTAGGTTTGGAGTAGATGGAATGAGATTTGGAGTGAAATATTTCAAAAGAAATAAGAAGATAATCATTTAATCTATAATTTTTGATTCATCTAAGACCACGAAGGAAATTAATAGCAGACACTTCCGGGAGTGTGCTGGGAGGAAGCCTAGGAAAATGATCTTCAAATATTCATGCTAAAGCATTAGGCTTTTTGAAGACTTCAAAGGAATCATGCTAATGTGTGGTGGAGATACTTTTTTACTGAAATCCAAAGAGCAAACTTCATTATCATTAACTCTCATATATAATTAGAGATTTGATGCCACAGAAATATTTCCCAATAAACTTAGGTTTTGTGATAGCTAACCCCATAATGAGGTGGACATTGAAGTCCATTAGCAGGACTTCTGAAACAAATATAGTAGTCACATATTCTTAGGGAGTATCTTAGTTTGGCCTCCTCCCAAAGTAGCATCTTAGATGAAGACCTAAGTGCATGAAGTTTATTTGAGATATAATCCCAGAAGCAGAAAAGAGGAATGTGGACAATGAGATAGAGAAGGAAGAGTTATTCTTATTTTTAAAATATATTTTTTATTGATTTCAGAGAGGAAGGGAGAGATAGAAACATCAATGATGAGAGAGAATCATTGGTTGGCTGCCTCCTGCATTCCCCACACGAAGGGATCAGACCCGCAACCTGGGCATATGCCCTGACCAGCAATTGAACTGTGACCTCCTGGTTCATAGGTCAATGCTCAACTGCTGAGCCATGCCGGCCAGACAAGAGTTATTAATAGATAATAGTATTAAGGTTGTCACTACTTTGCATTGAGAGGCCTCAGTCCTGCTGGGGGCACTCTGTAGAACTGTGGCTCAGAACTGTTTCCTTTGGGGAACAGAGAGGCTGTATATTTACTGAGAAACCATCCCCTCTCATTCCATTGGTTAAAGGCTGTTCCTCAAGAATGTTAATTTCCCTATATCCTGTGTCTCACATGCCCACAGAGAGGTCTTCCAATTTTTCTCACATATACAAGTGAAGTGAGGTACTGTCAATAGACAAGGGACTGTCTATGGCACTTGCTCTGATATCTAGTAGGCAAAGAATGCACTACATGGAGAATTGCGAACATCTGCTATAGAGAAGCAGAATGATATAGTAGCTAAGGGAGTGTTTATTTAGTGTCAGTTTCATGAACACTACTTCATATTACCTACAATCCTCAGTTTTCTCATCCATAAAATGGTGATAATAATGGATTCCATAATGCATATAAAATGTCTTATAGAAGACCTGGCCTTTAATAAGCATTCAATAAAAAAATAGGTGTTTTTTTCATCCTTACCTGAGGATATGATCTTACTGATTTCTTTTTTTTTTTTTTTTTTTTGAGAGAGAGAGAAAGAGAGTGGAAGAAAGAGAGAGAGGAGAGAGAGAGAAACATCGACCAGTTGTCTCCTGTATGCCTGCTGATTGGGGATCAAATCAAACTCACAACCTAGGTAAGTGTCCTGACCTTGGTGCACAGGCTGACGCTCCTACCAACTGAGCCACTCAGGCAGGGTTTCATTTTTTTAAGTAAATATTTCTAAACATCTCTCTTTTTTAATCAGCAGAAATGCTCACCAAACCAAAGAAATATATCCAATTTCACTGAATTTGTATAGAGGAATATTCCATTCCCTTGTCACTTTTGCTGGCATTTGAAATAGCCAATTGGTGAGTTATGAAGTGTCACCTTCACTGGTAGTTGCTGTGCTCATGGAATCATAAAACCTCACAACTGGAAGGGACCTCCAGGTTCATCCCATTCAATCACCTGTGGTATGTCTTTAAGCAGATGCAATTTTGTCTCTTACCTAGAAGCTCCTGTTGACCTTAAGTAATTGAGACTGATTTAGGTGAGATCCATTTCTCTATTTTTATGTCATTGTGCCTTATACAAACAGCTAAAATCCAGGCAGGAGAGGAAAGCACAGTTCAAAAAACTGAAAGCATCTCTCCAAAAAGAAGCAGTCAGTAGAAAGGATGCTCGTTTTTAAAATTTTAATTATCCCTGAGATATAACATTGACATTTTCTCCAAATTCGCTCAGAAATGGTAGACATTGCTATTTCCATCCCAGTGGGAGCCCTGATGTTGAAACAAGTTTTTATAAGACAAGATTTTCACAGTCTTGGACACACTATTTGTCTTCAGTGGCACCCTACCATAGCCATTACTCTGCTGGCTCAGTCTTCTTCCGCTGCCTTCTCAACATGATACTTCCTCAGATTTACACAGAAGTATATCAGCCACTTTTCTACATAAAGTGTCTCCTCCCGCCAAAAATATGGCATGTGCTGAGTATCTTTGAGAAGCTGTAATTGTCAACTACTAGTGGGACTAACAGAAATAGGTGCAAGACTGGTGTGCTGGAAAGGTTTCCAGTGGTTGCTCAATTAGGGAAAAAATACCTAGCAGAGAGAAAAAAATAAAAACCCACACCCACACTGTGAGGTTTCTTCCACAGCTCAATATATTTTCATTCTGGTGAAAAAAAAAAAAAAAGGAAAGTATACTAATACCTTTTAAAATGATTCGGTCCAGTTAGTAAGTCCCTACACCAAAACAAGTTTCTTGAAGTCTAGAAGGCTGGTGACACAGAAACCACTGTGTGCCACCCAAGGAGTCTCTGGCAGGAAAAACAATCTGAGCCAGAAAATATAGGTGGGATTGTTAATACCAGATTGGGACAACATGTCTCCAGGCTACTGCCAAAATGCTGATTTATAAGAGGGCAACGTGAATACAAACAAAGGTTGCAGACGTTTTCCTAATATTCTGTCCAACATACACAGGAGCCAAAACTGTAGAGTCTCAAAGGGAAATGAAAGGTCATGCTGTCACCTTTCCCCTCTGCCCTGTCCCTTCTCCACTCTAGCTCTCATTGCAGGAGTTCCTGCAAAAATCATATTCTGCATAGTGATTACCCTGCTTATGTTGACAAATGAGTCAAAAAGACATTGCTCATTAGCCTGTTCCCTTGCTGATCAGATTGAGAAACCAAAAGGTATTTCTGACGTTGGGCCGAATTATATTTTCCTGTAATTTTCATTGAGCGTCTCCTTCTAACTTCCTAGGGCAATTCCCTTCCTACTGGACAACATTTCACATTTCTAAAGAAGCCTGTGATATTGCTCAGTGCATCTTCTCTCCACAAACTAAATCATCCCTAGTTCCCTGGACTGCTGCTCATGTAACCTGGTTTCCAGACCAGTCACACCCTAGTAATTAGTAGAAGTATTCTAGGTATTGATTGCAGCTTATTTATAACTAGAGGCCTGGTGCACGAATTCGTGCACAGGTGGGGTCTAGCCGGCCCATCCCGATTGGGGCCGATCGGGTCCAGGCTGGCCAGGGGGAGGGGCCACAGGCAGTCACCGGCCTGCACTGCCCCTGATCCAGGTAGGGGGGTGCCAATTGGGGCCGCAGTGGGCATCAAAGCAACCGGTCATTCTGGTTGTTCTAGCATTCCAGTTGCTTGACTTTTATATATATAGATGTGCTGGATAACTCTTTATGTACGTTCTATTAATGAATACTCCCAAAGTCTCAGGATCTGACATCAGAGATGAGGAACACAAGGTATGCAGCTGGGAGCAAAACCCTGGCTGCTATAATCCAGCACTCAACACCCTGTGCTTGGAAGCCTTTGGCAACAGCTCTCCTGGTTGTTTCCCTGCTCATGGTAGTGCCCCAAACTGGAAGCAAGCACATCTCCAGGTGTGGTCTGGCTGGTGCAGAGTACTATTGGCCTTTGTTTCCTTTGAAAGATGCCTAAACTGTAAGGAATATTTCAAAGCAGCCAAAGCACAAGGTTACCTCACATTGAATTTATGATCAAAGGAAATCACTCAATGTATGCACATTCATACATGCATACTTGTAATGTGTGTGCAATGTCAATAAAAATGCCACTTCTACATGTCCAGGACTCCCGATCTTGAAACCTCTTTGAATCTTGATGCTTACTATTCAATAAATTAACAATATCTCTAAATTATATATAAATACAATTTGAAAACATCTTCCGTGATGACTTCATGAGATTTCTTAATAAAAATAACTTATCAGAAAGAAAGGAAAAATGTAACACAGATATAATCCATCATAAACACCCATTCGTTGGGGATGACTGTACAGAGAAATACTAATGTGCTTGTCTAAGCAATTAATCATGCTGACTCCTAATGCTCACCTTAGTCTTTCTTAAGTGTTTCCAAACCTAGGACTTAAAATTCTTGTATCAGTTAAAACCCCAGGTAAAAAAATTTAAATCAGATAAAGTATGTGAAGAAACTTTAATGAAGGGAGATCTTAGAGGTGTGGGCAGGTTTGGAGAAGCCACAAGGGAAGCTGGTTAGTCATTGCAGGGAGCTATTATTGCCCCTGGGTCTGAAGAGATGGGGTGCAGTATGAGGATGGGGTGTGATGAAAATAGAATTAGTGTGCTGAAATCTGATCACTGTCTCACTAATTAGAAAGGTGTGGACAAGGAACCTTGGAAGGCTGGTCAACCTTGAAGCTCTGAAAGGTCAGAGCCAACCACTCCCTATCCAACTGAGATAATGGTAGCTGAAGCAACTTCCCCACCAAATAATCATGTAAATCCTTACTGATAAGATAATCTGCCTGTTACTGGAATTACCTGTCTAAGGGCAATGGGTGTATCCCAAACCTGAATAAAAGAGATGGCAAGGCCAAAGCAAAGAGTAGTCCTCCCACTAGAGGTGGGCTTCCGCCTGGACCCCATTTCCCAAATTAATATTTTTCTAGTCTTTTTCATTTGTGTGCGGCCTTCTCCAGAACCCGAACCCTGAACCAGAACCCTGAACCACACGGGACGTAAAAGGGGTTCCCACATTACTGCAATTGGTGAGAGCTGTGGGTGGGGACATAGTTAGCCACTACCAGAAATATGGTGCTGAAGCAGAGGGAATAAATATCATCTCCCTTGCCCTCCAAGAGCCTGATCATGCCTCCCATTGGCCACACCCAAACTGTCCATTGGCCCCCCTTCCTAGAGTAGAGAGCAGATAAGACAATGGTGGAGACTGGATGGGGGTGGGATTTGGAGGGAGATAGCAAATAGAGAAAATGAGCACCTATCCCTTCTCCAGTTTGGATAATCATCAATAGGCTCCCTGCCAATTTCCTTTTCAACTTGGTAAAATTATTTTTAAATTGATATTGAATGGTACACTCTTCTATTACCACATAAAAATCAGTTGGCTAAAATGGAGAAACAGACCACTTCCATACCAGCCAATAATTTTACTTTTGAGAAAATATAATCCAAGTTCAGAACCCACAGTCAAGTGCGATTTGCAGTACTAGTAAACCTCACAATATACTCAACATATCAACTGCAACTTTTCTACTCTCCAGAAAACGGGGCTTTGCTGAGTTTTTCTGAGATGCAATAGTGTTCGGGAAAATCAAGGCAACTCAGCAGCTTTTTCCTAATTAAATAGTATTATCCCAGCATGCTTTTTTTCAGGCATGGCTGTTTCACCGATTTATGCAGCATGGCAAAGGTATTTCAATCTCCTGGGTTTCACCAATAACATGAAGAAGAATTGAATAAGTAGTTCTATAAGTGTTGATAATTTATGTTAAGAAATATCCATTTGAATTACTTGTAAAAGAAGATGATTTTGGTTTGGGGCTTTTACTAAACTTTTAATATAGATATTCATTGAACTGGGCTTTAAACATTTTTTAAAAATCAGGAAAATTCTGTAAAATGCAAAGAGGAAAAATTATGTACTTAAAACACAGATTTTTTTCTAGAAACTTTTCAAAATAAACATAAGAAATGACTACAGAATCATTCAACTGTATCTTGTACACACACACACATACACACACAAAGGCACACTCATGTGCTCACACACAAATGAAAAGTAGTTACTTTATTTCTACAAATATTCTGGATTCAATTATATTCAGTGTTTCTGCTTTTATCTGAAATCAGAACTAGAACAAAGTGTACTTCTTGAAAGCCAAATCCTTTTTTAAAAAATATTTCTTTATTGATTTCAGAGAGGAATGGAGAAGGAGAGAGAGATAGAAACATCAATGATGAGAGAGAATCATTGATCGGCTGCCTCCTGCACACCCCCTACTGGGAATGGAGCCCGCAACCCAAGCATGTGCCCTTGTCTGGAATCGAACCTGGGACCCTTCAGTCCACAGGCTGACGCTCTATCCACTGAGCCAAGCCAGCTAGGGCAAAACCAAATCCTTGTTTCCTATATTCATTTATCTTAATACAATGCTCCTTTATATTAATTATGCAACAGTGCTATGATAAGGGGCCTTTTTGTTGTTGCTCTGTTAATCCTTCTGGATTGATATTTAAAATGGTTTAAGGAAATATTCCAATACAAAGAGCTTCATAGTTGAACAAGCCAGGCTCGATGGTCATCATTCCTAATGAAGATTTGAAAAAAATCCTTTCCCTTCGCCCATCCCATCTCCCCATAGGAATTCTTATTTCTACTGGAAGCATGAATAATTCAGAAATTTCTTCTATTGTGGCCAGTCACTGCTCATTTCATATCTGCCTGGTTCATTAGTAAACAAACAATGTTTCACTCAGTCCCCAGTGTTCATGCAAAACCAACTGTATTTGGATAAATATTAAGTCACTCAGCAAACCTCCAGAATAAGTAGTATTTATTATTTCCTATTGACATGAGTTTGAATTACAATGATCAAATTTCTTATTTTGTGATCAGATTATCTTGCAACTAGTAAATTTCAAGGTGTCAAAACCTTGAATGGAAAATTAATTCAAAGCAATTCTCTCTTGTAGCAAATTACTCTACCTGTCAAAAATTTGTATCATATTCATGAAGCCTTTGGTAGGTGGCCTTTGTTATCATGCTTGATACTTTCACTTAAATTTCAACTATAATCATGAAATCCTTGATTTATTTTTTATTAAATAGAATCACATGGGTAAATTCTCACTCAAATTCTGTAGACCTAACAAGATATACTCAATGAACAAGAAAAGGAATATATCCTTATTTCTCATTACCTGTATCAATATTAGCCATGAAATTCATAAATATTTAAACCTTTTTTTTTTTTTTTTACCATCAGAATATTGGAGTCCATTAAAATGATTTTCCAACCTTAGATATATGTTATCCTGCCAATGATTGATTGCTGGCTTTCCAGTTAGAAGGTATTTCTGTCCAAACACAACAATCTTAAATCAGTCCATTTCATGGAGACTTTAATGTGATCACCATACATTTCAAATGCTCTTATGAAAGAAGTTCTGAATATGTGAAATTCTCAGATTTAGGATTCTCATTATTCCTTCAATTCAAGATTATTTGGAACTAACAATCTGTTGAATGACTCACTTCCATACACTTAATAAGATAACACATATGTACCCAAAACTAACTCTGAGGATCTCCAAAATATTGTTAATTAAAATAAAATAAAAAGTAGAGATCATAATAATTAAAGGACATTTTTAAAAACTTAGGAACTTTGGTACATGTTAAGAGGATTTTTATGCCTGTAAAAATGGCCAATAATCCAGGGAGAAATGCCAAAAGAAGGGGAAAAAATTAAATATAAGACAGAAAACACAGTAGAAGAAGCATAATATTAGAAAATATCCAAGTTTTTTTGCATACCTGCTATCCACATACCATCTAAATATTTGAATATCTATCTAAATATCTGAATGTAAATCTCAATATCCAAATCTCACATAATTTTAAAGATTTATAAATGTCTATTTGGGATGTGTTCTGAAGAATACATGCCATATAAGCCTTCAAAACCTTTAATAGAAAATCTAGCTCTCTTGGTTAAGTGAGTATTTCTGTTGCTTAGCTTTTCTTATGAAATATTGACAGTTTATGCTATTTGTATTTATGAATTTCAGGAAAAAATACATCCTGTCATCTTTTGAAACCTTTAAAAGAAGACGTTTCTATTTTAGGTAGTGTTTAAAAGGGGGCCAATAAAAGAATTTCTCAGTCATAAGCAAAGCTTCAGTGTGCTAATGCCCACTGGCTGTCTCAAAGGTTGGCGTCTTTTCTACAACTACTTCAGCCATTGGCCCTGAACCCTGTGGATGGAAAAGATTGAGAGACTCAGCCATCTGCTCTTTGTTGACTATTAAATCATTTGCTTACTCTTGCCAAAATATTTACTGAGTGTCCTCTCTGTTCGAAGCACAGGGGATATATAGGTAGATGAAGAGGACGTTACAGTGTAGAAGGTTCTCAAGAGATGCTTAGAAATTACTACAGTGAAGATGGCCGTCTAGGGACAGGTTCCTGACTCTTTCTCCTTCTCATCCAACCATAAGGAGCACACAGGCAGTGCCTAGAAGGCATAGCAAGGCTGTAGTACTCCAAATCGCCAAGGAAGAGCAGCATGCTTGGCTTCCTTCATCAAGGGGCCAGGTGACTAAGGAACACCAGATGCTGGCATCCAGAGATGCCTGAGAACCTCCTTTCCTTATTGATTTCCAGGAGCCATTTGTGTGTTAGGAATGACATTATATTTTATTCCTTTCTGTTATCTGGTGTTTTCTTACAACCTGTAACTTCTCTTTTACATTTGTCTCTTCATTGTGTTTTTTGCCAATCAGACATTTAAGAGTGGTAAGCTGACAATCGGCCTATATTTTTCTTTCTGGTTTGTGGGTTTTATATCAGGTCTGGGAATATCCTCTCCCACTCCACAGTTATAAAAAGCACTTTTCACATATTCTAGTAACTTTTGACTTGCCTCAGTGTTTTAGATATTTATTCCA
Source organism: Plecotus auritus (assembly GCF_963455305.1). Classification (NCBI taxonomy): domain Eukaryota; kingdom Metazoa; phylum Chordata; class Mammalia; order Chiroptera; family Vespertilionidae; genus Plecotus; species Plecotus auritus. The sequence goes on along the minus strand of NC_137782.1, from coordinate 71,897,763 downwards.
TCTGGAATTGTTTGTTTGTATGATGTAAACTAGGTTGCCAAAATTACTTAGGTTACACATGGACATCCATTGCCCCTGTATCCTTACAGAAGATACCATTTGCCAATTAATTAGAAACATCTCTTATAACTGATACATAATTACCAAAAATAAACATGTGAAATAATGTACAAATATATAAAACATTCAAAATAAAAAGTGTATACATATAAAGTATATAAAATAAAATAATGATATAAATATCCTATATAATAAAAGCCTAATATGCTAAGTGTTTGGTTGTCTGGTCGTCCATTCAACCAATCAAAGTGTAGTATGCTACTGATATGCTAAGGCCACTCAACTGCATGCTATGACATGCACTGACCACCAGGGGACAGAAGCTCTTACCAGTAGGTTACCTTGCTGCTGGGGTTCGGCCAATTGGGACTGAACAAGGTGGGCTGTACACACACTGAAGCCCTCTTGCGGTCCCTCCCTGGCTGGCCAACCTCCTGCATCCCTCCCTGGCCCTGATGGTGCACCGGTGGGGTCCCTGGGCCTGGCCTGTGCCCTCTCGCAATCCAGGACACCTCAGGGGATGTTGGAGAGCCAGTTTCGGCCCGATCCCGCAGGCCAGGCTGAAGAACCCACTGGTGCATGAATTTGTGCACTGCGCCTCTAGATTAAATATAAGAAGTAAAAACATTTATATATATATATATATATATATATATATATATATATATATATATATATATAATGTGCATAAAACACATTCATGTGTGATTATTTATATAGTCACTAGAGGCCCCCTCAGCCCAGCCTGCACTCTCTCCAATCCGGGACCCCTCGGGGGATGTCCAACTGCCAGTTTAGGCCCAATCTCCAGGATTGGGCCTAAACCGGCAGTCAGACATCCCTCTCACAATCTGGGACCACTGGCTCCTAACTGCTCACCTGCCTGCCTGCCTGATCACCCCTAACGGTCCCACTGCTGGCCTGGTCGCCCCTTATTGCCCCCCTTGCTGTCCTGGTCACCCTTCACTGGCCCTCGTGCTGGCCTGGTTGCCTCAATCCCCCACCCCCCGCTGGCCAGATTGCCCCTAACTGCCCTCTCCTGCTGGCCCGGTTGTCCCACACAGCCTGCTGTTCGGTCGCTGCATGAGGGTGTCCCGACCAATTTGCATATTACCCTTTTATTAGTATAAATGTATATTTAAACTACATAAAATGTATAAAATATATTAATGCATATTTATGATTATTTTTCATGTATATTTATAAATATACAAAATGTATGAAATATATCCATGTATATATACACTGAGTGGCCAGATATTATGATCTCTGAATGCATAATAATCTGGCCATGCAGTGTGTGTGTGTGTGTGTGTGTGTGTGTGTATATATATATATATATATATATATATATATATATGAGGCCTGGTGCATGAATTTGCACATGGGTGGGGTCTGGCCAGCCTGGCCAGGGGGAGGGGACATGGGTGGTTGGCCGGCCTGCCTGCTGGTCAAACTCCTGGTTGAGGGGACAATTTGCATATTAGCCTTTTATTATATAGGATATACACTGGCCAGTTTATTATGCATTCAGAGATCATAATAATCTGGCCACTCAGTGTATATTTGTGATTATATTATTTATTTACTATTTATGATAAGGCATGTTATATTTCATGGAATCGTGGACTGTGGCTACATGGCAAGGTCCCAGTACAATGTGTATAGACTTCTATACAACATCTACTAGTATATGACTAATTGTCTATATGCCTAAGAGACTGAGTGCTATAGTGAAAAGAATACGTACTTTCACATTCTGAGAGCTCCAGTTTGAATATGCCTCCCACTAAGCTGGCCTTGCCTTAGGAAATCTCAGTTTCATTATCCTGAAGTGGGAAAACTATCCCTGCACCCCTGCAATATTAGGGTAGACAGTGTATGGGTTGAGATATTGGTCAAGGACCTCTGTCTGGCTCTTACTAGGTGTGACCATGGGAAAATTATGTGAGCTCTCTAGACCTCAGTGCTCACTTCTGTTTATAACATTAACAACCATTTCAAGTTCATAGTGTCCTTGAAAAACTCAGTATAGTGCTTGACATATTGATGAGTTGTTCAGTAAATATTAGTTGTGATATTTTAATATATGTAAAATGCCAGTAATAATTTATTGAGGAAATATTAATTGAGCATCTAATCTGTTTCAGGTACTGTGTCTGGAGTAGGAATAAAGCAGTGAATAAGACAGAAAGAAATTTCCATCCTCCTGATCTAACATGTTTTTATACATACTAGATTATTATTATTATTTTATAATTGTGTCTCTGCTATTTGCTCAAACCATTAAAGATAGAGACAAGATCTTATTGAAATATGAATCCTTAGTGTCTAGTGTGTTGAAAATATTTAGGCATTCAATAAAATTTTATATTAATGAAAAATGAAATATAATATAATATAGACCATGATTCAAAATGTTTAAATTCCTGAAGAAAGTGTAGACATTAACTAAAATGACTACATGAATTAAACAATCATCAATGAACTTCCTGCTTCATTCTAAAAAGTGGAATGTGCAAACATACCTGTCATGCTTTTTTAGCTTAAGAATAGAAAATCAAATTCATAAGAAGGGGAAAGAAACATGTTAGTCACAGGAACTAATAGTCACTGTGATTGAAAATCATCTTATAATTTTCCAGTAATAAAGGCAAAAAAATATACAATTGGTTGACTAATTCATGCTTTTTCAATAGAAAAAAGTATAGTATTTTTCCAGAGAAATAGCTTACCCCCTAGTGCTATCCATGACTACTTTAGATGTCATACTATTAGAATTAAAAACTTTCAGCATCCACATACAAACAGATTTCATTCATATCACTCCCAGGGCAATTAGCAGTGGAACACTGTCACATAGATACAACCATTATGATCTAACCAAACAAATTTATCACGATGATGATGATGATGGTGGTGGTGGTGATGATAATGATGGTGGTGATGATGATGGTACCCATCATTTTCTGAACACTCGCTTGGTGCCAGCTTCCCTTTTACATTCCTTATGTATTTTTTCACTTAATCCTGGCAACAATCCTGTGAGGCAACTGCTTTTATTACTTCCATTTACAGCTAAGGAAACTGAGGCACAGGCAATTAGGGAATTTGGGAATATGATACCAGCAATTTCACTTCACAGCCTGCACTTAAACTGGTAATTTATATATAGGTCCCCTCATTGCAGGAGATCAGAAAACATGGCAAAATGGCTTCCATGTTACAAATCAGGATAACCATATTAAAACCTTCATCACTTCATTAACAATTTCCCAGAGATCTTTCTACAATCCAGTCTTGTTCTCCAGTTACTAGGAAGTTCATTTCCCAGATATTTACAATTATATTCCTGATTCTGAGGTCTGAGGCTTTCTCTCCTGATCAACTAACAAAAAAAAAGGACAGGATGGTGTAAGAATTTTGTTTCCTGTTGTAACTGTCCTTCCAAAAGCTAACTGTATTAATATACCTTCTTGGGCCTAATTAGAAGATTGGTTAATCTCAGGGATTATGCCCATGATGCTGAAACTGTTCACTCTAGGAAACTGGTTCTAGCCAGGGCTGGAGAATAACAAAGCCAGAGGGGGTCACACCTTCCTGTCCCCAGGAATAACACCTGAAGAAATCATCCAGGTGTAGGGGGTTCACTGCTAAATTTAACTCAGGACAGGAAGTGCTTTCCAAGCCAGCTGAATTTCTGTACCTCTGAGTTGTGAATTTACATGGATGAGTGACATCTCTCTTCCTTGTTTTGCTGACAACTAGGATCAATAGATCAAAGATTTAATGTTGGCAACTTCAAATGCCACTGCTAGGTTCCTGTCTCTTTGATCACATGGGAACATCAAAGAAATCTGATGTTTGTTTCTTAGAAAATAAACAAACATCAAATTGAAATAAAACAGAGTTTAAAAAACACCTGCCACAAACCATAGCACCTTATCACCTGGTAAAGCAGTGAAAATCAGTTTTGAATTTTAGCATCTGCTCTGAACTGAACTGTGTCTCCCACTGCCAAGATCATAAGTTGCAGCCCTAACTCCCAAGGTGACTATATTTGGAGACAGGGCCTATAAGGAGGCAATTAAAATGTAATAAGGTCTTAAGGGTGGGGTCCTGATATGATAATATTAGCGACCTTTAAAGAAAGGATACCGAGAGTTCTGTATGTCTCTGCTCCTCTCTCCCCTCTGTCACAGAAAGAAGAGGTCAAATGTGCACACACAGGAAGATGGCAGCAGTCACCAAGCCAAAGGAAGCAACTTCCCATGCTGGCACTTTGATCTTGGACTTCCCAGCCTTCAGAAATGTGAGAAATAAATTTCTGTTGTCTGAGCCACTCAGTCTGTGATATTTTGTTATGGCAGCCCAAGCAGATTAATATAGCATCCACGCTCTTTCAACTCACATTTTTAAATTAAATTTCAGCTAATAATTTGTTCTTTCCAAGACCCTCATGTGAAAATTCAGACTCCAACATAATCTCCATTAAAGAACTTTACACCAATGTGCAGAATGTGCCTACACAAAAAGAAACCCAGAGATGTGGACTCTCAGAATGAATGTTTAAGTCCCCAAACCCTGTACTTACTAAATACTGGTCTACAAACCCATAATTGGGAATCCTAAAACCTCTGAAAACCACAAATATGGTTGAAGCTGTGTAGTTTTTTTTTGTTTTTGGTTTTCTTTTCTACCTCATATGGAACTTAGAATTAATTGAAACAGATAGCAGTATAACTTTATAAATGTATATTATATTATTCATATTAAACCAATATCATTATATATTAACACATAATATAGGTATTAAATTATATAAATTATTTCTTGATAAGTTTTACCACAAAAATTTATCAAGAAATAATTTATAGAATTTAAAAATCACATGTTGCATTTTATTGGAAATAATTCTTCTTCCATCCTCCTTCCTTTCTCTCTGCTTTTCTTCTGTTTCTGTTTCAAAAAGCTTAGAGCATGAATTTTCCATTCAAGTAACCATCCTTCTATTATAACTTGGCTATTCAGTTTGTAATCATGATCTAGACCTCATGTCCACTAGGGACAGTGAAAATAGCCTCTTAATGTTAAACTTAGAGGTTTTGTTCATTCACATAGAACATCTTGAAGCTGTGTAGTTGATTGTTTTTTTGTTTTCTTTTCTACCTCATATGGAGCTTAGAATTAATTGAAACAGAGAGCAATATAACTTTATTAATGTACTAGAGGCTTGGTGCACGAATTAATGCACGGGTGGGGTCCCTTAGCTTGGCTGGTGATTGGGGACGATTGGGGCCCTCTCACCCAGTCCCAATAGGGGCCGATCGGGGCCAGCCAGCCAGGGGGAGGGACCACGGGAGGTTGGCCAGCCATGGGAGGTTGACTGTGGGAGTGCAATGACCACCCAGCTGGCCAGGGGCAGGGACCGTGGGAGGTTGGCCAGCTGCGGGAAGTTAGCTGTGGGAGCACACTGACCATCAGGGGGCAGCTCCTGCATTGAGCGTCTGCCCCCTGGTGGTCAGTGCATATCATAGCTACTGGCCATTTGTCTGGTTGTAATGGTCACTTAGACTTTTATATATATATATATATATATATATATATATATATATATATATATATATATATTATATTATTCATATTAAATCAGTATAATTATATATTAATGCATAATATATGATAATAATGTACTATAAACTCTTTTCATAGTTCAAATCAATAAGGATAAACAATGGAAGAAGATTATTTAAATTTCTACTTTCTCCACCTGCAGCCTTTCCCCTATCTCCTAGGTTTTTGCTGGTTACCTGGCCTTCTGTTGCCTGACTTTGAACTCTGACAAACATACATACTTACTGTGGCTAAAGCAGATCCATGGTCACATTCAGCCTCTGACATTTACAAGCAACTGGGAAGGCTCAAGTTAGTTAATGATTTTAAGCCACTGAGAGTGAATTCACCTTTTGAAGCTATTGAGGGTTGATCCATAAACAAAGTAAAACATAATACCTACTTCAATTGGAGGTTGAAAGGATTAAAATGCCTGTGCAAAGTCTCAAACTGTTCACTTAAGATTCTTCCTAACAGAAATACAGTGATGTTGATCAGTGGTTTTATATTTTTCTGATCATGTCCCTCAGTCGAAATGCACTTTGCATCATCACTCAGCACATTCATACATACATGTGTATGTAACTGAAACATGCATTTCACAAACCAGCCTTTAACTCTATTAGCAGTGATACATTCATTTGCTATTGTATTGTACTCGCCTCTATTATATTCTACTTCATTTTTTAATTGTAAATCCCAATCCACAAAATTGAATTCATCACCCATAAGTGGGTGGCCACCTGAAAAACACTGATAATGTCATTTTATCACCTTAGCCACAATGACACTGAAATCTATGAGCTCATGTTCAAAAGATCTACTAGAGCAGTGGTTCTCAACCTATCTAATGCCGCAACCCTTTAATATAGTTCCTCATGTTGTGGTGACCCCCAACCATAAAATTATTTTCGTTGCTACTTCATAACTGTAATTTTGCTACTGTTATGAATCATAATGTAAATATCTGTGTTTTCCGATGGTCTTAGGCTCTACAGCAGTGGTTCTAATCCTGTGGGTCGCGACCCACAGGGTTAGATCCTCTAGCAAGGTCACCTAAGACCATCAGAAAACACAGATATTTACATTACGATTCATAACAGTAGCAAAATTACAGTTATGAAGTAGCAACGAAAATAATTTTATGGTTGGGGGTCACCACAACATGAGGAACTGTATTAAAGGGTCGAGGCATTAGAAAGGTTGAGAACAACTGTACTAGAGGATTCTCTTGTCTTCCCATCATGACTTATTTCATTTAATTACCAGAGAGTTAAATAAATTATTTTAAAAATCCAAGCTAGTTGTTCCTACTCTAGAAATCAAAATCAAATGAGCAGGTACATGTGGCAGCCACTCTGGTGGCCCTGACATGTGCCAAAAATGTCCAAGATGGGCAAAAAGCTGTGACCAGGTCTCTCCTACCTGCAGCATGACTCCAGGGTAGAAGGGGATAAGTCAGAAACAAGTAAAGGGAGTCATACACAGTGCTTGGGTAGACCCTGGGAATCGGCTCTTCTCTTTCTGGGCATTGGATTCCCAGAGGCTTTTAAGAAGCCCCTATTTTAGGAAGCATCAATGGACCCCGAATCACTCACTAATCCACTATCCACAGTAAGCTCCCTATTATTTGTCACGGGATAGCATCTAAACTTCTTTTCCCCTCCTTTCTAAGGTTCCTGAGAAGTATTTGACAAAGCTGTAAATGAAAGTCACAGAAGCTCCTAACTTCTGATATCATGTTTGTTTCCCAACATATCCCAGAGACAGTCTGTGCTACCTAAGTCTGCATCACCGACTTCCTGATATTTGAACTCATTTTAAACAACAAGGTGCTTTCTTACTTGATCTGTCACACTTCCTTCTTCACAATGCTTGGGATGATATTGCCTTTAATAGTGGTTTTATGGGATGGAAAATGCAGAAGTGAATAATTGTGCCCATTCTATTGACACTATATACTTTACTATTCAATTTTCTTTTTTTTAAAATCTAAACATAGCCACAAGAAAAATACCCCTTAGAATTGTCCTCAGATTCTGTTTTGAGGTTCAGGCCATGGAAGCTTTAGCTTAGGAGATTTCGAATTGTCTGGCTCACCCCTGGTTTATCCTCCATCTCCAGGTTTATTCAAACACAGTCTTTTTAACTGTCTCCCTTACCCAACAGCTCCATGTGCAATCCTACCCTCTATTCAAGCACCATCTGACCTCTGCATTTTCCAACTTAGCTAAGACCAATCTGCTTAGAGAATCAAAATTCAAGGTTTAAATCTGCCAATGCTCAGATGCCAGGTTTCCATTTAGACTCTCTGGTTGGGAATGAAAAATGGACTTTTGTCTTCCAGGAATCTAAACTACAAACCTGGGTATGGCCAGATTCCCAGTCTTCATTTTACTAAAATTATCTTGTTCCAATAATCTTCTACTTTTGGGCTCTTTCTCATTCTCATCTAGTTCATTTTTTTACCTCTGAGTCTGAACTTCTTAGCCTACATGAGAGTTTAGAGCTTATACTGCAAAAGAAGGGCTTAGATTTAAATTCTATTTTGCTCATCAGTTTTTTATTCTGAACTTCAAAGGTGTGTGTGTGTGTGTGCCTATGCATGCACATGTGTGTACAGGGAAGTAAACAAAACTAGTTGGCTAGTTTGGTTTTCCATGAATGAAGTGAAAATCAAATTGCAATGGGTTTTCCATTTTCTCAAATACCCCTACAAAGAAATAGAACTTTTCTCCCCTTAGGGTTATGATTTATTTTAGGCCATGTCCAAAACTACTGAGAGTAAAAGTACCACATTGCTCATGTCCTTGGCCCCCAGTGAAGAAGGATCACTGTGCTAATGTTTCATTTTTCGCCAATTATCCTTCCACGTTTCAGGGAGAGAAATCACACTGTCAGCAAGTCCCTGGCTTTTCCAGACAGAAATGAAGCAGTGCTTCCCGAAGTCCTTTCAACGTTGCATAAAAGCAGGATCTGCTGACGATAGGGCCTGAGAAGCATCACCATAAAGCTTGAAGTGCACCAGGGGTGAGCTGAAGTAGGCTTCCCCACTGCCTGCTATACGATACCCGAGAAATTAGAAAGAAGTTTTAAAAACAGCACAGAAGTTCTCTCTCTTGAAGAAAGTTTCAAAAACGTTTCCCCCCTAAAATTGAATGCAGTGTACGTATAACATGCCGACTCGCTGCAAGGGAAAACCCAGAAATAAGGCCTCAACTATAGTGGACACTGCTGTGGTCACTGTGTGATACAAGTCTAGCAGGTTTATATCCATTCATTTCAGAGGCAAAGGATATGCAATTACTTTTTTAAATTTATTTTTACTGTTAAAAGTATTACAGATGTCCTGTTTTTTGTTTTTTTCCCATTGACCCCTTCAACCCTGTACCCGCCCCTTCCAGGCCTTCACCACTCTATTGTCTGTGTTCACAGGTTATGCATATATGCCTATAAGTTCCCCAGTTAATCACTGCCCTCCCAACCCCCTTTCCCGCCTTCCCTCTGAAATTCGTCCGGATGCTTCTGTGTCTCTGGTCCTATGTTATTCATCAGTTTATTTTGTCCATTAGATTGATAGAATCAGTATCATTAAATGTCCATACTACCTAAAGCAATCTATAGATCCAATGAAATTATGTTTTAAGAATGGAAAGATTTCTTTAAAACCAAGAAAACAGAAAAAAACAAAAAAACACACAAAAGGGATTCACTTCCAGAAGACAAATACATTTCTACCCAAGAGTGTGGCCCATGGCATCACTTGAGGCCTTGTTAGAGATGCAGAATTTTAGGTCCCACTCAGAACTGCTGAATCAGCTGGAACACTATGCAGCTCCAAAAAAAAAGAAGGATCTCTTACCCTTTGAGACAGCATGGGACCTGGAGAATATTATACTAAACTAAATAAGCTAGTCAGAGAAAGATAAGTTTCACATGATCTCACTTATATGTGAAATTTCATGAACAAAATAAACTGGCAAACAAAATAGATCCAAAGGCATGGATGCATGGGATAGACTGTCAAATCTCAGAGGCAAGGGAAGGGGGACAGGAAGAGATTAACAAAAAAACTTATCCTATATAATAAATGCAAATCGACCAAACAGCAGAACTACCTACAGGTCCCTATGAAGTGCACTGACCACCAGGGGCAGACACTCAATGCAGGAGCTGCCCCCTGGTGGCCAGTCCACTCCCACAGGGGGAGCGCTGCTCAGCCACAAGCGGGCAGCGCTAAGGATGTTCGACTGCGGCTTAGGCAGGGAGCGGGCCTAAGCCGTCAGTTGGACATCTCCTGAGGACTCCCCGACTGCAAAAGGGTGCAGGCTGGGCTGAAGGATACCCCCTCCCTAATGCATGAATGTTGTGCATTGGGCCTCTAGTATGTATATATGCATAATCCATGTACACATACAATAGTACGGTGAAGGCCTGGGGAGGGTGAAGCAAGAACCAGGTGGAAGGGGTCAATGAGGGGGGGACAAAGGTGGCATCTGTAATACTTTTAACAATAAAGATATTTTTAAAAAAGGTTCCAGGGGATCTGGATGCATATTGTAGTTTGTGTGTGTGTGTGTGTGTGTGTGTGTGTGTGTGTGTGTATATATATATATATATATATATATATATATATATATATATATATGTATTTGTATCTCAAATGGGTACCAAAAGTATTCTAGACTTTTGCTAGAGATCAACCACATTTGCCCTGAGCTTTCTATCAGCCAGTGCAAAGGGGAAAACTGATCAGGTGCATGATTTATAGTATCTTTGATATCAAATAAATGAGGTACTCAAGTACAGTACTTTCATATCAAAGATACTATAAATTGTGCACCTGATCAGTTTTCCCCTTTGCACTGGCTGATAGAAAGCTCAGGGCAAATAGGTGGTTGATCTCCAGCAAAAGTCTAGAATACTTTTGGTACCCATTTGAGATACAAATACACTGAGTGGCCAGATTATTATGATCTCTGAACGCATAATAATCTGGCCACTCAGTGTGTGTGTGTGTGTGTGTGTGTGTGTGTGTGTGTGTGTGTATATATATATATATATATATATATATATATATATATAGTATATATTAGAGGCCCAGTGCATGAATTCGTGCATGGGTGGGGTCCAGCCAGCCTGGCCAGGGGGAGGGGACATGGGTGGTTGGCCAGCCTGCCTGCTGTCGAAATCCTGGTCGAGGGGACAATTTGCATATTAGCCTTTTATTATACAGGTCCTCAGTATACACTGAGTGGCCAGATTATTATGCATTCAGAGATCATAAAAATCTGGCCATTCAGTGTATATATATATTATTGATTTCAGAGAGGAAGGAAGAGGGAGAAAGAGATAGGACCATAAATGATGAAAGAGAATCATTGATTGGCTGCCTCTTGCACGCCCCCCACTGGGGATCAAGCCTGCAACCCAGGCATGTGTCCTTGACCGGAATAAAACCTGGGACCCTTCAGTCCACAGGCCGACACACTCTATCCACCAAGCCAAACCAGCTAGGGCTGCTTATTGTAGTTTGAGAAGCACTGTCCCAGATGAATTGCTGGGTCTCTTGGCATAGGTAAGTATTGACATGGAACCATTGTGCTAAATGCTGGACCATTTTTGCTCAATTAAGGCTATGGAAATGATGTTTGGGAAAACAGAAGGCAGCCCAGAGGGCTAATGTATCCTCATGTTGGAAAAAATTTAGAAGTGCAGATCATGGGAGATAATTGAAAGAAAGTGACACTCATTTGATCTCCTATCAAATACTTTCCACTAAAAAGTTTTGCAAATGATAAAATGAGCCCCTCTGTATTAAAACAGAGCCGCATGGTGGGAATCAGAGAATGTTAGTCTCAACAAACTAATAAATACTGAATGTGTTATTGAACAAATACCCTGTTGTCATTAGAATGTAAATGTATGTCATCTGAGCCTATCAAAAATAAACTTTATTTCTGTCCTATGACTCCAACATGAATCTTCACCACAACACATTTTGCAGTGTTGTAAACTCTTGTCCCAGCAGCTTATTTTGTAACTCGTGGCACTGGAAGCAAATCCACTATTCATTCATATATTTTGGTGGATTTTGGGGGAACAAGGAGATAAACTGCAGGCCACGCAAGGTCAGTAAGAAAACTGTGAGATATAAGTAGTGGGCCCCATTGCAGTTCTATGTGGGTGACCCTCCTGTCCTTCCAACCATCAATCAGCCTTAGTAAAACATTAAGCTTTTCTTTAAATCTTGGGCCTTGAGATCCTGAGAATGTGTTCTACATTTTCAAATTGAATTCATTTAACTGGATTATACATTAATTGTGCTTGTTAAATGCAAAGTACTCTGGAAAGCTTCTAAGAGACACAGAGATGAATGTGATTAAGTTCCTACCTTTTAGAGTTTGCAGCCAGGTGCAGGAGTTAATGGAAATAAAGCATTTGCCAAATTTGAAGGTCAAAACTTTTCTGTTGGTAACTTGGCTTTACTCCCAATCATAATACAAATTGCTTAATGTCAGCTGAAGGGAAAATAGGCAAATCTAGCATAATGAGATGGTATAATAAAGTTCTTAGCTAAACTTTCAGGTATTTTTAAAAACGTAAGTTTTTGATTCTTTGGAGACAAATAAAATCTTAGTGATTATGTTGATATATGCACATTCCCAGGATTCTGGGACATGCTACAAACAATTTGATTCTCGAGGTTTTGCAGTGGCAGTTCCCTCTACGTGGAAATGCTCATCTCTTGGTTTTTCTAATTACTGAAGCTTTCTCAGTTTTCAAGGGACTTTCTTGATCCTAGCATACTTGACACCTTAGCTCCAGTAAGCTCTTTAGTTATCATTAAGTGAAAATGATAGGTACATAATAATTTATTTAGTAGTTAAGAAAATGAGATTATATCTCAGGACTCACTTCTTTAAGAACTGATTTTCTTTAAACTCTGTCCATTTAGCACTGGCCAGGTGGCTCAGTTGGTTGGAGCATTGTCCCATGCACTGAAAGGTTGCTGGTTTGATTCCCAATCAGGGCATATACCTACGTTTGGGTTCCATCCCCAGTTGGAGGACATATGGGAGTCAATCATCTATGTTTCTCTCTCACATTGATGTTTTTCTCTCTATCTCTCTCTAAAAATCAATAAACATATCCTAGAGTGAGGATTTTTAAAAATAATAAAAATAAACTTTGTTGATTTATTTATTCACTCAATATGTTATTGATCATTTACTAGTGTGGTGGGGATGGACAGTGATGAGGGAAACAGAACATTTCCTTATATCTTGGGGCTCATGAAGTAGGTGGGTGTGTAACTGACAAGGAACATTCGAAACAATCACAATAAGATCATTTTAAATAGAGTTAAGTGTGGTTAAGGAAATAAAACTGGCTAAGCTGATAGCCATGGTGGTGGTTGCTACTTTATTAGAGCCATTGTACTTATCTAATATCTAATAAACAGATATAGAGTGTTTGCTATGGGCTAATACTATTCCAAGTTAAAGAACAAACATTAATCAGTCTTCAAAAGATATCAACAAAGAAAATATGTTAATTATTGCAATTTTTCAGATAAAAAAACTAAGAAAGGTCAAGTCACATGGCCTGGATTGTGGGCAGACTACAGCCAGAATTGCACCCTCTCTGCACAGTTTCTCTGGAATATTGGCATCACTGACTGGCCTGCCTATGAGGTCAATGCTAACCAGCCAACACAATGCACATGGCTATGACCGCCGATAAAATACTTTACATATACCAAGTGAAGGGCATTTCCAAATGCATGTTTTCATCAAAGTATCCCTGAGAGCCCACATTGCTGCATCTAATATCAACTGTACTCAATTTTTGTAGGATAAAGTATTTAAAATTTTTATTGAGGTATGACTAATATATAGTAAAATATATAGAGCTTAAGCAAACAATTCACTGAAGCTGACAAGTACATATATTCATGTAACTTTTATCAAGATAAAGACCATTTCCATCATCCTAGAAGGTCCCTTTCTGCCCCTTCTCGGTCAATTGTATACATTTTAGTTGTTGCTGATAGAGCTACATCTGTGGGCATTTTGCACATGAGCAGTGTGTTGATTTGTCATAAATGTTTCACCTGTCAGAACAAACCAATAATCATATTTGAAAGCTGTAGAATCAATCACAATTTTTGAGAGTAAGCTGTAATTCTGTACCGCCCTGCCTTTTTTGTGCACATGCAAATCCTCTTCTTCAAGTGTTAGTCATGCTCTGATTTCTGTTAAACACATCCGCTTTAAAACTCCACCAGCTGACACTGTGCCTGGGACATGGCACAGGCTCCTCTGTCTGCAGTTTGTCTGGTCTTTGTCTACTGAATCTTGAGGTTCATCACTCAAAAGTGACTAAGTACATGGAGCAGGTTGTAGAGGCTCACTCAGGCCTCTGAAAACATCTCCCAGCATCATAGAAACTAGAGAGGAGGAACATGCAGACACTACTTGAGTTCAACAACTTCCCTGCAGTTCCCAAATTACTTAAATTCTGTGCATAAGGTAATTTCTCCACAGGCCCCTAAGTTCATGGAAGTGAAGGTGGTAAATTAGTATGAATACTAGGGGTGTGCTTCTCAAACTTGAGATTGCCTATGAACTACTTGTTAAAATGCAGCTGATTCAGTAGGTCTGGGTCTGGGCCTGAGACTCTGAATTTCTCATAAGCCCTGGATGATGCTGATGCTGCCAGTCCCTGGATCACAGTACTGGGGACAAATTCAAATTTAGATTAAATAAAAATGTCCTGCCCTAGCTGGTTTGGCTCAGTGGATAGAGTAGGACTGCAGACTGAAGGGTCCCAGGTTCGATTCCCGTTGAGGGCACATGCCCGGGTTGAGGGCTCAAACCTCAGTAGAGGGCGTGCAGGAGGCAGCCGATCAATGATTATCTCTCATCATTGATGTTTCTATCTCTCTTTCCCTCTCTGAAATCAATAAAAATATATATTTAAAAATAAATAATAAATAAATAAAATAAAAATGTCCTAGTGTGCAAAGGTTTTAATGCATAAAAGGGATCCCTGATCAAATCAATTTGGGAGTCACTTGATTAAAATTGAAATGGTTCCTTTAATCTGGTCCTCAGCAGAATCTTTAACATGATACTGTCCATTGTTCCTCTCCAGTAAGAAATGTGGTAGAAGGGGCTTCCCAAGTTAATGAGATCCTGAGTCACTATTCTGCAGAGTACTGATGGTCCAGTACCCATCCCATAGAGCGGAAGGACCTTGGCTATCCTTCCTGAACTTCAACTTCTAGTATTTCCAAGGGAGCTTGCACAGGGGTTTGATTGTCTTAAACAAACAAACAAACAAACAAACAAACAAACAAAAAGCTTCCCATTGTTTTGTACTCCCTGTTTTTGTTTCTGTCTTTCTAAAATGACAGGTTGCTCAAACTTCATAGCAAGAAGGCAAAGTCTGTACATTATTGGCAATTTATTGTCTAAGGATGAGAAGTGGGTACATACAAGATGGTGTAACATATAAAGTATGCAAGAAAATTCACTACATCCATGAGTTTCGCAAATAATTTCAAGATTACAGGGTTCATTTCCCCCCACATTATAAAGTTACTATCATTCATCTTACTGTCTTAACTGGGAAAGCTGAGTCCTGTGTCTTACTTCTCCCAGTTATAGCATTCCCTCAGTGTGTCTCTTGCTAGGGACATGATATTTGTCTGAGAGCTCTGATTTTTTACATTTATTTTTCAGATTGTCAAGCTGGTCTATTCCCTCAGTTTATTTAAAACAAAAGCAAACTTTATAAAGGTACTGCCAGTAAGCTTAAGAAATTCTCAATGATGTCAATTTCTTCTTTCTAATTTGGATCTTTCAGTTAGTCTCATGGATACACTTGGCATTTTTGAGGTACAGCATTGCATCATGTTATGACATTCTTGTTTTAGCGACTTAAGTTCATGGATCTAATGTGCAGGCTGAAGCTTTCAAAATTGTATTCATTGAAAAAGATAACATTAAAAAATGCTACTCTATCTATTCAGTAGAATCCTGTCACTAACTTTAGTATTTATGGCTTCAAATAATCCCAATCAAACCTGGGGGTTCTCAGAATATTTAAAAATTAGAAATCTGTGTCCTGTTCTCTGCAAAGATCATAGGTGGGAGCAGGTTGCTTCAGTAAGTGAAAGTGACTAACTGACTACCCAGCACCTATATCTCAGCCCTGCTTGAATAATTTGGATAATTCAGGAAATTCTCTCATACTCATTATGACCCACAGGGAAGATATTATTACCCATACTTTATAGGTAAGGAAATTAAAGGCATTTTCTCTTATGGAAGTATATATTTATTAATGCCTTGGAAATATCCTCAGAACTGTCAAGAATCAGCTTCATTAATCACAGTTACTACTGTGACCTTATTCAATAATGGAACTTGGACAGGCTCACTTCTAATATGGTATAAATTGCTGCCCATACAGATATTTGAAGCCTACAAATCAAGAACAATGACAAACCTAGCACAGCATTATAACTGACATAGTTACCTTAAATTTAAAGCATTATAACAAAATTGGACACATGACTATCTGAGTTACAGATAAACTGCTTTTGAACAAATGGTCCCATTTCCTACTCTTTCTTCCATGTGAAATTATCCTAAGAATCACTAACATTTTTGGATGTTTTTTTATTGGTCAAGCACTATCCCAGGCTGGTAACTAAAGGCATGGTTCTGAAAATATAAGCTGATTCAGTAAAATACCTTTCCCATGACAACTGCAGAAGCCTCAAAAAACTATAGAAGCTGTTAAGCACTGTATGAAATTCAAAATAAATGTCATATGCTTAATTTATACACCAAAGACATGTCAACTTCAATTTTTCAAAGATAAAGTAAAACATGCTCCCAAAACTTAGACAACTTATTAAGCCACCATTACTTACAAACATCAGGTCAATATTTTAATTTAACATCCTTAATTTTCCACATGATCATGATCAGAGATGCTCATATAATCATTAACTGCAATAATCATGTGAAAATGACAGTGGGGGTAAGGGGGAGAGATCAACTAAAGGACTTATATGCATGCATATAAGCCTAATCAATGGACACAGACCACAGGGGGGTGGGGGCATGGATGGGAGGTGGGGGTAATGGGGGAATAAGGACACATATGTAATACCGTAATCAATAAAGAAATTATTTAAAAAATTACATTAATGGGCTTTGGCGGAAACATACAAGACATGTTTTATGCAGATTGAGTTTAAAAATGGTTCTTTTGGGACTCTGAGAAATCTCAGTGTTGCCCCTCCCTTCTGTGTAAGCAGAGGGCTCCAGAGGCATTGGGGACAGGTCATCATTTCATCCAGAAGGACCAATCTCTTTCTCCAGGTTGGCTGGGTTAGGATAAACAAAGTCACCAGTGTGTTTGAGCCAACACAAGCATCTAGAGTACTTAATGACTGCATGAAAAGTAGACTATTATTAGATAAGACATTCATAGACAAGGTAGTTATCCTTGTTCTTAAAATGTAAAGATTTTGATATTTTTCATTGTAACACACTTTTGCAAAACTGAAGATCACCTTTGAAAATATAAACTAAAAGAGAGAACAAAGAAAGTGCTCAGCTGATAAATAAGGGACTGCCGTCATTACTGCAGATTTCATCAAAATAAGAATTTACACACAATGGTGTGTTCATTTCTTAGGCCTCTTTAGGGCAGGTGAATAAAAAGCCATGATCTGCATGTTGTGAAGATATTCAAATCCAGATACACACATATAGTGATGGATGGTTGGCGGAGGCCTGGTGGATGGGGCAGAGCTAACAGGCACTAATCCAGCTGACACATGATCAGGAGGGCTGAGACACTCAGAATCACAGGGAATCAGGGCTTATGAGGGTGATTCCATCTTACAAAACTATGGGAGCTGGTGAAAAAGTCTTTGGACAATTGGTGCCACTGCACGTACTGGTGGGACACAAGGTAGGTCAGGGCTGGCAGTTGAAAAGAAAGCTGGATAAGTTGTGGGAGAGAGTGAGGGCAAACTAGAACCTATGTCTGATTCTCATCAACCACTACAATTTAGCTGGCCTGCGGAAAACACTGGTAGCCGTCACCAAGGAACTACCCTTGAGCCTTGGCCTTATGTTAGAGATCCAGTCAGAACTCAGGAGCTGCAGGTTGCTGCCCATTCCAGCCAGGTGACTGCAGATCAATGACACCCTGTCTATAATGCTTGAGAGAGACCTCAGCCTGGCTTTCCTAGAGACAGATCTGTAGGCCCATTTCAGTGTGCATCAGAACATCCTGCTAGACTGAAATATTATTCATAAATAAAAATGGGCTTCTGATATTTTACAAATTGGATTTTCTCTCATGAAATTTTCTTCTCAGACATTCTGTCTTGTTACAAAGTATATGGGACTCCATTGAAAATAAGAATTAAATAACAAAACTGATGAAAGAATCTGATTAGACTGTATATAATTACATGGACACTTTTATTAAAATTGAATTATAACGATTCGTCTACCTGTAGGGAGAGCTCTTCTCAATGTTGTAGCTCTAGTATAAGGCACTCAACAAAAGTAAATAAATGTATGAATTCATTAATGACTAAACACAAAGGACTGTTTTCATATGGAACAAAAAAAATGAACTATTGGGGCAATAAAATCCGATTGCCATGATCAGTTCTGCTTTGCAAATATATATATTTAAAATCTAGTCTATTCTTCTGCAAAAGAGACACCAAGGATTATTCCACTAAAGTCCTATTCCTGGCCCTCATGTTTCTCCCTGGTATTTGCAACTGTATCTCCTCTTATCTGCCAAATAGTCTTTGGTCAATCTACACATGGTCCCCTAAACCCAGCACCATCATACTCAACTCTATCTGCATAATTTGCCTGGAAGTTTCTACAACTATCTTTTATTCTTTGTCTTGGATTACATGTTTCCATCACTAAAAAGCCCTTCCTCACCATGCTAATTTACAGTGTTGCATCTTCTCTGTTCTTTCACACATACATTTTCCAAAATATTCATAGAACCTCCTTCCAGTTTTCCTCACATGATTGTATGTAAAATGTGCTTCCTTATAAGCTGTTCTTGGGACATACTTTATCTCCCAAATGGACATGGTTGAAGTAAGTGAATATAACTTTTCATCTTCCACAGTTAATGTGACCAGGTGTTTTAGATAATCTACTGGAGCCTTTAGATAAAAGGCTTTTTATGTAAAAAGTTAATTGGATAATATATAACTAAATATGACTTTGTGTAATATTTTTACATCTGAAAGACTTTTCCTGTACATACTTGGTTTAATTTTCTCTCCACCAAGAATAAATTATACTACATACCTATGTAAACTATTTTAAATCATTATTGAGATAAACATAAGTAGATATAAAGAACAGAAAATCTTTTTGTCATACCATGCATTCTCAGTCTCCTGGTTCTGAAAGTGTCATTCAGATATACACAATACCTTACTTAGAATTAGCTAAACACATATGGGCCAAATAGAATTTCAAACAAATTATACCTGTGTTTTGAATATCATTGGCCTACAATATTCTTACTGTTCTCTCAAGGAATATGAAAAGAGAGGGAAAGGGCAAATTTCAGTATAGTAAAGATACTGGTGAGGTAGAGTTCAGAAGACTATTGACATTAGGCGGGCTACAATCTCTGATTGTAAAGTCCAATGCCTCCACTGCACTCTGTTGCCCAGAGCAATTTACCTTAGCCAAGTAATTAAACAACTGGAAACCCAGTTCAGAATCGGATATCCTGGTTCTTAGTTCTTACTCCCCAATAGCCCTTGATATCTTTCTGCACGGCAGTATCCTATTTTGTAAGCAATTTCTATTATAGTATAAACAACCCAGCTGGTGCCCCACACCATATCCACCACTTAAAAAGGTCACCTGAAGCCTGGGTGGACAGTTCCTCCAACACCCACAGTCTCTCAAATGCCCCCCAAAAGGCCAGTTGAGCCCCAATGTCCCATATCTGTAACTTTTTCAGCAATGGACCTTTATTGACATTTGCTCCCTGCTTCAGTTTTTCCACTCCACTCATTGTGGTTCTTGGGATCACTGTACAATAGAATTCTTGTTCCCAAGATTTTGTCTCAAGTAAGATTTGGGGAAAATCCAAATTAAGGCATATGGTAAGAGGCGAAATGCTTCACTTTTATCAACATCATTCTCCAATTCTTAACTCTCATTTCCTTGCTTTAAACATTTTAAAAAATACATTTTTATTGATTTTAGAGAGGAAGGGAGAGGGAGAGAGAGATAGAAACATCAGTTATGAGAAGGAATTATTGATCAGAGACTGGGGATCAAGCCCGCAACCTGGGCATGTGCCCTAACCGGGAATTGAACCTTGACCTCCTGGATCATAGGTCAATGCTCAACCACTGAGCCACGCCGGCTAGGCTGAGGATGTTGTTTAAAATGCATACTCTGAATCAGTAGGTCTGGGAGGGAGCCAAGATTCTGCATTTCTGATAAGCTTGCAGATAATGTTGATTCTGCTGGTACAAGGACCACACTTTGGTAAAGCAGTGAACCTGTGCTGTTCCATTAGACAGTCAGATGTGGTTATATTTAAAATTATATTAAAAATTCCATTTCCTCAGTCATACTAGTCACTTTTTAGGTGCTCAATAGCCACAGGTGGCTGTTGGCTACCATATTGGATAGGGCAGATATAGAACAGTGCCAGCAGTACACTCACTTGGATAGAGTTGCTTTATTGAAAACATTTTCTCAGATATTTAACTTTGATTTTTCACTCTTTAGCTCTTTCCTTTCTAAGTTCCCTATTCCCCACTGTTCTCCAATACCCCATGTTATATTTGTGGAGTATTTACTTCTCTCACACTTTCATAAGGATTCTGAGATGGGGAAGGGAATCTAAGGCATTTTAAAGATATGTTTCTTCTAAAAGACTTGGTTGAAACACCATAGGTCACCAAGACAATGTACCCTCCACAACTATCCTTATTTCTGGTCTGAAATTTGGAGATTTGTTGAATAACATAGATTCAGTCAGAGAGATAATTTGGGGCAAATGCACTAAATTTGATATAGCTTCAAAGTCCTATTAGAATACTAGCTATAGCAATAATCTTTCTCAATGTTCTTAACGAAAATAAAAGCATGTACAGAAATCACTCATCTCAGTGACAAGATTGAGAAAACCAGGTACTTCTATAAAAATTAAACACACACACACACACACACACACACACACAGAGAGAGAGAGAGAGAGAGAGAGAGAGACTTCTGTTTTTTTTGTCCTGATAGCACTCTCCCATTCCATCTTTTCATAAAAATTATAATTTTTATTGACTTACAAGCAATTTATCTTCCTAAAAGCTGAAAATACTTCAGAAATACACTTGCTTTTTTCTCAGTTAATCTGTTAGAGTCTCAGGAAATCAGGACTGGCTATTAGATAACTTTTCTAGGAAGAAAAAAGATGCATCCAATGCTCAAATGCAGCACGAATTGCTTGATTATAATTCAATTCAATTAAGTTTAGAAACTACAGTTGATGAGAGAATACACTGTAGGCAACACGTCTGTGGAAGGCACTAAAGATGGATCGTTCTAGTGCTTGAGTTTTGAAATCTAATTTGAGACAGGGAAAGTTGCAAAAATTAAAAGATTCACAACATGCTAAAGTGATTCTGATACTGCAAGTAGAGAAGGATCTAGAATTGGACTCTCCATTGTGTGTCCTTTTCCCATGTGGTCAAACAGCAGTGATAGGAGCCTTCTGATGTTAGTCCCTTTGTACTTAGCTAAAGTATTTTGAAAGGGTGTCTGAAAAGTAGTAATTAGTGATAGACTCAACTCCAAGATTTGTAACAAATTCAGCAGAATATTCGACATATTTAGAATCAAGACTGCTAGAGAAAGCAGATCCTCATATCTTAAAATGCTTTTACTTATTTACCCTGACAACTGGAAGAAATAAAAACACAGATTCCTCACTCTTTCAAGTTTTAACAAAATAAACCTGGGAGACCCTCCATTTAATGAGGGTTTATTGTGGCAGAACACCCTATCTTTGTCCATGAGAAGAAATCAAGTAATATTAGACAATTCTAAATAACAACAGAGTAAGTTAAGAAACAAATGGATGATTTTACTGGTTACAGAGTTTAAACATATATTATAGTAAATTAAAATTTTTATCAGTTTTTAGAAATCAAATTCATAGATATATAAAACATTTCTAGAAAATTCGAAGCTATATTTATGAACACACAATAAACTTTTATCTTTGCATAATTATCTACATAATTTGTTGGAAGTCTTTAGCAAACCAACAAATATTGGAGCCAGAATTTTCTAATTTGATGCAACACATTGGGTAAATTACCTTTTGAAATCTATATTGATTTTTTGAAAATCATTATTGTTGAAAGCATTACATATGTCTCCTTTTTTCCCCACTGACCCCACCCCACCTGAGGCTTCACCACACTATTGTCTGTGTTACATGGGTTATGCATATATGCATACAAGTCCTTCAGTAGAAGCTTGATTTTTTTTTTTTTTAAGTCACAGATGTCACTGTGGAAATTTTAATGCAGAAAAAAGAAAAAAAATTCTCCATTATCCCATTACCCAAATATAGGATTTAATATGCTAGGGTGTTTCCGCCATGTTGTTTCTCTTTGCAAAGGACATATAAATATAGATGTACTTCAATTTTAAAAATTAAGGTCAAAGTGACTGGTTGAATGGACAACTCGATAGACAATACAATCAACAGCTACAACCTTTATAATCTTTATACTCAGGTGCTATGCTTGCCCTTCATGTGTGTTACCTCATGCATCTTCATGATAACAGCATAACGCAGGCAGTAGTGTTATCTCTGCTTTACAGATGAGGAAGCACAAGGTGTTAAATACGCGCCTGTATTCTGTTAGACTATAAAATCCTACAAGGCAAGGCCTGGCTATGTATTCATCTCTGACTTCCTACATCCTCTATTGCAGAATATGATCACATATTAAACAGTCAATAAATATAAACTTGTTATTGAAATGAAAATCACTTAGAAGAGGAGAACAGTGTTTTCTTGTGGGTAGATGGGATCATTGTTCTCAGTTCTTCCCTTCCCCAATACTGGGAGCCCATAGTGGGTTTTAGTATGCAGAGGGTTTCAGTACATCCCTTCCCCACTGACTTAGGTTTTGTCCTGTGATTGATTTCCACCAATAGAATGTGGGGGAAGTAGGATTGTTGCCATATATGGCTTGTGGCCTTAAGAGGCAGAAAGGACATTGCTCATCATTTTTAGTTCCTGGCACTGCAGTGGAAGAACAGCATCAGGCAGGTGCTGCTTCAAGAAGATTATAAAGACCAGAAGAGAAAATCCAAACCCAATTTGAGATCTGAGCCATCAAACAATGTAGCACAGCATAACACAGCTGACTAAACATCCCTGAACAAGAAAATAAATGAGTGTTTTCTAAACGATTACGTTGGTGGTTTTCTAAATGCAGTTTATTGCAGCAATAATTGAATATACCTTGTATTTGTTAGCATGCAATAAGAGTAAGCTGACCCTTAGTATTTTTGTTAAATTTTTCAAATTTTTAATGAGAAAATTGATTTTCTACTTGACAATATTATGAAGGAAAATGCCTTGGTTTGTCAGATAACAAATCCATAGGCTCTTTTGTTAAAAGGATTCTGCATAGCCCAGATTAACTACAGAAATGGAAAACAAGATGACTGAATTTGTACCTAAATAATCTTCACAGCAGAACTTGAAAACAGCAACACAATAAGAGTCTTTATTCTTTTATAGAGTGAATAAAGAGTAAAAGCTTGATTTTATGATGAACTGGCAGCAGCTAGATTGTAATTCTTAGAGACAGACCTCTACTAGTAAATGTTTTCACTGTTATTTCTGACTAGCTCTACCCAATAAAACCATAATGTGAACCATATGTGTTCTTTTTTAAAAATTTATTTATTGTCTAAAGTCTTACATATATCTCCTTTTTCCCCTCTTGACCCTCCTCTTCCCACCCCCAACCCCCCCCCCGCCCAAGCTATTCCCACCCCGGGCAAGTCCCCAAATGTGTTCTTTTACATTTTCTGGTAACCACATTTTAAAAAAAGATAAAAATTAAAAGGTGAAATTAATTTTAATAATATACTTTATTTTATCCCAATATATCAAAAAATTATCTCAGTGTATTATTAATATAAGAAGCTAATAATAAAGTACTTTGTATATTTTTCACATAATTTTCAAAATTCATTTTGTATTTGATGTGTACACTTCATCCAATTTGGACTAGCCACATTTCAAGTATGGCAACTGGTTACCATATTGGATGGTGCAGTTTTAGAGGATGTCACAAATTATTTCTTATAATGTAGTCATTTCTTGTGGCTGAAATAACGAATTGCCACACACTTGGTGGCTTCAAACAACAGAAGATTATTCTTCCATAGTTCAGCAGCCTAAAAGTCCAAAATTAAGATTTCAGCAGGGTCATACTTCCCCTGAAGGCTCTAGGGGACATTCTGTTCCTTTCCTCTTCCAGTTTCTGGTGGTTTCAAGTATTCCTTGACTTGTGGCTGCATCACTCTAATCTCTGCCTCTGTTTTCACACTGCCTCCTCCTTTTGTATCTATAGCAAATTTCTCCTGAGTGACTCTTACAAGGATGCTTGTCATTGAATTTATGAGCCACCTGAATAATCCAGAATGATCTTTTAATCTCAAGATACTTAACGATCCTTTCCCAACTAAGGTAACATTCACGGTTTCTGGGACTTAAGACATGGACAAGTCATTTTTGGAATTACTGTTCAACCAACTACAACAACAACAACAAAAATAACAAATAAACTATCAAAATTAAAGCAGATTGTGCATGGGTCAATGCTACTAAAAGCTACTTGCTTCTAGAAATTTTTAATTTCAGAGTCCAACCCTATATAAAATACTGATCATTAGATTTGTTTGATGAAAAATCAACTGTAATTTGGATTCTATAGTCCAAACATGAAGAATTAATATTAGTAAGGAAATTACATGGTTAGCAGCAATTGAAAAATTATTATTATTACTTTTACCATATATGCATGGCTCCCAAATGTCCTGAGCAAGTAGGGATATGATGTGTGACATGGGAAGAAAGTATGATGAGTGTGAGATGAAGTAATTTGTCTCAGTTGCCACACAAGGTAGTGGTGTAGCTAGAAATAGACTCTAACATAGTTGTTGTTTTTTACAGTGTGATTTCAGCTACTTAGATAAAAATGCTAATACGCTTAAAGGTGTAAAGCTTTCCAAAATTAAGAATAATTGTTCTCAGCATGTGCTGCAATCCACTACCTACAAATTTAAACTACAGACACTTGATTTTAAAACCAAACACCATAATATATCCCAGCACCTTCTGTAAATTATAAGAAAATTTGGTAAGGGGAGTCTAATATTTGTCATTGTAATATTTTTAAAAAATAAATTTCCTTCACTATTATACAAATATCAAATCATTATACTGCATACCTGAAATGAATATGTCAATTATCCTATATAATAAAAACCTAATATGCAAATTGTCCCCACTACCAGGAGTTGGACCGAAAGTTCGACTGCCCGCTATGATGTGAGCTGACCACCAGGGGGTGACGTAGAACATAGAGGGCATCGGCAACACAGTGCTAGCAGCAGACAGCAGTGGAGGCGCCGCTGGTCCAGATGGACCATGGAGAGAGTGGGACTGCGGTGTGATGGTGGAGCAGGTGAGCGGGTGGCATCAGGCCAAGACGGATGCTAGCGGGGGCCCAATCGCCCTGCCAATTGCCCCGCAAACAGTGACCAGCAGCTGTGGCAGGGGTACGGGGCCACCACCCAACTTCCAAGTGATGAGGGAGCTGGGCAGGGGCCCGGCCCAGATTGATCACCCTGCAGATGGTAACCAGTGTTGGCGGTGGGGGATGGGGCCGCCACCTGGCTCCCAGGCACTGAGGGAGTCAGGCAGGGGGCCCAGCTTTGACTGGTTGCCCCAAAGACAATGACCAGCAGCCAGCAGTCCCTGATTGCCTGATCAGGGCTAGGTCCTGGGCTGGGACGGGGCACTGGGGGTGGGTGGTGGCGACTGACCTCCCACAACACCCAGGTGGGGGGCTGCAGCCTCTCACCAGCTACCTGGGGGCAGGCGTTACAGGGACAGAGGTGCAGTGAGAATGCGGGGTGTCCACCGAGCTCACTTCCACTCCCCCTGCCACCCTCCCCCAGGACACCAGGGCTGGCATGCTGGGGAAGCCCCTCAAGTGTCGGGTCCCCATGAGAACCCACCCTGCACATGTGCAGCCACTTCCGAGTGAGCCGGGCCACCGCTGCCGGGACCACAGGGGCCAGTAGGGCTCCCCATGGGTTCATGCAGGAACCAGTGTACAAGGCTGGCCAGGAGAGAGTGCACTACCTGCCCGGCTTCCATGCGGCACCACTGGGCGGCCCAGGGGCCCACACTGTGCCTCGGCCCGCGGTGTCCAGCCATGCTCACTGCATCTCCGCATGGGGACTCAGGCGCCGTGACTCAGGTGGAGGGGGGCGAGTGGGGGCCCAGGGGCCCAGGTGCTGCCCAGGGCCCAGAGGTCAGCTGGGACCTGCCCTTCCATGCCAGACACTCACACTTCAATCACCGGCCAGGCCTAGGGACAGCACCCATGCAGGAATTTTGTGCACTGGGCCTCTAGTGTCTCAATAAAAATTAAAAATTAATTTCTAATTTTTAACATTTTTACAGCAACTATAGATTTGTGTCAACAGAATTTCAAAAATGTTGCAAAGATAATAGAGAGAATGCTCTACACCTACATCCAGTTTTCCTGGTTATTACTATTTTATATTAATACTAGTAGCCTTGCGCACAAATCCGTGCACCAGTAGCTCACCAGTAGCTCACTGCCGCCCTCCAGTAGCTCTCCGCCCGCTGCCCCACCCTCCTGTAGCTCCCTGCCCCTCCCTGTAGCTCTCTGCTGCCTGCTTGTAGCCAGTAGCTCGCTGCTGCCCTCCTGTAGCTCACCGCCTGCTGCCCCGCCAGGCCGCTCATGCTGCCCACTCTCAGCAGCCACCCCCCTGGTACTGGGAGACTCCGGCGGGGCTGAGAGGACTGGGCACCACCACCTTGTGGCTGTAGGTGCTTCCATCTTTGTGACAGAGTGACAGTTAATTTGCATATTACCCTTTTATTAGATAGGCTTATATTACAAACCAAGATCTGGGCACTGAGTGTGCTTATTGCTTCTGGGGGCATTGTTGCTTCTAGGTTCTGTTAGTGGGCAGAGCTTGAGAACACATATGTGTGTACTAATCTGTGTATGTACACATATCTATAATTATTTATCTATTCACCCATCTATATGTACCTATATTAAGCTAAACATGGGTTCACACTGTTTAATTCTAGTATCACATAACTCATTCCAGCTTTCATCCCTTGGCTATTTGTAATAGTATAAATATCAGGAGGCTATGGCTTGAAAGTTAAGAATACAACTTAGAGCTATCAGAGCCTTAGAAATAGAATCCTGATTCTTTACTTGGTTACCAGTCTAATTTTTCCCACTCTAAAACATCACATTGTTTATCCTAAGTTTCCACCATATTACAGCAAGTCAACAAAATACCCCTAATAAATGCAGTTTAACTATATTCCAAGAATTCAACAAAATACCCCTATAAATGCAGTTTAAAAATAAAGATCCCTCACATGGAACTGCGATAATTCTTGCTTTTTCTGAGAACTCATTTTGAAGTTGGTACAACTGAAGAATGAAATTTAAGTAGCCTTATTATTGTTTGCATTTATCCATTTTCTAGTGCTTCTTCTGTGAGTTTTCTTTCGGAAAAGGCCCTCTGCTTTACAGGCTCCATATCTTTTCCTTCTCAAACCAAAGGAATAGAACAAATAAAAATAAGGTCAATTTGTATTAATATGGATGGGCTTTGAGGGCATTATGCTAAGTTAAATAAGTAGAACACAGAAAGACAAATACTGTATGATCTCACATATATAAAATCTAAAACAATAAACAAAAATTACACACACACACACACTCACACACACACACACAAAACCTGAGATCACAGAGGCAGAGAACAGATTAGTGATGGCCAGAGGCAGGAGATAAAGGGTGGGAGAAATGGGTGAAAGAAGTCAAAAGTACAAACTTCCAGCTAGAGAATAAAGAAGTCTTGGGGATGCAATGTACAGCATGGTGACTATAGTTAAAAATTCTGTATTGAATATTTGAAAGTGGCTAAAAGAGTGGAACTTAAAAGTTCTCATCACAAGAAAAAAATTATGTAAATCTGTATGATGATGGATTTCAAGTATATATTGTGATCATTTTCCAATATAAACAAATATAAATTATTACACTGTACACTTGAAACTAATATAATGCTGGATATCCATTATACCCCACTTTAAAAAAAGAATAAATAAGGTGAATCTGTAATTCATGCAACAAGATGACTTGACTGGATCCTCCAAATTCTCCATCACACATCTAGGCAGTGATGTGCTGGTAGATGTTAACAAGCAGCATCAAAAAAAGAAAAAGGAGCCCTGATTTACTAATGTTTGCCAGTTTCAGTGGTGTAAATACTTCCATGGCCAATTTCGAGCAACCAAAATGATGTCATTGAGCAATCAGCTTCTGGGAAAGAAAGTGGGGGTAGAATGATTGCAAAACTGGCTAATTGTCCACACCAGTTTGCATTGTGACTTTGCAGTTTCTTATGTTATGAGGTAGTCTGTTTCCCCAGCCTTCAATCTGCTGACCTTGAGACTTGGCTAAATAATGTGCAATAATTGATGGGATGCCTGTTTGAAGTCTTGGCCTCAAGAGGCCTTGTGTGGCTATAGTCCCTTACTCCTCTGCTTTGACCTCGAGAATACTCCCAGGCTCGCCTGCTCTTGTAGCCCTGGCTCCATCATGAGAACACGCCCAGGCTAGAATGACTTTGAGGCAGTGGTATGCAAGACACACAGAGAAGGGTAGAGGCCAGATCAGCAAAGAGCCAGGCGACTCCAAAGCATATGAGAGGCCCCAGCCAAAATTAGCAGAGCCACTTCACCAAGCCACAGCTGACCACAGACACATAAGTGAACCCAGCCTAAGAACCACAGATCTGGTGTGCAGACTCATTAGCAATAATATGTTTATTATCTTATCTGGAATTTTGACAGTAAGTCTGATTTCTGTCTACTGTATTAAGAACTAAGCAACAACAAAAAATAATCACCATTTAAATGATTGCTGAAGAAAGTACTTCTGAAATTATCAGAGAAAACTGGTCTGGCAAGGACAAGTTAGGGATTGAGAGAGAGAGAGAGTGTTCTTTTTGCTAATCTGGACATACATGACTTCAAAAATTGCAGTTTTGGTATTTTACTTAGGTCCCAAACTCTAGTCCTCTAGCCATAACCAACAAGAATTCTGCCTTTAAAAAAAAATTAATTCTTACCCGAGGATAATTTTCCATTGATAGTTTTTTCAAAATTTTATTTTTTTTTTATTTTTAGGAGAGTTAAAATTTTTATTTTTATTATTTAAGGCAGGGGGAAAGACAGACAGAAAAATTGATGTGAGAGAGATACATACATTGGTTGCTTCCCGCACATTCCCCGATAGAACAGGGCCCGGGATCCAGTCTGCAACCGAGGTACATGCCCTTCACCAGACTCAAACCTAGAACCCTTCAGTCCTTGGGCCAATGCTCTATCCACTGAGCAAAACCAGCTAGGACGAATTCTGCCATTTTTAAATGTTAGAATCATATTTCCAAAATATTCTATGTTTTATGGACTCAATAGTGAATATATCTTGGAAAGAATTGAGACTTGCTTTTAAAAAAAATACCATTAGTCAATACTAATATTTCTGGAGAAGGATAATGAAAAGGATCTTTATATTTTTATATTTAGACTCTTCAAATCACAGAATGCTGCTACCCTACCCTATCAGATTACCTCCAAAGTACAGAATCAAATGGCTTCACTGTCACAAAATATACCATTTTCCCTCATTAGTAGTAAAAATGATATAACAGCCAGGAAAATATTTCATCCATCCCTCTTTAATGCAGTATTTTGAAGAGCATGACTCGTATGGCCTTATTCATATAATACATATTTTCTTATTATGCAGTAGATTCAAAAGGACAGTGACATATGTGATAAGGAATTTTAATATATCACAAGGAAGATTAGAGATAGCTTAAGCTTTGAAATAAAAAGTGTGATAGAAAAATATTCAAATATCTAAAGGCAAAATTCTGGAATACTCAAGGTGCTTCCATGATTGGATCTTTGTGGATTTGTATCCACAGTCTTGCTCGGGCATCTTTCTGGAGAAACCCAAAGTACATCTCTAGCTGGGATAAAATAAAGGAGACTTTGTCATGAAGAGAAACAGGTGCTGTGGAGAAAGCACTGATGCATATGATAAGCCTAAAGTATAAAACTATCATAGAATTTTAGAGTTTTCCAAGGAACTTGATATCCTGCTACTCAGAAGAGTAAGGAGGAAAGAAAAAAAAATAAATGAAATTCAACCGAAGCTTGGTAATTGTCCATTTTATTTTCTGTGCTACGTACTTTTTTAAAGTCTTATTTTTAGGTCAACACCAGGAGATGTGCTTTACACAGACAAATGAAAAGCATTTGACATTACAGGGAAAAACTGGGATTGGTTAAAGCCAGTCTCAGAACAGAAAGAACCTACAACATTTTTAAAATATATTTTTATTTATTTCAGAGAGGAAAGGAGAGGGAGAGATAGAAACATCAATGATGAGAGAGAATCACTGATCGGCTGCCTCCTGCACGCCCCCTACTGGGGATGAAGTCCACAAACCGGGCACATGCCCTTGACCAGAATCAAACCTGGAACCCTTTAGTCTGCAGGCTGATGTTCTATCCACTGAGCCAAACTGGCGAGGGCAGAACCTATGAATTTTGTTCTTAATTGTATGCAATTGGAAACTGAGGACAACTGGCTTTGAGCCCACAGATATACAGATATATGGCCAAAACCCTGAAACAAAACTTAGGTCCGTTAACTCTCAGCAGAGAATATTCTTTCCATCAACAAAACTAATGCATATAAATAAAAGCCTAAGCAACCAAATGACCAAATGACTGAATGACCAGCCAACAACTTGCTATGACGCGCACTAACCACCAGGGAGCAGATACTCAATGCAGGAGCTGACCCTGGTGGTCAGTGTGCTCCCACAGCCAACCTCCCGTGGCCGGCCGGCCAACCTCCCGCGGTCCCTCTCCCTGGCTGGCCAACCTCCCGCAGTCCCTGCCCCCCGCCAGCCAACCTCCTGCGACCGCTTCCCCCTGGCTGGCTGGCCCCCCCATTTGGCCCCAATCGGGGGGGAGCCAGCCAGCCAACCTCCTGAGGCCCCTCCCCCTGACCAGCCGCCCCACCCACCCCCCGATCAGCCCCGATTGCTGGCCAGGCCGAGAAACACCACCCATTCATGAATTTGTGCACTGGGCCTCTAATCCTATATAATAAAAGCCTAGTATGCTAAGTGTCTGGTTGTCCAGTCATCCACTGAACCAATCAAAGCATAATATGCTAATGATATGCTAAGGCTGCTCAACCGCTCGCTATAATGTGCACTGATCACCAGGGGGCAGACAGTCGACCAGTCTCTATGACATGCACTGACCACCAGGGGGCAGACGCTCCAACTGGTAGTTTAGCTTGCTGCTGGGGTCTGGCCAATTGGGACTGAGCAAGATGGGCTGGACATGCCCTGGAGCCCTCCCGTGGTCCCTCCCCCCTGGCTGGCCAACTTCCTGCGTCCCTCCCTGGCCCCAATTGTGCACCGGTGGGGTCACTCGGTCTGGCCTGCACTCTCTCGCAATCCGGGCTGAGGGACCCCTCCTCCCCGAGTGCACAAATTTCGTGCACTGGGCCTCTAGTTTATTATAATGAAAGTTGACTGGCAATATTTCTTAAATTAAAGCTTGTCTGCAAAGATTATAAAATAGTTTTATTCTTCAACAAAATTAATGTCACATTTTTCACTTATTAAAAACAGATATAAAATGTAGACAATTTCTATCTATACATAAACACGAGCCCCAAAAAGACTGATTTATGGCACAAAGTCTAGGATAGATTCTGAATAATAAATGAAATTATAGACAACCCCCAGTTCTCAATTCATGAGAAAGAATGGTCCTAATTTCCAATAAAGCAGACAATCAAATTTCAAATTAATACATATGCAAATGAGTTACTAGTACTCCATTCCCACATAAGTGCAGTCTGCAAACAATAATTGAATGTCCCTAGAAATATTTATTCTAGGTGCTGAATAAAATTAAGCTTCAAAATTGAGTCTAGATTGGGGTCTGGAATGACGATATAAGCAATGCGCTTCCTGTCTGCACCTTTATTGAAATTCCATTCACATGCTACCTTCACTGTAAAGCCCTGTCAATCTACCCCCATACCTTCCATCCCAGCTCTCAGCCCACTGGTCTCACGGTCATGTGGGACCCACACAATAAACTTATGGACTGTGATTAGCCTAAGGCTGAACCGGACTCAATTCCACCATGGAACTGAAACTCTGGACACTGGCTTCCCTTTTAGCTCTACTAAAGCCCAGCTACATATTTTTCAGGACTGGGCTACGAGGCATGGGACTTGATAACCCGAGAAATTTAACTCCACAAAGATTCATCCTCGCATGGGGTATCTGGAAGTGCTCGTTCCAGGTGGCGGCCCAAGAGTCCCACTCCCCACTAGTGACAGAGAAATTCAATTCTGCATTAAAAATAGTATGCCACCATTTATGTACAATTTTAAAATGTTTTGAAAAGGGCAGGTTTGTGCATAATTTCTTGGGAAATAAAAACAGGAAACAACCATGAATTGTTGCCTCTGGGAAGGGAACTGAAAAAATGAGGATGGGACAGTGGAGTATACGTTTAAATGATAATCTTTAACACTGTTAAAATTTAGATTTTGTAGATGTGTGAATAATATTTTCAAAAAATAGAAACAATTTAAATATATTCAACCAGGCCTATTCCACTGCTACTCGAATGGGTAATATCATTTGATTTGCATGTGCCAAAGGTCATAAATGGCAAGAATGGTTATGTTATTGGTAACCACTGTCAAGAAAAGTTCTGGCTCGAAGAGGAGTTCAGACAAGTCGCAGACAATTGCTACTCATGGCATTCATTTAATAGAAAAAACTCAACTTGGGACATCTCTAACAGTGAGGAAGTGAACCTGATAGTTCTTACCATCATTAGATAAAAGTACAATCAGAAAAGGTGACATTTTCACCCACATAATGCAGCTACGGTGCTTCCTATGCCACCGCAAGCAGTCAAGAATGTAAGAAAATTTCTGATATTATGCAAGATTTCTATCCTACACAACAGATAGGCTTAAAAAGCACAGGGCAGATGCAGCATTCATTTGCTCCCCCGTGTTTTACAACTTTTTAAATGGACTGTCAACATGAATAATGCAGAGGAGTTATTTTTTACATAAAATATGCTCAGAAATTATAGAATGAACAACTCAATGGTGGCATAGATTTCTAAAAGTCCAATATATAAGACAGAGAAACCATAAATGTTCTTTTCTTATTTTTTTTTCCTGGACCTTGTGGCTAATTTACATGATAATGCCAATTACTTAACTGATAATGGTTTTGTTTCTTATTTTCTAGGGATATTTAAAAATAAAAATTTTAACATATTTTTAAAAATTAGAAAATGGCTTGCTGCAGCTACATATAATACATGCAATAAACAAAATTATCTTAGGAAAAATAATTTTTTCCATGGGGGAAAGTTATTAATAGGAAAGAATAGTATTGAGAGCAAAATTTAGTAGATATAATGGGTTGATAAAAAAAATATAGCTTCCTATTTATTTTATTATTATGGAATAAGAACCTTCTCTCATAGAACTTGAGTTTAAAGTATCCCAGTATGCATCAATAGTCAGACTGAACAGTGGAATAAAATAAATATCCCAGCAGTAGGCGCAGGTGTATATGGAAACACTGTATATGAAAGACATGGCTAATAAATGGTGTTTACACATAACTACATAGCAAGTAAGAAAAAAGGTACAATTGAATTCTTAAATGATAACGGAACACCTAGATACCAGATTAGGGCAAAAGAAGGACTTTAAAGAAAGTGTTGTGACAAAAGGATATAAAGTTAGAAAAAGATAAAATTAGATCCATACCTTACAAGATACAACAGAAAAGTCCTAGATGATCAAATATTCAAAAATAAAAGCATGAAACCATATTAGAAAAACACTATGGGTAAATTTCTTTATAGACTAGATGAAAATGACTTTCTGTAACTCCAAATCAAAAAGAAATAAAAGAAAATATTAGTAAGTTGATTATATAAAAATACAAATGAAAACTTACATGGCAAATTCAGAAGGCAAAAGACAAAATGGGATAACATATATCAATGATAAAGAGCTAATTCTAGAGCTCTAAAAAAATTAAGGAGGAAAGGAAGGCCAAACAGCAGGCAGAAAAATGTACAAAGTACACATGAAGAGAAATTCATAGAGAAATATATACATACTAGAGGCCTGGTGCATGAAATTCATGCATGGGTGGGGCGGTGGGGGAGTCCCTCAGCCCAGCCTGCACCCTCTCGCAGTCCAGGACCCCTCAGGGGATGTCCAACTGCCGATTTAGGCCCGATCCCGCAGGCCTAAATTGGACATTCCTCTCGCAATCTGGGACCTCAGGTTCCTAACCGCTCACCTGCCTGCCTGCCTGATAGCCCCTAACCACTTTGCCTGCCTGCCTCATCACCTCTAACCCCTCTGCCTGCCTGCCTCATCACCCTAACCACTCACCTGCCTGCCTGATCGCCCCTAACCACTTGCCTGCCTGCCTGATCGCCCCTAACTGCTTGCCTGACTGATCGCCCCGAACTGCCTCTGCCTGCCTGATTGCACCTAACCACTCTGCCTACCTGCCTAATCACCCCTAACTGCTCACCTGCCTGCCTCATTGCCACTAAACACTCTGCCTGCCTGCCTCATCTCCCCTAACCACTCGCCTGATTGCCTGATCACCCCTAAGCCCTCTCCCTGCCTGCCTGATCGCCCCTAACCACTCTGATTGCCTGCCTGATCACCCCTAACTGCTTGCCTACCTGCCTGATTGCCCCTAACTGCCTCTGCCTCGGCCCCCACTGCAGCAGCTTCATCTGGAAGGACATCCAGAAATGACGTCCGACAGGTCATTTGGCTGTGCAGTCTAATTAGCATATTATGCTTTTATTATTATAGATGGCCCTTAAA
Organism: Plecotus auritus; assembly: GCF_963455305.1. Lineage (NCBI taxonomy): Eukaryota > Metazoa > Chordata > Mammalia > Chiroptera > Vespertilionidae > Plecotus > Plecotus auritus. Next base: position 71,862,659 of record NC_137782.1, on the reverse strand, counting down.
TATATGAAAGGATGCTTAATTTCCTGTAAGATAAGAGCAATGCACGTTAAAACTATATTTATAGCATTTCTTACCGAAATGGCAAAAACATTTTAAAAACCTGACAATATAATTTATGGTAAGGCCGAAGGCAAGAAGACAAACATCACCTTAATACATTGCAGGAGGAACAGAAAATGGTAAAAACAAAACAAAGCCCCCCAAAAAACAACAACAACAACAACAAAAAACTATGAAGAAGAGGTTAGAAAAGTAAACAATCCTAGGAATTTGCCTTCACCCTCTGCACTTGTAAGCCAAGGCCATACATAAAACTTATTTTGTTCTGTTGTTTCATTTTGTTCATTGTAGCCTCATACACACAGCAACCTAAATGCTCATCCACAGGAGACTGATATAATAAAGTATAGTCCACCATGCAGTGGAAAATATGTATAAAAGAATGAAAAAGAACTCTAGGAGCAATATGAAATGCTTTTGAGGTTACATTAAGTAAAAAAGGCAAGTTGTAAAAGTGCACAGATAAAATGCTACATTTTGTGCAAGAAAGATAGGGATATTTTATATATATTTTGAAAAAGTAGCAACTTAAATCATTGAGAACAGATTAACTTTTTATTAAATGATATAAGAGGTACCAGCTAACTGTGTGTATGTTCTTCCTTGCTTTTGCAAACAGAAAAATGGGGAGGAAAAATATAAGATGGATATTAATGGAGTAAAAGGGATATAGATGGAAGTGAACTTTCTCTGAGTATTCATATATATATATATATAATTGAATACTGAACCACAAAAATTTAATTAAAAGGATGAATATTAGTATTTTTAAAATATTTTTAAAATATAAATTTAATTAAAAGGATGAATATTAGTATTTTCTGAAATTGAATAACTATAAATAAATGAATCTTACTGTATAGCAAATTATAACTCTAGAAAATAATTAATTTCAATAAATTTGGAACATATTTTAGTGAGAAATATTCTAAGAAACAAAGACAACTTCAAAGAAATGTCAAATTTTCTCTAGCAGATTTGTTATTAGTGGCACTAGTATTTTTATTTTGAAAGTATTTGTGTAGACTGCAACAAAGAAGTAAATATATTAATGCAGTAAGGAATCAGAATGGTCACTATGAGAAAAGAGAAATACATACATGGAAGGAGAAAAAATGAGGAAGAACCCTATGATCCTATATTATAAAGAGGTAATATGCAAATTGACCATCACACCCTCATGAGATGGCTGCCTACCACCAGGCTGGCAGGGGGGTTAGTGAGGGACGACCAAACAACTGAATAAGCAGGCTGCGTGGGGCAATCAGGCCGGCAGGGGGCTTAGTGAGGGATGACCAAACAACTGAACAAGCAGGCTGCGTGGGGCAATCAGGTCGGCAGGGGGCTTAGTGAGGGACGACCAAACGACTGAACAAGCAGGCTGCATGGGGCAATCAGGCCGGCAGGGGGGTTAGTGAGGGACAACCAAACGACTGAACAGCAGGCTGCATGAGGTGACCAGGCCAGCAGGGGTCCATGAGGGGTGACTAGGCTGGCAGGGGGGCAGTTGGGGGCAACCAGGCCAGCGGGGGGGGGGGGGCAGTTGGCGGTGACCAGGCCAGCAGGGTGGGGCAGTTAGGAGCGACCAGGCCAGCAGAGGGGGGCAGTTGGGGGTGACCAGGCCGTGAGGGGGGGCAGTAAGAGGCAACCAGGTCAGCGGGGGGGGGGGGGGCAGTTAGAGGCAACCAGGCTGGAGTGGGGGAAGTGAGGGGTGACCAGGACAGCGGGAGGGTCAGTTAGGAGTGACCAGGCAGGCAGGCAGGTAAGTGATTAGGAGCCAGCGGTCCACAATTATGAGAGGGAAAACTTGTGCATGAAAGTTTTGCCACGTGCAACTAATACCAACTAATGCTCACAAAACAATGTTTTGTTAGGATTAAACACAATATTTTTAATGTACTTGGATTCACCACAGCTTGAATTTATGTCTTGAGTTAACAAGGCCACACCTTATTAATTGCAGCAAAGATGCCACCAACACAGTCCGATGACACTCCTGAACTTCCAGCTCCCACTGCCTCTGTAACTATATGGTTTTGATTACATAGATTCCACATGATTTATTGTCTAACATCTTGTTGCCAGAGAAACTAGATCAACTTACAAAGGCAAAGCATGGTTCAGCTCAACATATTATTTTTCTTTCACAACTTCATAGTTTCTTGATTCATAATCTTGAATTGGGCACGGATATAGGTAAATTAAAAGCAGAATATTTACGGACATGATTAGAAGAAACTTGATGATTTTTAAGTTACTTGGAACATTTTAAGAATTTACTTAAAGATTTTAGAATAATGTAGAACAGTTAAGAATTAGAAAGAAATTATTTACATAGCTAAGAATTGATATATTGTGACTTTTTGTATTTTGCACACAAGAATAATAATTTTATCTTTTTAATGGAAAAATAAGAAGACTAGCTATACTTCCACGGTATTTCAAATGCTCTACAGCATCCATTAAATAAATTATCTGACTTAAGAACTATCAACTGTAACCATGAAAGTTTGAGCAGTTGGCCATAAAATTAAACATTGAGTGTTATATTAAAGAATAAATTGTGCTAGCAATACTTTCCAAAAATTCTATCAACCACTAACTCATATGAAATATCTCAGTGATCTATTTTTAGTTTAAGTTCTGTAAGAATTATTCTTTTTCAATATTATGCACTGATAATTTATTTGACAGCAACACGAACTTTAACAATGTGTAAACAAAATTTTATTATCATTATTCAGGTATTCTATATTCTTAGGTACATGTGTGAGACAGTATTAATATTAGATCTTAAATTAATTTTTTTAGATTTTCATCTGGTATCCATATTTGTGAGTAAAAATATGTAGACAATGCCTTCAAAAGAATCTTTAATCTTCAAACAAAACTGCATGAATATAAACTGATTAAAACAGAAACATGTTTTCAGAGCACCCCAAATAAATCTTTCTCATTAACTCCTTTTTATAAAGTAGATATTTACCAAATGGTAAAATAATCAAGCCTATATTTAATTTCCCAAATTATTTGTATATATCCCAACCCGTAGGACTTCTTTTCTAACTCACTAAATTTACACTAAGATACTGTAAGGGTAAAAGCAAATGTATCATACACAGATAAAAAAATGACATTTAATTTCAACTAAAGACATGAAATGTAATATTTAATTAACATTTGTAAAAGAAAAATTATGTTGGCAAACAATTTTAACCTGCTATTAACAATCCTAAACCCCCTAGTAAAGAAATGTTCAATGTAAAAATTTAAATATTACCTAGTATTTTCAAAATATAAATAATAAGCAAGCTTTTAAAAAAGTGGTCAAGATATGATGAAAAGTGAAAACTTTGACAGAGAGTGAAATACCTGTCTAATATAGGTAATAAATATAAATATCTAAGGGAAGAAGGGGAAACTACAGCTGATGCAGCCAAGAGTCTAATTTGTCAAATGACCTAGACTTCAAGTCTATTAAACATCTGCATAATCACCTTTAGTTTTAGGGATAACAACAGCTACCAATTACAAAGTGCAGACTAAAATATATCTTATGGCCTTTAATCCTCCTAACAACCCAGGGAAATTGTATTATGAACTTCATTTTATGGTTGAAGAAATCAAGATATGCCAAGGTTAAGTAACTGACTGTGGCCAGAGTGAAAGCCTGCACACACACACACACACACACACACACACACACACACCTCTACAGGGGAACCAGGAAGAAGTTATGCATGGCTTTTACAAATGACTGCTCCCTTTTAAATTAACCTCAATTCAACCTTTATCTTAACTTCAGATCCTTCCAGGAACCCAAGTGGCATCAATTTCAGACAAGTGATAAGATGTAAACCACAGGAAAGAGATCTCCAGAGAGAACTGTCACAGGAATCCAATCCTAGTTGTGTACCATGCATGATGCTGGCCTAAAGGTCAAACTGCATTCCAGCTACTGGGGAAGTTATAAAATTCTTGTGTTTTGAATGATATATTGGCAATATTGATGGCTTTCTGTCATAGCCAAGGACTAAATCTGGGGAAAAATAAGTGAGACTAATGCTAATAGAGTTTAAAATTAAAAATAAATCGATATAATACAAGATAAAATTCAAATGTATATTATCAAGTGACTTTTAAGAAAAGGAAGACTTTTCTAGTGTAGATCACCCAAGAACTTGGTCTTTAAACATCTTTAATTAGGCATTTGCACTACTGTGGGAATAAGCCTCACTCTTAAACTGGTGTTCCAGTCACAATGTGGAGTGTAAGATTAATGTCTTAAGTACAGACTATAGAAACATTTACCAAAGTGAATTCAGCAGGACATTAATCCTTTGAGATGCTCTTGACAAAAAGGCCCATCATCAAAAAAGAATGGAAAATGATCCTAATCCATGTCCAACACAAGAAAGACTCTTAGAACTCCTATAACAAAGAACGCCAGTATCTCCCAAAATTCTTTCAATCTCATAGCATGTACTAGTATTCCAAGGAACTATGTTGGTTAATGAATTAATTGTTTTTGAAAAAGCATTCCCTGCCCCTGAGAGAAAATAATGTGACTCTTCACAGTGTTACTCCCATTTATGGCCAACAGTGATAAGCAATTCTTCCAGCCCCACTGGTCTTACCTGAAATCAGTAATTTGGGGGTACAAATTAAAATGTCAAGAAACATCTGGATGATGAAGTACAGAGAAAACATCCTGGTGTGTGAGACTGAAAGGTGAATTTTCTGACTTGTTAGACCCAATGATCCTGTTTCACAGTTAAATAGCAACAAATAAAGTGCGGTTTTTCATCTCCTAGAAATCTCTATGGACATTAATTTCGGTTGTCTTAAAAAACATTGTTTCTGCCATTAACAAAGATCTGTCAAGTGGCAAATATTTTATTACATTATCTTGACTTTTAATTGCTACTTTTTATATAAGATCAATAATATTTCTTCAGGTTCTTGAGATTTCACAGTTAAATAGCTAATTATATAACAGCCTTTACCTTCTGGAAAGAGAGAAAACTACGGTGAAAGTATTCTTTCATTCTTACAAGTACCTACTGTGTGTTGGGTATCACATCCAAAGTCTACCATTTAGGATTTCATGTTTTATGGTAAATAGAAGGAATTTAGAAAATATTAGCTATTTTCCATTCTAAGATGATAAAAGTGAATTTCTCAGAATAAACTAGTATTTACTCTTAAATCTGTCCACTATAGCAAGCAGCCCCACATGTTAGCATTACTCTACCACACATTATGGTTGGCTAACCCATTTCAGGTAGGTACATTATTTAATTTTCACAATAACTCCAGGGTGGACATGAATAATACCTTAAGTCCCCAGACTTTTTCTCCCTTTATACCTTGTGTCAAATTACATTCTAGTTTTTCCCCAATTGGACCATATGTCAAATTATAGGCCAAATTACTATAGAACCTAAACTGCAAAAAGAAAGCAGTTCAAGTAATATAGATGCTTAATTATCAGACTCACTGAGTGCTAAAAAGCTTAAATGAAAAGTGATCCTAAGGTAGGCAGGGAGTTAAGTAGCAATGAGTGAGCTCCTAAAGTGTGTCCCATGTTACGATTTGTCTTGTTACCAACCATAATCTATTCAGCGGACAACCCTATCCAGAAGGTGTTATCACTCCCACAGAGAAACCTAGAAACCTTCCTGTGATCTCTCAGGTAATTTGTTCACTGGGATTTGATCTGGATCTCTTCAACCCCAAAAGCTGTTCCTGCATTTCAAACTAGAGCTTCAGATTTTGTTTCAACAGCTCATAGTGCAGAAAAAGATGTCAAGCTTTCTTACTAAAAGTAAATTGCTCTAAAATTATTTTGATTGTGGGGAAAATGTACTCAACTGCAAATCTGGACAGATTTCTAAATAAGAACTGTAAGTCTCAGTAGAATGGGTTGCTATAATGGTCCTCTGAGGGCAGGTATTTGGCTGCAAAGATAAATGTGCTTCAAGTTTCTTTTTCTACAGTTAATACATAAAAAATAGATTTCCTCCGGTAGTTTTAAATATCAGAACTATATGCATTTTATCATTGAGTCCTTACAGCAACCAGATAAACAGACATGGAGATTGTTTCCAAAATGCAGATTGGAAACTGTCTGAGAGATGTGGAATAATTGGCTGAGTTATATAGCTAGTTATTGGCTTTGAGGCTTGGCAACTTGACCCAAGAACTTATGTACTTGATGTCTATAAGCCCTTAGGCACTTATAATGCATAAAGACACAAACTGGGTGCTCTGGAGTAGTATGGATGTGCTGATAATAAGAAAAAAAACCCTTTCTGCAATAGAGGCACTCTGAACAAAACAATAATGTTTACTTCTGAAATGATTCCCACTACACATTTCTATTCACTTTGACAATCATATTGATTATAAGATAAAGAAAAAGTCAACTTATCTATATTACATCAATTGTGAAACAATCCTACAATGCTATTCATTTAGAAAAGTAAATCATAAACTTGGTTTTATAATGTAATGAGGAAATACTGTTTTGGACTCGATGTTTCTCTTCTAAATTCATACGTTGAAGACCTAATCCCGTCCTTCAGAACATGAATGTATTTGGGGACAAGGTCTTTAAAGTGGTAATTAATTTAAAAGGAGGTCATTAGAGTGGGCTCTAATCCAATGTAACAGATGCCCTCATACGAAGAGGAAATTAGGACACTGATAGGTACAGAAGGTGGAATATGTGGAAACAAAAGGAGAAGATGACCATGTACAAGCCAAAAAGAGAGGCCTCAGAAGAACCCTGCTGATGCTCTGATCTCAGACTTCCAGCCTCCGTTTAAGTGATACTCTCTTTACTTAAAATAATGGTTCTCAGACTTGGCTGACTACAGGGCTCTCTGGGGAGCTTTAAAGAAAATATTGGTGCTTGAGCCCCACACTAAACATTTTGATTTAATGGATCTGGGTGTGGTCTGGACATTGAGATTTTAAAAGCTCCCCAAGTGCTTCTCATACTTCTATGTTACATAGAACCCAAGAATGAAAACCCTGGCTTAGAGAGCAGTCCACTAGGTAGAATTAATCTAAGAAATGAATATCAGATATATCCACAAGGTGGCATATTATTGCATTTCAAAGAATTAATTGCGAAATGTTTCCAAAATACAACTGTGTACCATTGCATGTAGAATTAGATTTAGATGCAAATTATACTAGACAGAAGAACTGATCACATGAGCCACAACCTTCTTTTTTTTAATATATTTGATTGATTTTTTTTTTTTTTTACAGAGAGGAAGGGAGAGGGATAGAGAGTTAGAAACATCTATGAGAGAGAAGCATCCATCAGCTGCCTCCTGCACACTCCCTACTGGGGATGTGCCTGCAACCAAGGTACATGCCCTTGACCGGAATCGAACCTGGGACCCTTCAGTCCGCAGGCCAACGCTCTATCCACTGAGCCAAACTGGCTAGGGCGAGCCACAACCTTCTAATCCTGTCTTCAACAAGGGGTCCACTCTGGCCAACAATGAGAGTGCTCTTGGCTGCCGTGTCTTTCACCCACTATTCCCCCTTGACAGAACTGAGGCCTCCCCATCCCCTCTCCACTACCCTTCAGGGGCCTTTTGAACTCTTTGGCAAGTAGGGTACTAAGACAGATGCTTGCTATTATACAAAGCATAGACTCTTTATTCAGCCACGCATGTGTTCAGTTCCTTGTCTTTTACAGATGGGCACACATATATATATACTGAGCAACTGCTCAAATTTAATTCTTGATAAGAGACATATCAATCTCTTCTCAAATTTGGGGATGTTTACTAGCATCACAAAAAGACAGCCTATTCTCGATTGCTTTCAAAAAGTAAAAAGCTTTTAACCACTAGAGAAGATATGCTATATTTTAATGGTAGCTTTAAAAATTTTCTCTTGTCCACTACTGAATGGCCAAGAGGGTTAGGGGCAGGTAGATAAGGCAGACGAGTTTTAAAGGCAAATATTCAAGGGAACCATTCCTTGCCCCCTCCACAACCTGATATTTCCGCTATCAAATCTCTGACTAGTTGTATAAGGGTTTTTGTTTCCAAGGAAACCACTGACATCTATGGAATTTAAGGAACATAAAAAAAGAACTATGCCATATAATTTACATCTGGAGATAAATGTGAATAGCTAGCTGTCAAAACCATTATACACACAGAGATAATTCTGTGATTTTTTAGCCCTATTTTTCTCCATCTAGCAAAGATGTAAATAAATACACATTTGAAATGACAAAATTAAAAAAGACCCAAAACACAACTATTGCACCATGTCAGGTAAATTAAGAACTATTTGGAACCAACAATATAGACCAAAGGCAGATCTCTTTAGCAATTGAGTGAAAAATATAGAAACCTTTATTTTGCTGTCTAAAGGATTTTCTTCTTCTTTCCTAAATCTCAAAGATCTACATCAAATTTTAGGACTGCAGCTTCCCATAATGGTGAAATGTGTTCAGAATCAGGGAGATAGCGTATGATCAGAAAAGGGGACACTAAATAAAGCACTCATTTCAACTCTAGGCCTCATGGATGATTAACTGAAACCGCTGTTGTATAACGTCCAAATAACAGCTCATTATGAGATTTATCTATTGGCATCCAGATTCTATGAGGAGCTATTTGAGATTTGACAACCCTTAAATAAATAACCCATTTTGAATATTAACAGGAAATGCTGAGGATACATGGGGAAAATTTAAAGCATGTATAAAATGGTATCATCAGTAAAATTACAGGAATGCCAAAGTAAAAAGAAAAAAAAAGGCAAGAAGGAAATTCTACCTTTTTACCAAAATGACTATTTCCTCCTTCTTGCAATTTTATTTTCAGGTGACCAGGATATGCTCTCTCCTGCTTCATATCCCTTCTCATAGGCTACTCATTCTCACTTGCTTCCCTCTTTTTAATTGTGGTAAAATATACATGCCATAAAATTGACCATTCCAATGATTGTCAAGTGTACAGTTTAGTGACATTAGGTAAATTTACCTTTTTGTGTTGTGCAACCATCACCACCTTTCATCTCCAGAACTTTTTAATCCTTTCTACCGGAAAGTCTGTACCTATCGAACAACAACTCTCTATTCTTCCTCCCCAGCCCGTGGAATCTGCCATTCTATTTTCTGGCTCCATGAATTTACTCTTCTAGGTATCTCATTTAAGGGGATTTGTAGAATATTTGTCATTTTGTGTGTAGCTTATTTCTCTTGCATACTGTCTTCAAAGTTTATCCATATTATAGTTTGCGTCAACATTTCATTTCAATTTTAAGGCTGAATAATATTCCATTGTATGTATATAGTATACGTTAAATATCGAAAAACCAAACTGGATTTTTCTGTGTAAGGGTGCTTCTTCCTTCCCTTCTCAGGACATGGCAACTCAATTTTCCCACTTTCCCGGGTCAAAACACTGAGAGTTGTCCTTGAATCCTTACTTTTTCTCATGCCTCACATCCAATGCATTAACAAAGCCTGTGGCTCAACCCTCAAAACATATTCAGATTCTCACATGTGTCTCTTCACCTCTTGGTCATCATCAACACTGCCCAGGATATTTGTAAAAGCCATTTAGTTGGTCTCTCTGATGCTTCCTTTGTCCTCTGTGGTCTACCTCAACACTTGCCAGTGATGCTTTTAAAAGCTAAAGTCAGATCTTGTTCTCTTCTGCTCAGAAACTTCAATTTCCTTCTCATTTCCCTAGAGAAAAGCCCAAATCATTAACATGGCTTATGAAGCCCAAAATAATGCGGCCCCTAGCCCCCTCTCTGACTTCATCATTCTTTCTGTCTTGAACTCCACTGTAGCCACACTGGCCTCCTTGCTTTTCCTCAAATATGCCAAGCATGTTCCTACCTCAGAGCCTTTGCTCTTACAATGCTTCTGCCTGGAATGCCCCTCCTTCCCTTAATTCTTATTTCTACTTACATGACCTCACCTCGCCAAGAGAACTTACTCCATATGGCTCTACAAAACAGCAAGCCTCTTCACAACTCATGGTCAATCGTGTGTGTCTGTCCTGCTTTATTCCTCTCAATGGGACTTATCTGTTATCTGTTTCCCCCACCCAGAGGGGTGCCAGAGCCTGTTCACAGGGTAGATGCTGTGGTTTACACAGCTTTCCAACTCTGTGTTCAGTGTGTTTCAATCCTAGTAGGTTAAGAATATTTACCCAAAGGAAATTAGGGAACACAACAAATCAGTGATTTATTTCTTTTCTTCCTTTTTTTTTTAAAAGCCAGTTTACCAGCACATCCCCACTCCAAAACAGAATGTTATATGAGAGCAGAGTTGTGTGTCTTTTTTGTTCATTGCTATTTTCCCTGTGCCCATAATAGTGCCTGGCAAAAACAGGCACTCAATGACCCTTTGTCAGATCAATAAAGAATGAACAGCCATCATTTCTGTATAGGACTTAGGAAAACAGAACATGATCAGTTTTTAAGATTTCATTTCACTCTAACCTATCTTAAGTGATTCTGGTGACCCTATATGCCTCCTCGAATTTAACTGTGACCTGGATATTTACAAGGAACCCGTATTCAAAGGAACATTACACATCTGAAAGAAGCTGTCCTTTACCAATAGAATGCACAGGTTAATTGTCAGCTAAGCATATGGAGCAGTTTTCTTTGCCCAAACACAGTTTGAAAGTAAAACTACAGAACTATCCTTCAATGATATTGCTGCGCGCATTGAGAACTGAATGTCGGCAGCATTTAGTTTCATGTACTAAAAACTGGAAGAGCCTCTAAGCCATCCTAGAATTGCTTTCAAGAAGCCTTTTGTCCTTTCTTTTCTTTTTGTTTGCATAGCTCCTTACCTTGCTTAGAATGTGACCTGATTTTTTAAGTTCACCTGTTTTGCTAAGTCTAAGGTAATTGTGCTGGACATGAGTTTTATACTCTGTAAGATGGAGTTCCTTGACTTGGTTAACTTCTCATTTTAGTGGGAACCAAGCGTCAACAGAACGCATATACCTACCATCATGTATCCCCCACCCTCAATTTCATAGATGAGGAAGTAGAGGCACAAAATGAAAGAACAACTTTCTTAAGCTCCTTAATGACAGAGCTGACACCAAGCCCATATCTAGACTTTTCCATTCCCATTTACTTTTCAATATATCTCGGGTTGAAATACTTCCTAAGAATCCTGAGGATAAAGGAACTATCTTTGCCAGCAGCATTTCTGAAACCTTTCTGACATGGGCAATAGCAAAACAATACACTTTGTGCTGTGTGTGACCTAGAACACACACTTAAGTACATGAAAAAAAAAAGTTTCACAAAGCACCTTGCTCTGCATAAGACACTGATATTTTTCATTCTAGTCAGGCATATTCCATTTGATTAGTTCTGCACATGAGCCACTAAATTGATCTGCAGGGTCAGGAACCATTAGTAGATCAGAAACCATAGTGATAAACTCTCTCTTTAAACAGCAAAGATCCTTTTGAAATGAAGATCTAGAGAACATGTGTTTACAGCAGTGATTCTTAACCAGTATGCCACATGAATTTTTAAAACATGCAATACCTGACTATTTAGTCAGGGTCACTGAGCTCTTTTCCCTTAGATTGTCAAATAAAAAACATGACAACAGCCAATGTAGCAATAGCCGTGTGATATGAATGAATCAAAATTATACATTTTTTCAGATTGGTAAAAAAATATATTTTTGGGTGTGCTGCAGAATTTTGGTAAATAGTTTATGTGTGCCATGAGATGAAAAAGGTTGAAAATCACTGGTCTATAGCATAGACGAGATGTATTACAGTAGCACCTTGACCTCTACCTGTCCCTCATCAGCCTGAGAGGGAGGGAGAAAGAGTGAGAGCATGAAAGGAAACATAAAAAATACATGTTAGATTTCAAAGGACAAGTTAGATGTCTTTAACATTTAGCTTTTACATTTGGATAAAAATCTCCCAACCCATCTTCTTTGTTTAAATGTGAGAAATTTCAAAATTGGTAACGTGAACAAAGGCTGTATAGAGAAAATCCTATCTGGAGTTGTATGTATTGTGTTGGGAGTTGACATTTAAAACCCATTAACTGAGTAACGCATAGAAAGCTTTTCCATTTCTTAAAATGTTACTTCAAATCACAGCAGGCATAGAAAACAGTTCATCTCAACTAGATCATGAATTTTTATATAAAAAGAAGCTGTGAAAAACAAAAATAATACAAATGCGTAGATAAATATTTGCGAGATGCCTGGGTCTTTTGATAAATAATTTCTGCTCCACAAATGGTCTTCTTTTATGGTCTATGAGCCCTCACAGAAAGTCTTCTAGGCAATCTGTCTTCCTTTGCATTGCCTTCCCACCCTAAGTTTCTAAGCTTTTCTCACTCCATACTGATGCCTTTAGGCTTTCTAATTCTCCACTGCCAGTCCCGCTGCTTTCCTTCTACTCAACTCCATGGTCTTCTCTTATTTAGTTTTCCTCCTCCAGGCCTTGCACCTCCTTCTGCCAGTTGTTTATACTGCAATCATTCTGGAATACTCCAGAGGGAGCTCCTCCCTCTTTGGTCCCTGACTTAACAGAAATGCTGCTGGGGAAGCCAGGATCTGCCAGAGTGGCCTGCAGAAGATGCCCCCCTACGGGGATCCCCAGGCTAGAAGGCATCCCTTCCAGCACCTTGGATGCCAGATTAGTCATGTCTACCTTCATGACATGTTTTGAGCAGCTAAATGAGACTTCACCTAAACCCAGCACTCCCACTGAAATTTTCAACACATTCCAATCATTTTTAATAAATTGTTTTTATTTATCCAGTTGAGCTGGGGTTTTCTTTTACAACTTAAAGATTTTTTAAACTGATATGATTAGCAGCTTATTTCTTCCCTGTCAATCCACAAAACCACTTTCAGACAAGCCCCTGATCCAATTTCTCCTTATAACAAACTTTTCCAAGTTAAGTGAGCAAAATGAAAACCAAATGCAAATCCAACATGAAGCTTTTAATAATAATATGTACAAAAATAATGACAACAATACCAACAAGAGTGGTTAATATTTAGTGAGGATTTATTATATAGTAGCAATAAGTTAAGGCAGTGGTGCTCAAATGTTGCTGCAAATTTACTTTTCAAAATTGATGTGCATGCCACACTTATATCAATTAAATTCTTCCACCACCAGAATGTCTGGGGGGTGGAGAATAGGCATCAGCATTTTTTTTAGAGTTTTCCAGATTGTCCAGGAACAGATAAATTTAAGAACGTCTCTGCTAAAGGTTTGCTAGTGAATTATTTCATTTAATTCTTATAGCAATGATATAAAATACTCATCTATCATCATCATCATTATTAGTAGTAGTAATAATATCATGACTTAACCAATGAGGCAGAACTCTGAGTCTCAGGAAGGTCACACAAAATATGCCACAGAACCCAGCTTGGAAAATATGATCGTTGATTGAGGTTCTTGAAAACCAGCAAGAAATCGAAAGGGGGAAGAGCCAAGAACATGGGAAATCCACAGAGAAAGCAATCTCTGGTGGAAAAGCAGCAGAAGCCAGAGTATCCCGAGTGTCTAAGACTGTCCTCAAAAGACGTGTTTTAGGATCTAATAGCAGTTTATCAGCTGAGCACAGCTCTGTTCATTTGTCATCATTCCATAGCCATTTATCAGACCGCATCCATACATGAAGCACAACTGGTAGGCAGGCTGGGGGCTGCAATTAAAAAGACTCAAGCCTGAGAAACTCTGTGTGTGTCTGAGGAACTGACTTGGACTCATGATGCTTGGGGCTATGAGGAGAGGAATAAAGTGTAGGCAACTGTCTTTAACAAATATTGAGAATGAAATTTCAAGTCAGGCCAATAAACTTGAATTAAAAGGCAAACTTTATTACAATGTTACCAATATAGCTCTAACAGGCTTACAAGAAACTTGGCTGGAATATTGTTGGAAGAAGAAGAAAAAAATATTCTTTCCTGCACTACAAACTGTGAACAATTTTGAATCATCAACAAACCATTAATGTTGCAAAATTGAAAAACTAAACTACTGAAATTCCAGAGATGAATGTAAGTAATATTATACTGCTTTCACATGAAACATCAATAGTAACTTTCTTGAAAATAACTTTGATTTTTCCTTCCTTTTCTTTCTCACATTTTCCTGTAGATAATTGTTAACCCCTTTCAGTAATGAAAGCAGTATTTGGGTTCTTACCCTATGGCAAAATTTGCAAGTAAAGGCTGCACTGTTATGTATCTGAAGAATAATAATTACAGGTGACTTTTTTGTCTTCCTGCATCGCCAGAGATAAAATAATGATACTTTTTGATTTCAAAGAAACTATTTTGACTTTTGAAAAATAAAACAAAAGTTGCAGGCAGATACTCAAATGGAAAATTGCTAGTTTTATGTCAATTTCCATGAAAGAGGCAAAAGCTACTGAATGGCACCTGTACTTCCCTATTTGCCAAAATTCTCCGTGCTAGAAAGGAAGTATTTAAAGAACTAAAATTGTGTTTAGGGGGGATGAATGGTGATGGATGGAAGCTTTACTTGGGGTGTTGAACACACAATACAGTGTAAGGATGATGTGTTGTAGTACTGTGCACCCAAAACCTGTATAATTTTGTTAACCAGTGATATCCCAATTCAATGGTAAGTCAACATATCATACTATACCCTACCAGATAATCTATGTTAAAAAAAAATGTTACGTCCCTTATTCAGCATGTTTAAACAACCTTCAAAAAAATAAAGTGCAAACACTGCATTGAATATTCCTTCAGTAAGTTTTTCACACCAAAACAAACTGACATTCCACACCACTGTTCCCAAGTCTGCTGGTCTTCACTAGTAACTGTGCAGAAAGAACTCGTACACCCTTTGGGCTCAACTGATGAAATGATTTCAATTGCAAAGCATTTGAGGTACCAGGTCTTGTTTATCCTGTGTCAAAGATACTATTATTTATGATTATGAGGTACAAGAAATTTTGAAGTTAATTTCAAACACATTTTAGCTATTTAGAATTGCTCAGTAACTTTAACATTGTTATTTTATTCAAACAAAAATAAAGAAAAGCCCCTATATCCAACTGCCTATATCTTTGCTCAATGTTTCTGTCTTTTAACAAAAGTGGAAGCGTTGAGGGCATGGCTTCTGGAACGATCAGCTGCTTTATTGTGTTTTACAACATCTACAACAGAGAAACTTTTAATTGGGGCAATTAATTGACACTATGACACAGCTAAATAATCAAGGCGGCATCTGGCGCGGGCACAACGCTCCGCTTCCTACCTTGGGAGCTTTGGCATGTTTCCCACATCTGGCATCCTTGACAAGGCTGAGATCTAACAGCTCCGTCTCCTGGAAGGCAAAAATGTGAAACTGTTAAGCAACCACATAGATCTCTTTGTTTTCTTTTCTTTGTTTGATCTCTTTTCATTTATATCACTTTAAAAAAATAATATCTTGAGACCTGCCTGAAGATTTCTCAGCAGCTGGGATATTTTTTTCTCTTATACTAATAATTTATTGAATTATAATGGAAACAAAAAGATAGCAAACTTCTAACTACTCAGGTTAATATACTATATTCTAATACATTTTGTGGGTATTATGATGTGTGGTGTGGGCCCCTGGTCCAGTGGTCGGCAAACCGCGGCTCGCGAGCCACATGCGGCTCTTTGGCCCCTTGAGTGTAGCTCTTCCACAAAATACCACATGCGGGCGCACACGTACAGTGTGATTGAAACTTTGTGGCCCATGCGCAGAAGTCGGTTTTCGGCTCTCAAAAGAAATTTCAATCGTTATACTGTTGATATTTGGCTCTGTTGACTAATGAGTTTGCCGACCACTGCCCTAGTCTATTGTACAAGGCATTCCTGAGTCCGAATGAATCCGGCCTTCCTGTTTTCCTGTTGAAAAATAATCCTAAGAGTCACTCTGGGTATAAGTGAGGCCATGTGAGTGGGGTGAGGGATGAGGGGGAAAGGGTAGAAGATGATGCTCCTCCCAACAGTTCACAGAATACCCAGCTCACTTGGCCAAGATGAATCTGCCTCCCCTAGCCACCCCTACTCAAGCCTTCTGCACACATACCTTATACCTTGATATTTTCCTTTATTTATTATACATTTTTGAAGACCTATAATATGCAAGTTAATCTAAAGTACAAGACATAATATGTGGTTGCTTCTCTGGATGGACTTGCCATCAAATAGAAGACTAAGAAATGCATTTGCTGAAGACCAAGGAGAAAGTGTCAATGTCAAATTTAAAGTTAACTGCTATGGAGGTCAGCAGAGCAAAGAGTTTTCCCCTATTAGCTCAGAGAAAAGTCCCTGGAGGAGTGACTGAGCATGGAGAAGGGAGGTGGGAGAGAGGGGTCTTATTCCAGTTGGAGGGTACAACATCAGCAAAGATCCAGAAAAGAAAGCACCAGAAGTTTGAGTGGAACCTTGAGATACCTATCCATGACCTTTATAAACACTTAGAGAATGAGAACACTGCAGGCAAAAGGGGTAGGGAGGAGGAGAAAAACAGAGAGACATCCAGGAGTAAGAAACAGTAAGAGGAAAGGCATAATGGCAGCACAAAAGGGGACTGGCCTGGGCAATATTCAGTATTCCATTGGTGGGACCCTGAACATGTGGAGAAAAGTCATAGGAGATGACACAGAGAGATGCTACAGCACACCTCTCAGTGGGCTGAAGGGAGGACAAGAACCAGTGCCCTCTCTTCTTTTACTCATCCTGATCTAGTTTGCTTTTCCCCCTTTTTTTATTCTTTAACCCATTCCCAGTTGTGTGTGATTCTGTGGGAATCCTCCCAAACCCTGAGGTGTGACAGGCAACAAGCCAGCAAGGAATTTGCAGGATTAAATAACTGGTGCCATGGTTCCCCTAAGGCAGTGGTCGGCAAACTCATTAGTCAACAGAGTGGCAAACCGCGGCTCGCGAGCCGCATGTGGCTCACGAGCCACAGTTTGCCGACCACTGCCCTAAGGCCACACCATACACAATATTAAAGATCACCTTATAAATGTTAGAAAACAAGAGTATCAACCACCGGACTCAAGGCTTCACTTAAGCAAATGTATAATAAAGTCCTCAGACATGAGGAAGTAGTGCTTCTGGCCCAGGTTCTTTACCTCCACAGCGACATCAACCAAAACATTTGTTGGAAGAGGAGAAATAAGAACTAAGCTTGAAGACCACGCTGAGTGGCAATTTGAGAAAGGAGAGAGCACAAAGGCAGGGGTAGTTGGAAGAAAGATGAGAGTGATAGTATGGAGGTAGCACTAACAGAAGGAAATAGAGGAGTTATAAACAACTCTGGGATTTCCATCTTCCTCACTGGGACTCAAAACTTTGGGTAAGATGATAGTGAATTATGGAGATGTGGGTTTGAGGGACTGGTCCCTCAAACCAACTGAATGCTGCAGTATGTCAGGTGCAGGCCAGGTACTGAGAAATCTCTCTCTCTCTCTCTCTCTCTCTCTCTCTCACACACACACACACACACACACACACACACACACGCACACACACACACACACACACAAAGAACTGATACCTGTGTTGAGATGCCCATGCAAAAAACCAATTCTTATACTCTAAAGGAGACATCTCAAAGTGTCCTGCAGACATGGGACATGAAGGGCTATGGCATCTTTTCAGCCCATCTATAAGAATTAGAAGAAATTTTGCAGCCTTACAATTCTGTGTGTTTGGGGGTGGGATGTCCAAGGAGAGGAAAGAACAGGTACAAATACAGAGAGGTTACAAGACACTCAGGATACACAGCCTAGGTCAGTGTTCGGCAAACTCATTAGTTAACAGAGCGGCAAACCGCAGCTTGCGAGCCATATGTGGCTCGCGAGCCACAGTTTGCCGACCACTGGCCTAGGAGCCTGGAGAGTTAGCACAATCACTCCTAGACTCAGTGGTTGTTAACTGCGTGTTCTCTTTATAATTATTCATAAAATGTTGACGTTTATGTTTAATGCACTTTTCATATATGTTGCATAATGTTTTACATATAGGCAAAAACACACACACACACATACACAATGCATTTTTCTAATTTTATAGCAACATTTTCTATTCAAGAAAATGCTTCCCAGTTGAACAAACAATAGACGTAAATTTTACTTGTTTGTTTATACACACAAAGCCCAAATTGAGTTCACATGGAACTAGATCTTAGCAGGCATCATTATACAGTCTTTTATATTACACATAATGAACGCTGTTTTCTACTTTCTGCTCAAGAGGAAATGCTCATTCCCCAAGTCACAGAGGGGTAGTTAATGCCAGCTGCCCGAGGGATTCATTTCAATATCACAAAGACTGAGAAACTCTCACCAGCGTATAACACTGTGTGAGCAGGAAAACCTCCAAGGGGCACTATCAATGAGGGTAATGTAGCATGGGAAAGACCCGGGTGGAAAATCTGCCCGTGGACTCATTGGGCTAGAAAGTGATGATTAAAATAGTGTCTCCCACTTCTATTAACATGCAGCAGCCACCCCTCTGGGGTTTAACTGCATCCTATTCTCTCCTCCACTAAAAAGAAAATGAGAAACCCAATGCACAGGACCACAAAACTGTTACTTGTGTCATTAAAACTTTTTCTAGGTTAATTTTCTTGTGCTAACAGTTTAAACAAACCACTCTCGCTATTAGAAAGTAGGGAAATGGTCCCTTTTTCAATTCATTTACGAATTACTGTTTTCCAGTTTAAGAAACAGAGGTCATGTAATTTTAAGGAAAAATAGGGGTCTGAGTAAGGGCCCTAAAATCATCTAGTTAAGTATTCAGCCAGTCATCATACCATGCCCAGCATCAGTTTTATCATCTGTAAAATGAGTTTGATCACTTTGATCATACTTCTCAAACCTTAGCCTGCGTTACAGTCACCTGGAAGACTTAAAATACACATTGGCTGGCGCCATCCACCAGTTTCTGGTTCAACGGGACTGGGGCAGCCTGAGAACCTGCATCTCTAATAAGCTCTCAAGTGATGCTGATGCTACTTGTATGTTATAGTATGTTGTATGAAGAATCTATAATTGTCATTTATTTGTATATAATAGAACTGTCAAATAAAAATATTATACCTACTGAATATAAAAGCATGCCCAATTTCAGTTTAATTTGATTTAATTGAAGAAAAACTATGGAATGACAAGAGCCACCAACTCCTAATAAGTGTCCTTAGCATCAAATTTTACCCTATACAAGTAAAAGGTCTCTAGTTATTCAGAAATGTAAGCAGCCACTGAAATCGTTTTGTTTGCTGCAAATGTTATACTATATAACCTTTACATTATACTTTATAACATCTTTAGAAAAGCAAAAGAAGGAAAATTTTGGTTCTCTCACTTCAAAGCTCATCCCACAATAGAAAGGGTATTGGGGTCCACAAAGGCCTGTGGGCTTCCTGGACTAATGAAAGAACAATGAACTAACAGACCCCCTTTATTTTCAAGGTACACAATGCCCATCCTTAGGAGATCACACTCCTAGCCTCCCCACCCCAATACATTCAATTGAAGTGTTGACAGATGACAAACTTCCCCCTTTCTCAGTACTCATAAAGGTGAATCAACAGTAATCAAAGAGTTTATTTTTGACATTTTGAATGAGTGATGAGAGAACTGAGATAAGCACGCTAAGGAATGACTAAATTGACTCTGCTGTTTACTATTCAGCAGAAAGATTTTAATCCATCAGCTACAAGCACACTGTGAGGTACATGAGCCATGAAATGCATTGCAAACTCGGGGAAGAATACAATTCAAAACTCAAGTCTTTTCCAGAATACCTATTTCTGTGCTAAATTCCATTAGCTGCCCAGTATAATAACGTGCTTCAAGTTCACACAATATATAATCAGGGCAGCAATTACAGTCATAAACATTTCACAAGAAAGATATTAATGGCTGGGTGTGTGTGTTGGGGGAGGAGTAATTATGTGTACCTCCACATAGGGTATACTCCGTAAGTTGTTCAATCTCCATTTACCAAAAGTAGAAGACATTAATATGTTTTACTGACAGTTAAACCTCCCTAAAATGCTCAATATTGAAAAACACAATCTTATAGTCCTTACCACGGAGAGATTTAATTTAAAGAGAAGCAGATGGCATAGGCAACTCATTGTTCTTAGCTTTAGCCCACCTCTGAGGGAGTGAAAAATATGTGTAGGTATTTTTCCAAATAAAAAATCCCTGTGCTCTGCTTCACTTGGTCTGGTTTCCTTTGTTCCCTCGCCTTGATTTCTGTCTTCTCCTCCACAATCTGCACTCGAGTCTCGGTGTAGGAAACACCAATAGAAATGAGATGCACAGATCATCAATAACAACCAGAGAAGAGGAAAGAGAACAGTGACACATCTGAATTTCTTTAAACAAACCTAGCGTAAGTGTAGTGCAAATTTCATCGAACAAGGAGGCAGAAAACTTAACTTGGAATTGTCATTTGGAATCTACGCATTATTATGCAAGTTACCACAGATGTCTGTGCCTTATATGCTTGTTTGTCAAAGAGAGATGCAGATGCCAGCAACACCTTCCTCATTGGGCTGCTATTAAATCAACTGAGATATTAAACATCTCCACTTAGCGAGCAGGGAGAACTGAAGACAGATACATTATGAGGCTTATGATATTTCCAATTCCAAGTGAGAGAGAAAAGGTCCTAGTAGAAAAGCCAAAAACAGGTAGGTAAAGAATCTAACCAATTGAATACAGCAGAGACGATGGGCTCTCACTCCCATGAATATGTCACCCTTTATGGCAAATGTGAAGGGATGTTGCAGGTGTAATTAAAGGGTCCAATCAGATGACTTAAATTTAACCTCAAGAGAGATGAGACTTTCAAGAGAGGATCTAGAAGTGAGAGATTTGAAACAGTGGAGATGCTAGCCTGATGACTATGTTGTTTATTGCCTATGAAAAGGGAAGGCCTCTATGAGCTAAGGGCCTCAGTCAGGGGTCCTCAAACTTTTTAAATAGGGGGCCAGTTAACTGTCCCTCAGACTGTTGGAAGGCCGGACTATAGTTTAAAAAAAAAACTATGAACAAATTCCTATGCATACTGCGGGCCCGGGAGGAGTTGGCTGCTAAGCAGGACAGGCAGCGGCACCCGGCGGGCCAGATAAATGTCCTCGGCGGGCCACATGTGGCCCGCGGGCCGTAGTTTGAGGACGTCTGGAAAGTACTGAATTGTGGCAACAACCTAAATGAGGTTGGAAGAACTCTTAACTGCAGATGAAAAGCAGCCTTCAGACACCTTTAATGCAGCCTTGGGGGACCCTAAGCAGGTGAAACCCTGCCCCATTCAAACTGTAAGATAATAAATGTGGTACCTTGTTCTGCAGTAATAGATAACTTATACAGGGCCCCAATTGTTTCCAAGTGCTAACGTATTTAATTAGAAGGGAATGGGGATGAATTTATATATCTTGGCGCTCTAACCCAGCATAAAAATGACTGCAATGCTGCTATCTTTCTTAAACATATCCATCATGAAACAATTATTATAACTGAATCATAGAATTTTGGAACTGGAAAATATTTCAGATGAGGAAATTGAGTGCCAGAGAAAATATATCAATTACCCCAAATCACTGAAACTAGGTACAGGATAGAAAAAGAATCCATTTACTCTCAGATGTAATTTTTGCCCTAAAAGATTATTTTTTAGTATTGATAAAATAGCAGGAGTATTAACTGAGTAATACAAATAAAAGAAGGAGCACATGTCTTTGTTCATATATAAGGAAAGCCATTTGGATAAATAGAATGCAATGCTAGTGCCCTAACTAGTTTGGCTTAGTGGATAGAGCATCGGCCTGCGGACTGAAAGGTCCCAGGTTCGATTCTGGTCAAGGGTGTGTACCTTGGTTGTGGGCACATCCCCAGTAGGAGGTGTACAGGAGGCAACTGATCGATGTTTCTCTCTCATCGATGTTTCTAACTCTCTATCCCTCTCCCTTCTTCTCTGTAAAAAAATCAATAAAAAACATATTTAAAAAAATGCAATGCTAGCTTCCAACGGCCGTGTCTCCAAAAGGCAATGTAAATTGTATTGGCAAATTTCTAGTTAATTTTTTTCTTTGTAGATAATCAGAAAGATAGTTCAACCTCTGGTTATGCAATAGCCAAATTTCCTCCTTCTTAACCTTCTTCTTTAGCTCCCTGAGAAACTTTTATATATATATCTAAGAATGAAAGTTCCTTAAGTTGAAAGTTAATGCAGCTAAGCTAAAATTATATCCATAGCAACAAAGCTTTATTAAGATTTAGAATTAATAAAACAATTGTAATAGCATTTATTTTTATAACCTGATGCATCTATGACTGTGGGAAGAACACACCACACAACTTCCAAAGTCCTAGGGTATGTTATATCTGAAAATAGCTTCTTGGAATTTTTAAAAAATGATGAATGAAAAGCATGTGAAACTTAAAATGATAGTAATTAGCTGCACTTTAACCTTATTTGGTTGACATAAAAACTGAGAAAAAAGGCTTCATAATCACCATGGAAAATATATATAAAGAGGACAGATATCAGGAATATATTGGATATTATAACCAATATGCTTTATTTTCCTAGTTTTTAGTTGTTATTTATTAACAGGCATCTTATGGAGGGATTCACTGCATTTTTATGAATAAACTAGAGGCCCGGTGCATGAAATTTGTGCATGGGGGTCTGTGTCCCTCAGCCCAGCCTGCACCCTCTCCAATCTGGGACCCCTTGAGGGATGTCCGACTGCCCATCCCTCTCACAATCCAGGACTGCTGGCTCCCAACTGCTCGCCTGCCTGCCTTCCTGATTGCCCCTAACTGCTTCTGCCTGCCAGCCTGATCACCCCCTAACCACTCCCCTGCCAGCCTGATTGATGCCTAACTGCCCTCCCCTGCAGGCCTGGTCACCCCTAACTGCCCTCCCCTGCCAGCCTCATTGTCCCTAACTGCTCTCCCCTGCTGGTCTGCCCCCCCCAACTGCCCTCCCCTGCAGGCCTGAGTCCCCCCCAACTGCCCTCCCTTGCAGGCCTGGTCCCTCCCAACCACCCTTCCCTGCTGGCCTGATTGCCCACAACTGCCCTCCCTTGCAGGCCTGGTCCCTCCCAACTGCCCTCCCCTGCTGACCATCTTGTGGTGGCCATCTTGTGTCCACATGGGGGCAGGATCTTTGACCACATGGGGGCAGCCATCTTGTGTTGGAGTGATGGTCAATTTGCATATTACTCTTTTATTAGATAGGATAATGACATTGTATTTGTTAAGGTTTCAGAGGTGTGTTTTTTTATTGTAACTATAATGATAAAGAATGCATTGCCACAGTTTTCTATAAGTCTGTACTGAGCAAAAGTCCTCATTTCAGGCTAATCAGATTATCTAGAAACAGCATCCATCATTTGACAAATATTTTCATAAATGCTGAAAACTGGATGAGCACAGAATTCGATTTCCATAAAAGGTCTCTTGAAAAGAAACATAGAAATTATATCAATTAATCAGGCAAATAAGCTATTTCCACTTGAAAAGACTAGATGATTTAAACTTAGCAAGTTTTTCCCTTTAAGTCATCGAAAATATTATCTCTGGACTATACCGACTTTACTAGGGCTGAATAGCCAGCCAAGCTTTTATACCTGGTAGCACAAGCTGCTTCTAACTCTTTAATCTTAACCTTAATGCAATATTTGAGCATACCCTTTATCTGCCTACATGACTTAAATTCTTTAATTTCTGAAGACCAGCGGTTCTC
Source organism: Plecotus auritus (assembly GCF_963455305.1). Classification (NCBI taxonomy): domain Eukaryota; kingdom Metazoa; phylum Chordata; class Mammalia; order Chiroptera; family Vespertilionidae; genus Plecotus; species Plecotus auritus. Next base: position 71,838,805 of record NC_137782.1, on the reverse strand, counting down.
AAATCGTGGTCCCTGAACCAATAGCATCAGCATCAACATCACATAGGAACATGTGAAAAATGCAAATTCTCAGGTCCTACCCTAGACCTACTAAATCAGAATCTCTGGTAGGACCCAGAAATCTATTTCAATTAAGACTTGAAGTGATTCACATGTAATCTTAAATTTGAGAACCTGTGTCCTAGATATTAATTGGAGACAACAGCTGCCCTTGAAGAAGGCTAATTCACCAGGGCTAGAATTTGTTGTAGGACATCGGATAAGCTACCTACAACCATTCAAGAAATAACTAAATCAGAGCCCTGAAAGCAATTAGAGAACTGATAGACAGTTGGTGAAAACTTTTCTTCAGACTATTGTGTTTGTCAATAGCATCAATATCACTGCAAACTGAAGCAGCTATTTCACATGGGGCCCAGGAGGATAGACAAAGTCACGGAAAGATTCTAAAGATTCTTTGGCCTATTTCCAAATGTCCTGATTCAACCCCTGTGGATGAGACACCTGGGCTGGCAACTGATGTGTTTCCTTTTCTCTTTAACCACACAATCATAACGTGTCTGGTGACTTCAAGATTTTCTGAGGTATACAAAAATGGCACTTATCCTTTCCTTCCCTAATAGTCACTTTGTAATATCCATTCAGATAGTCTCATGTTTCTCCTTCTCCTATTTACTCCAACATGTATTACAAATTTTTCTACCCAAACGTTTGAATTTTGGTCTGCCATGGCACTGCCTGTGTTCTAGCAAACACAGGATTAAAAAAATATATTAATGCCTCAAGGACATTCTAAGGCTTTTTTCTTCTAAAACCTGTGATTTATGGAAATGAAACAACACACTTTTGAATGACCAATGAGTCAAAGAAGAAATCAAAAGGGAAATTAGAAAATATGGAGACAAAAAAAAGAACAATATACCAAAACTTACGGGATGCAGCAGAAGCAAGCAACCCCAGAATTTTGATGACCTTTTAACCTCACTTAAAGTCCTAAACATAAAAGGAATTAAGCTATCTTCCAAAATTAGATATTTTAAGTTAACAAATGTGCATGAATGTCTTTTTCTTTTCTCTTCAAGAGGACTTGCTTCTTAAGATCATTTTTGGCTTTCTGGCAAGGCAATAGGAATACAATCGTCCTTTTTCCAATGCTAATTTATAGGGATAAGGACTGGCTGTGTCTATGGGGAGTATGGTACTTAATGAATCTTCTGGAGAAGAATATTCACTGGGTCAATCAACAAATCATCCTCAATGCCCTGCCTATGTGCTGTATATTCACCAAAAGTAAACCCCTTTTCATTCAACTGTTGATCAACCTCTACACATAATGCAAATACACACAATGTATATCAAGAACTGTAAATGAGTCACTCGGGTGGCATGGCTCAGTAGTTGAGTGTGGACCTATGAACCAGGAGGTCACAGTTCAATTCCCAGTCAGTGCACATGCCCAGGTTCCACACTTAATCACCAGTTTGGGGCTTGCAGGAGGCAGCCGATCAATGATTTTCTCTCATAATTGATGTTTCTATCTCTCTCTCCCTCTCCCTTCCTCTCTGAAATTAATAACATATATATGTGTGTGTGTGTGTGTGTGTGTGTGTGTGTGTGTGTGTGTGTATAAATGAGTCAAAACATTCATTGAATCCAGGGCCGTTTTCCAGTTACTCAGGGAAATTTTCATAAAGCTCCTGTAAGAAACTATTGATGGCCACCTGGATCCCTGCTGATCGCCTTTCCAGATACCCATCCCCCAGTGTGCTTACTTCCCTCCTAACAATTGACATCTATGGCTACCTGGCGCCACTTCACCCAGATGCGCATCAGAAGTACCTAAGGAGGCCATTTCCCTCAGGGAGCTCATAACTCATAACTCATAACTGACAGGTGCAGGAGCATGAATGCCCAGTAAACTTGCCTTGGGGCAGAACAAACTCCCAGGTTGAAGTTAGGACCTCACCTGAAAGCTCACTCTTGGTTGGCTTCTTTCCCTTTACTGTCCTGTTTCCCCGACTCTCTTACATTGTCTCCTGGACCCCTAAGTTAATAAATCTCTTGCATACCACCATTTGCACTTGGGTCTGTTTAGAGGACATGATTCAAAACAGCTATCATTTGCAAATAATCAACATAGAATATAATGTTAAACTTAAAAGTATCCTGAATCACACATATACTACTTTTAAAATCAAATTTTTATATTAATTATTGTCTTTGGCTTTTCATGTATTTCTGTATTTTTTTAATTCCTTTTAAATTTTCTTTGAAAACAGCTTTAAGCATTATAATATATCCAATAAATAAACATTCTTTGAGACTCAGTTCTCAATCACTGTACACGGTATTTTATCTCATATCATCCTTAATCAGATTTTAAATGATTTTTAGCATTTCCTGGGAAATAGCCATATGAATACATATCATCTACTCTAAAGTGCAAATATTTGTCTCTAGAGCTTTGTCAGATCATAATCTGACACAACGACTGCTTTTAAAGAAGGATTATTTCTTACTGAAAAAATTAAAAGTTATAAAAATCATCAGCTGACCTAATTCCCCAGAGGTCATTTTTGTCATATTTAAAGCCAAAAAAGAAATATGTTCATATCCACTATATTTTAGGTCACTTTCTTTTTGGTGAAGATTTATTTCATTTTCAACCACCTAATCCAGCTTCCCTTCTTTAAAAAAAATTTTTTTTTAATTACTCCCAGATAAAATTGTCATTGGTAGAATGCCGGACTCAATTTCTTTGCATGCTCTCCTTCCTTCTAATCAGAACATTCTACATTTTAATGTGTCCTTTGTAAATATAGTTAAGGAAAAATATAATTGTATTAGAATTTTTCATCAAGGACAAAACAGTCATAAGAAATAGTCATTAATTTCCATGGCCACTTAAATATTACCATCTGGTGTATGAGATATCTGCTTGTTCCAGATCATGTTCTCAGAAAATCACATTTTTTAAAAAAAATTATCTTTATTGTTTAAAGTATTACATATGTCCCCCCTTTTTCCAGTATGAACCCTTCTACTCCGCACCTACACCCTCCCTCCCACTACTGTCTGTGTCCAGGGTTTATGCATATAAGTTCTTTGGTTAATCTCTCCCTGTCTGTCCCCCACTTCCCTATTGCCTCTGAGATTCATCAGTCTGTTCCATGCTTACATGTCTCTGAATAGATTTTGATCATCCATTTACTTTGTTCATTAGATTCCACATATGAGTGAGATCATGTGATACCTGTCTTTCTCTGACTGGCTTATTTCACTTAAGCATAATACCCTTCAGATATCTCCATGCTATCTCAAAGGGTAAGAGATCCTTCTTTTAACAGCTACATAGTATTCCATTGTTCCACAGGTGTGCTTTATTTTAATCCATTCAACTACTGATGGGAACTTGAGCTGTTTCCAGATCTTAGCTATTGTAAATAATGCTGCTATGAACATAAGTATATATCTGTTTCTGATTGATGTTTCGTATTTGTAGAATATATTCCTCAAAGTGGGATCACTGGGTCAAATGGCAGTTCCATTTTTAATTTTTTGAGGAAACTCCACATTGTTTTTCAAGGTGGCTGCACCAGTCTGCATTCCCATCAACAGTCTACTAGGTCCCTTTTTCTCCACATTCTTGCCAGCACTTATTGTTCATTGATTTATTGATGATAGCCATTCTGGCAGGTGTAAGGTGGTACACCTCATTGTCATTTTAGTTTGCATCTCTCTGATGATCCGTGACTTTGAGCATTTTTTCATGTCTCTTGGCCATCTGCATATCCACTTTGAACAAGTGTCTATTTAGGTCCTTTGCCCATTTTTAAATTGGATTGTTTGTCTTCCTTTGTTGAGTTGTATGAGTACTTTATATCTTTTGGAAATTAACCCCTTATCAGATGTATCATTGGCAAATATGTTCTCCCATACAGTGGGTTCCCTTTTCATTTTGATACTGGTTTCTCTTGCTGTTCAGAAGCTTTTTGGTTTGATGTAATCCCACTTGATTATATTTCCTTTGTTTATCTTGCCTTACGCGATGTAGCTATGAAAATTCTGCTTTGTGAGATGTCTAATATTTTGCTGCTTATGTTTTCTTCTAAGATTTGATGGTTTCAGGACTTACATTTAAGTCTTCTATCCATTTTGAGTTTATTCTTATGTATGGTGTAAGTTGGATGGTAAAGGTCTGCCTGAGAAAGATGTCCTCTCCGGTAAGGGGGAATGACTCAACATAGGAATCCAGGTGGCTTCCCTCCAAAGTCTATCCCCAGAGACACCAAATCATAATTCTCCTCATACAGCTCCAGTCCACTCTGCCTTCCCTCTGCCAGAGCCCAAGGTGAGTGGCTGCACATGAAATTTTGTGTGTTGGCCCTATAAGAGGGTACCAGCATTTTCAGCCATCTCTCCCAGGTGCACACAAAACCCGTAGCCTTTCACAGTCTTATGTTATGTGGGCACCCTTCTCAGTTCTGGGCTGGAGGGCCCAGCTTTGGGTTTAGATCCCAGGAATCCCCCAGCAGCCGAGATATATCCTTCCTGAACTTAAACTGCTGCCTGTGGGAACCCGGACAGCCCTCTTATGCCTCTGCACTTCCTACTAGTCTCTATACGGTCTCCACTTTATGTCCTTGATTATAAGAATTCTCTACAGCTAGTCTTCAATTGGTTTTTCAGGATGATTTTTCTAGGTATTAGTAGTAATTCCAGTTTAATCCTGGGAGAATGTTACTGTAGCTTCCACTTAATCCACCACCTTCTTGGAATCTGCTCTCCAGAATCACATTTTTTATCAATATCATTGTTCACCTTTCAAAGTGAGTCCCATAGGATTCCAGAAGGATCCATACTTTTCAAAAATGGACCCACTGTAACTTTTTCCATGTTTTGATTAATTGCTCTATTCTCTAGAGTCAAGAACAACTGAATTTCATAATATTTTATGAAGTCTAAATTTTGACCAGGGTCACTATCCCTGGATATCTAATTTTCCTAAGTAAATAACTCATGAATCCTTTTAACATAGGCATTGAACACCCAGAGGACAGATCATATTTTTATTATTGCACAATATATTTCTTCTTGCTTAGATGAAAGTAAACTCTAAAAATAATCTTCCTCAGAATTATTTACCCCGTAGTACTAAGAAACTAAATACCCTGGACAAAATTTTTAAAATCTATATAGTTCAGACTTGGACTTGTGTTTAGTGAAAATATTCTACCTTGATTTTCCATAAAGTTTTTGTGATTTTCTCCTTGTTTTTCTTCATGTCTGAGCAACTTATTCCCTAATCTGTGCTATAACTTGAATAAACCATTTGTCCTCCTTTAGGCCCCACCACAAAAATCTATTGTGTTTCACAACCTAAGTTATTTGGGTTTTCAATTTTAAGTCAGATGAATCACATTTGCTCTATGTGGGTCAGTCAAAATTAAGTACAGAAGACTTCATGTACCAAAATTGGCATTATTCTGCTTATGATTATGGAATTAAATTAACCTGAGTCTTAAGCACTGTATGTCTTTCGGCATTATTTTTTTAGTACAAATGCAATCTTCAAGAAAGTGCATAGATTTAATACCTTTCCATTTCTCTCTTTTGGTATAGTCTGATAGAATGATTAGTGATCTTCAAAGTATGGAATCTGGACTAATAGTGTCAACATCACCTGGGAACTTACTAGAGATACAAATTCCTGGGCCCCACACCAGACCTATTGAACTGGAAACACTGAGGGGTGGGATCCAGCAATATGTGTTATAACAAACCTTCCGAAATTCTGAAACACTCTCAAGTTTGAGAACCATGAGAATGGACACTTAAATATTGGTAACAAATAGCACACTGATATCTGTGCTTAATAATTCCCTTACTTATAAACTTTCTAGTTCTTAATAACTCCCTTACTTATAAACACTTGCATTTATGTTAAAGCACATAGAAAAAAGTATGTATTTTTATTTAAAGAAAATGCTTGATGTTTATGATGTCATATGCTACTTTTAAACAAAATATGTGCATAACTGAAACCTGAGATGCCAGGAGAAAAGAGAGGGAGAGAGGGTGAGAAGGAGAGAGAGAGAGAGAGGGAGAAAGGGAGAGAGAGAGAATAAGAATATCGATACAAAATAAGGAAATTATTTATACAAAATAAATCCCAGACACAATGGAGTCTTACTTTATATCATATCCATTCTGCAAGTCTATTTTTAAAGTTAAGAAGAAAAAACAGCATAAAGGGGCTCTTTGTTAGATATATATATATAAGTATTCCCAAGTGCTTTTAAAAACATTTCCTGATTGAATGATTACTAATCCATTTAAAGGGCATAGAAAGCTAAAGGGCTAACTGTCACTGTTATGCTCAGTGATTACAGTATTATATTGGCGTGATTCTTCTCTCTCTACACAACTGAGTGGGTCTGTGCAGTTCAGCAGACCTTAAGGCAGAGGAGGCTAACTCTCCACCAGAATTGCACCTTGCCTTACACAGTGCAGAGATTTGCTAGAAAATCACTGCATAATCATAAGCCATATTTCACACACTCCTTTCATTTTTGGAGGATCATATGACTAGTTCTCACAAAGGGCACGTGAATGAAAGAGATGGGGGTTACTTCCAAGTCTTTTTCTTTCTCCTTCTTCCTTTTCATAGTAGTCAAGGGGACCCTAAATGGCACTGGAGCCACTAGACTGAACAGAGCCTAGGTCTCTGAATCACCAGGTAGAAGAAAGCCATCTTCAGATCAGAAACACCCACACTGGACTCTTAAATGAATGAGAGTAATTGTGGTAAGTCATTAAAATTCTAGAGTTTACCTTTTATAATAGGAAATTTAGTTACTATAGGGCTTACTCGACCTGTTTTAAAAGGATAGATTCCACCATCTCATAATATAAAACATCATATGTCAACTTGACCGGGCCACAGTGTACCCAGGTAACTGGACAAACATTTTTTTCTGCATGTATCTGTGAGGGTGTTTCTGGATGAGGTTAGTATTTGAATCCATAGACTGAGAAAAGCAGATTGCCCTCCCAATGATGGTGTGTCTAACTGGTTGAGCTGGGGCATCAGTCTACTCCTGCACTCACACCATTGGCTTCCTTGGTTCTAAGGCCTTTGGGATTGGATAGCAGATTGTGGGACTTCTCTGCCTCCATAAGTGAATGAGCCAAATATATATGTGTATATATATATATATATATATATATATATATATATATATATATATATAAGAATTCTAATACATACATGGCATGTTAAAAATGGGGGTGGGGCATTATAAGTGAAAAACTATTTTTAAGATGGCAATACTGAGATCTGTAGAAGTTTGTGGATGCAAATACCCCAGATACCTCAACACACTTGACTTAACCCACTTCTTTCCCTTGACAGACAAAAATCTCATGAAGTTACAGCAAGAAATCTCTAAATGTCTTGATTACTATAGTTTCATAGTCACGCAGAAATCAGATAATGTGAGTCCTCCAACTTTGTTCTTCCTTTATAATATTGTGTTGTCTAGTCTCAGTTCTTTGCATTTCCAAATAATTTTTTAAAGTGTGTTGATATCTTTTAAAAATGTTTCTGAGCCCAGCCAGTGTGTCTTGGTGGTTGAGCATTGGCCCATGAACCAGGAGGTCAGGGTTTGATTCTCAGTCAGGGCACATGCCTAGGTTTCCGGTTCAATCTCCAGTGCAGGGTGGGAGATGGGGGGGTGTATGTGTGCAGGAGGCAGGCAGCCCATCGATGTTTCTCTCTCATAGATGTTTCATCTCTCTCTCTCCCTCTCCCTTCCTCTCTCTAAAAATCAATAAAAATATATTTAAAAAAAACATTTCTGAGAAGTTAATTGGAACTGCGTTGATTCTATAGTTCAGTTGGGAAGAACTAAGATCTTTCCCAAATTGAATCTTTCTATCCATGAGCAAGAAATATCATGTGATTTATTTAGGTCTTCTTTGACATCTTTCATCAGTGTTTTGTAGTTTTTCACATGCAGATCAGTGATAGATTTTGTTAGACTTAGCCTTAAGTATTTCAGTTTTTGGTGTGTGATTATAGATTGTATTTTTTTAAGTTTCAAATTATAAATGTTCATTGCTAGAATATAGAAAAGAATTGACTTTTATACATGAATGTTGTATCCTGTGATCTTGCTGGACTCCCTTACTTGTTCCAGGTAGATTTGTTTTTACAGATTATTTGGATTATTTGGGGTTTCCTACATAAAATATATCATCTATGAGTAAAGACAGTTTTATTTCTTCATTTCATTTGTTTATTTTTTCTTTTCAATTCACTGATTTTCTTCCTCCTCAACTGAACCATGTTTGGTACCTTTTCTGCACCCCATTCCAACCCCCATATTTTTCCTTCTCAGAGTATTGACCTTCCTACTGGCTCTATCCAACCTCATTGTCACATTTCTCCATCTTACTTAGCTCCTCTCATTTCACCTTTTCAAATGCCCCAACTTTCCAATTTCCACTGGCAATGCTGCCAGCAACAACCAAAGTGCTCTGTTGTACTTTTCTCCTTTCCAGACACGATTACCACACTGCAATCATTCACTCATCTCTTTGACCACAGAACAGCCAATTGAAATGTAAACAGTAAAGTTCTTCATAGGAAAAAGTTCAGACACTAATTGCACAGTCTTCCTGAAAATGCCACCGATGGAACTGTGTGGTCTGTCCTGGCAGCTTATGCATTTCATTAGGGCCAGCCGAAAGAACTGAGCATTAGCCAAAGATCCTTGAACCAGAAGTTTAACTGCATATATGTCAGATTAAGATAACAACCTAAAGTTATTTCATGCTCTTGACAATGTATTCATTGTATCCCATTTCCCTGTCTTGTCACTGTTCTAATCCTTCCCTCTAATCTTCAAAACTGAGTTCTCTACCCAAACTCCCCAGTCCCTTCCAGCTGTTTCCTCTTAACTACTTAGGATTTCATTGCCTGCACTCATCTTTTGCTTGTTGCACCATGTTTCTATTGGATTACACTGTTACACAATGGGATGTTTTGTACATATGTATGCATATATGTGTATATAGATATATAATGTGTGTATGAACATTTTTAATGCTTTGTTTTTCACTTTAAAAAAAGTTGTTTGAAGGCCAAAATTCCATTTCATACTTTTTGCATTACGTATACAATTAATTACATTTGATTGATAGATACCTTTTTTTTAAGCCAAAACCTTGCCCTAGTTTTACCATGAACTGGAGAGGATAATATAAATTTCTAAATATGAATTAAAAATCTTTTAATCCTACTTATAATCATAGTGAATGTGATTAATCACAGTTAAGTTTATACTCAGCTGTAAAAAAGACTAAAATAACAGTAGCTTAGAGAAGCAAAGACTAAAATAACAGTAGCTTAGAGAAGCTAGAGGCTTATTTCTCTCTCAGATAAAAGAAGCCTGGAGGTCAGAGTGCAGGCTTGGTAGGGTTGTATCACAAGGTTGTTTGAGCTCCAGCTTTTTTTCTGTCAGTTTCTTAGTCCTCAACATGTAGCACCTACCTCATAGTAGAGATGGTTGCTCAAACAAAATTTGTATTGGCTACATCTTTCCCTGCTGGAAAGACAGAAAGTTGAGGTAGCACATGCTCTTAAGAAAATATTCCAGAAGTTTCACATACTTCTGTTTACACTTTTGGGCCAGAATTTACTCTCACAGGCACACGTAGGTACAAGGGATATTGGAAAGTATAAGGAGAGAATGGATACCAGGTCAGTTGTTCACAGGCTTCCTCTTTCCAGCATTTGCTGAAAGAAAATGGAGTTACAGTATGAATAATGTTCCCTCTTTTTGGGATTGCCTGCTCTAGAATATTCTCTTTCAGTCATGACTGCAAACACCTCTTCTTTTTTCTTTTTTTTAAAATATATTTTATTGATATTTTACAGAGAGGAAGGGAAAAGGATAGAGAGCTAGAAACATCGATGAGAGAGAAACATCGATCAGCTGCCTCCTGCACACCCCCCACGGGGGATGTGCCCGCAACCAAGGTACATGCCCTTGACCGGAATCGAACCCGGGACCCTTGAGTCCGCAGGGCCAAACCGGTTTCGGCCAAACACCTCTTCTTGAACAGAAATTTGCAATGTGGATACAATCACATCTCCCCCCAAAACACTCCTAATCTTTTTCTCCTGTGGAATGATTCACCATCTTACCACCTGGTTAGTAGTGTGACCCAACTAATAAAAATTTCCATAAAAACCAATCCAAGGAATGAAAAAGGAAATCACACATGAAGTGTACCTTACACACATCATCTAGCTGCAGTTGGATTCTCCCTTCATCCTCTCTTCTGCCTTCTGGTTTGGTTTTAGTCCTGCTGATCAGAACTCATGCCATGTCTTCTCATGGTTTGCTCACTAGTTAGCAAGCATAATTAGAATAAGGCACTGACCCTTTCAAAACTCCCTTGCAACAAATCTCAAGGTATTATTTATTAGACAACGGATTGTATGTCTTTTCCCCTCTATACACTCTAGAATTTTAATTATACAAAGTTCTTGCTCTGACATTCTTGCTTTTTTTTTTTCATAAAGAGCAAAATCCCACAGGTAAAACATGTTTGTTTCTCTTAATCAGCATATTATTAATCCTTTCCTGTTCATAGCTTACAGAAGATCCCTTCTGGAGTTGCTTTGCTGCTTAACATCAAAGCTGTGGCCATCCAGGGAGCATGGGCTATTTATTTCCACAGTTTCTATATTTAGCATGTGGCTTTGTTTACAGTCATCTCTCACTCCCGACTCCTCCAATACTTTAAAATTCCCTTTCCCAGTTTTGTATCCTCTATCTATCTCTCAGTGACCTAGCTTTCTACTTAGCTATGGATTTCCTTCTTGAGTTCTCTTGAAGTATTCCTGTCCTATCTTTTTTATTGCTTTCTAGAGAGGAAGGAAATTGCCATTGGAACCTGAAGGAATCTTCCAGGGACACAACTCCCACTGCTGCTCCTTTCTTTGGGGAAAAGAGCACACTCCTAGTTACCTTCCACAGGCAACTGTCAAGTGCAATTTGAGCTCCTGGGACAGGGACATCTTTTCACTCCAAAAGGCCATGGGTTTATTGAATGGCTCAATTAAAAGTGAACACTGGCTTTATTTTAAAGCAGGTTAAGAGTTCTGGGACAATATTTTGCTTGTCACTGCTTTGATTAATGTAACAACATAATAAAAGATTAAGGAAGTGTATGTTTAATAGTTCAAATAACTAATGATTACTTTGGGGAAAGGAGCAATGTGGACTGAGTAAACTAAAAAGAAGAGAGCATTAGGAAACATTACAAATGAAATCTTTATTACACCAAGGGCCCTGCTCTAATGCACATTTGTTACATTTCATTCTGATCAATGAGCAAAGAACAAGGTCAATATAACATTCTTAAAATGTCAAAGTCATAGTTATTCATTATTCAAACCTTGAAAATAAGATTTGCTTGATTATCTACATTAAGTGTAGGCATTCTATCCTGGATAAATAGGAAGGACTGACTGAGTTGCATAGACAGGCAAAAATGAGGACGTGCATGGAAGAGTGACATTTGCCAGGAGAAAAAGATTAAATTGGGCCCCAGATTTATGGCTAGCATTTTGAATAGTTTGCTGTCTTCATCTTTATAATGTCAGGCAGTGATATCCATTGTTATTTTCTTTTAAAAAGGTAACAGAAGTCTGGGACACTTTTAACTCCCTTTTAAAATTTTGATCCTGCCATATTCTAATATCAAACACGAATATCCTTGGCCTCCTGACTTTACACCAGGGCCATTCTTAACTTCACTGGACTCTTCAGACTAGAAACCATGTCATCTTCTGTCTTTTGCTGTTTTAGATGCCTGAGGAAGACTTCACTGTAAAAGTTTGACTAGAGTAGCGGGGAAGGGAAATGGCTATATTATGAAAAGAATGTAGTCTTTGTTTTGCAGAATACCTCTAGTCTCCTTTTAAAATTTTTTTTAAAAATATATATTTTATTGATTTCAGAGAGGAAGGGAGAAAAACATCAATGATGAGAGAGAATCATTGATGGGCTGCCTCCTGCACGCCCCACTGGGGATCCAGCCAGCAACCCAGCGATGATGAATTTTTAGCTTTTCTTTTATATGTAGGGACATTCCACAATATTCACCAAGAATATAAAAGTTCTAAACCCTTGGTTTATCCCCTGACATGAACAATTTATAATGCCAACCAGGGTACCCATGAGTGAAAACACAAAGGAAAATAAAGAGCGAAAGGAACTCAAGTTTCAAACTGTAATCCATTTCAAATCCTTCAAATGCATGTCAAGGCATATAAAGCCCCAAAGCAAACACCCAGTCCATTCCTTTTTTCCTAACGTGTAGTGAAAAGCAAAGGAAGAGTTGACCTTGACAGCTCTAAAGCTTCTTTACTTGTCAAAACTCTAAAACTATGGAGAGTGAGTATACAGTGTACCAAGGATACTAAAAAATAAACACCAGTGTGCTGAGAGTAGTTTTCTGCTTTTAATTGCCTCGGTCTTACAAGAAAAAAGGAAAGATCATTAAGGGACAAAAATTCCTTTCGGAATACCAAATCTGCATCAACTGTGCCCACATTTACCAACCCTCACATCTCCCCTGAACTCTGCCTAATGTTCAAACTTTTGCCTGCAGCAAATACCTCCTCCCTCCCTCACAAACACATTCCTATAAAAACCACACAAAAGGAAAACTGAGAGGAGTTAGAGACAATTGCCTTTTAAGGACACACCACCTGGTTTTTATGGGGCTTAACAAAATTCAGTTTAAGGTCTGGGTAGGCCTGCATTGTGGGCTTAACAAGTTGGGGTGGGGCCCAAGAGAGGAGACACTACAGAGGACATTGGGAAAGGAAACCAAATGTGCATAGAGATAGGGGGTGAAGCGTTGATGAATGACTTCCTCAGGGCTGGCTGGAATACAGGGCACCAAAATGCCAAGAGCTGAAGCTGGAAAGGAAGACAAGACCACAAAGGGTTCAAATGCCATCAGAAGTAGAAGAACTTGGGTGTGAAAGGGCAAAATAATAAAGGAGGTAAACTACACAGATAAAGCCAGAGCATCATGCAATGACGAAATCAAACTTCAGCTCAGATCCCATAAACAGAGTGACTGTTCCCACCCATGAGAGGAGAATAAAATGTTCCCCATGGTAGTTGTGAGCAAAATAGAATGGGATTAAGCACAGGGTGCCCAATTGGCCCAAATTATGTGACCAAACAAACCCACAAAATCCATCTTTCTGGTTGGTGAGTAAGCTCGAAGCCAGCATCTGGCAGTGCATTCTGGAGGCAAGTCAAGCCTCTTCATGGACTGAACTCAGAGTATTTACAGAGTCAAAGAAAAAGAATTAGGACCAAGAGCCCCACAACAAAACAAATATCAGCAGCAATAGATAACCCTTGCATCTAGCAGGCTGGAAAAGAAATGGCATGAATCTCACAGGAGGGAATTATCAAAACTATGGCAGAGCAAAGAGAAGTTCAGGTCAGAAGAGAATGGGGCAGCTTCTCTTGCTGTCACTGGCCAGTTTCTCAAGACATTGATTGGACTTGTGGGTTGGCTGAAAAATTCTGTTGTATAGTAGAATGAGTTCATAGTTAGTATGAAGCCTTAGTTATGGATTACTAAAATGTTTGTAGATGTCATTCTACAGTGTATGGTTCTTCATTCTGAACAAATGCTTTTGTTGTCTGCCTAAGTCCCTGAAATAATGAATCGCTTAAGGCAGTGTTCGCCAATGCCGCTCGCGAGCCGCGGTTTACCGCTCTGTTGACTAATGAGTTTGCCAACCACTGGCTTAAGGCACTGATAAATAATACAGAGATGCGCACTGGGAGGGCTATATCTCATAGCTGCCATTAAATAACCAGAGAGAAGCCCTAACTGGTTTGGCTCAGTGGACAGAGCATCGGCCTGCGGACTCAAGGGTCCCAGGTTCGATTCCGGTCAAGGGCATATACCTTGGTTGCGGGCACATACCCAGTAGGGAGTGTGCAGGAGGCAGCTGATCAATGTTTCTAACTCTCTATCCCTCTCCCTTCTTCTCTGTAAAAAAAATCAATAAAATATATTAAAAAAAAAATAACCAGAGAGAAAATTCTGTATTCAGGATGCTTATTTCTGTTATAGCATACCAAAAAGTCTAAAGAGCGTGTTAAATGGCCCTTTTGGAATCATTAGTAGTTTTATAAATAACCTGAGGATGGTTCCAGTGGTAGGGAAATAACAGAGTAGAGGGAGCAGAGACAAGTCAGGGGCTCCCACAGTGACCTAGCAGAGTGGTTCTCAAAGTGTGGGTCCCAGTCCAGCAGCAGCAGCAGCACCTGGGAACTTATTAGAAATTCAATTTCCTGGATGCCATCAGAGACCTACTGAATCAGAATGTCTTGCAATGGAGCCCAAAACCTTGTGTTTGAACAAGCCCTTGGCGGGGGCGGGGGAGGAGGGGGCGTTCCTGATGCAGACTCTGGTCTGAGAACTACTGCCCTGATCTTGTTTTGCAAAGTGTGATCTCATGGACCAGGGACATCTGCCATCCCTGGGGCTGGTTAGAAATGCAGATCTCAAGCCCCACCCCAGATCTATTGAGTCAGAATCTGTGTATTATCCAGAGCCCAGGCGCTTGGTACACTAGAGAAGCTGGAGTAGGAGATGAAAAATAAGATCCTAAATAAGGGAATCTCTGTGGGAATGGGGAGGTTAATGCACGGCTCTGACACTGCTTGTAATCCAGTTGTATAAAACTACCCCTCAGATAGCATGTGGACTGGATTTACTGGCTTGTTGGGATTTCAACGTCCCCAGGATCAAAGGTAGCTGAATAATAAAGACATTCTTACTGTGGGGCTCCACATCGGCCTCTCTAAGTGTCCTCTTCCCCAAATGCAAACATTTTGGGGAGGGGTTATATATGAAGTTGTTAATATAACACTTCCAATAAGTTTTGGGTCTCTTAGGAGGCAGCAGGCTGGAACAGAGGTTGCCATGGGAGCCAGAATGACAGAGATGGGATTTGCTGGGAACAGGTTAGATGCAGTGCAGGGTTTCTGGGCAGGGAGGCTCTGGCTCAGGGCTAAGCAGGCTTGCCAGCGACAAGTCAACAGTTATGGGAGCACTGACAGGCTGGGAGAGAGTGCTGTGGATTCCTGTAAAGATGCAAATTTCCACCTGCGAGATGGAATCCAACAGGTGGGAAACACCTGTTCTCTCCAGTTGCAAAATGTACAATATGTGTTCCAGCCTGATTTCCCTCGCCAATAACCCGCTTTAATAATTAAGTGAAGAGTCAAAGGAAAGAAAATACAGACCAGCTGATCTTCTTCCTTATTTTGTTTTAATTGGGAACTATTTCCAGTTCATCCTAGATCACTGGTTCATTAACCAGTAAACTAACATGTCTTGTAACTAATATGTCTTGTATCTGTAAGCAAGGCTTAGAAATGTATATTCTTACTACAAGATTTACAGCGCACTTCATTATTGAATGAAAACTCAATGCAAATGAGAGGACTATGTCACTGTGTATGATCCATTACTTCTTGACTCATCACAAAGCCAAACCTTGACATTCTCAGGGCTCAACGGGTAACAAAATATTAGTTCTCTCTAGCTGGTGTCACTGAAGATGTTCTGTCCCCCATCTTCCAGTGTACTCTCTGAAAGCATGGGGAAGCAGCAAAATTCAGCAGCTGTTGCCTCCGTGATTTTTATCACAGGCCCTGGAGTTGGAATAGCCAGGTCTGAATCCTCACTCTGTAACCTACAGCTTTGGGACCGAGTGCAAGTTATTGAACTTCACTGCACTTCAGTTTTGACCTACATAAAATAAAGAAAACAGTTCCTACTTTATGAAGTTATCATGAATATTAAATGAGCTAAGGTATGCAAAGTGCTTAGTGTACTAACTAGCACATAGCAGGTCATCAATAAATGTCAACTATCATTATTGCCAAAGGTGCAATTGGAGAGCGGCAAACTACCCCATGAAATGTTAACATGTATATCAATAAATGAGAATGTCAAGTATGGATAAGTGCTGAGATGAAGGGGTAAAGAAAGTGGCTTTGGTTAGGACAGTTCAGCAGTTCAGGATCAGGACGGAAAGGCCTCTGCGAGCAGGTTAAATGCACAAGGAGAAGCAGTATTGTCACCGTGCTGATCTGGGAGTAGAGAAGTCAAGAACAAAAGGCAGCAAATATGACACTTCAGGGACTACAGGCAGACAGAATTTCAAGGAAGAAGCAGCCCATCAGCCATGTCAAGCGATGTTAAAGGGGCCAAGTGCAATGAAAACTGATGACAAGATGTTGGACATTGGTCTCTGTGGTAAGAACTTTTTCGGCAGTGTGTTGAGGTGAGAATGGAGAGGCAGCAGGCAGAGGCTCTAAGTGAAGACCATTCTCTAAAAGAGTTTTGCTGTGATGGGGAGCAGCACAATCTGGGAATGTGTAGTTGATAATGATTTATTGTTGGTAAAAGGAAGTAACATGAGTAACGGCGAGGAGAAGAGAAGCACCCAGATATGTCTGCCAGGGCAGGGATCATGGTGGGACTGGGCAAGGAGGGAGGTCCAAGCATAACGGGAGAGGCAGCAGGGGATATGTGTGAACAGCCAGACTGCTTCACTGAGTCCTGCCAGACACTGCAAGGTGAAGAGCTTGAAAGAAAGTGGGCAGCTACTAGATGACATCGCTTAAGATAAAAACAACGACCTTCCTGTTTCCAGGACTCACTGTTGTGAATGGGAAAGGCACCTTAGACATCCATGAGATCATAGGAACTTCCGGAATGAAGAACGATGGTGTTTGGATGCTTGGCATATGCTGACAATTCATTTTTAAAGACGAGATACTCTTCTGCATGTCAAAACTAGAGTTTAATAATATAATAAAATCCTCAAAAATGCAGAATGGAGATCTATATTTAGCATATAATCCTTAAAACTTAATTCTTATACTGGAAAACATGGAATTGGAAATCCAAAGGGCTCAGAACAATCTGGCAGGAATTTTAAAGTCTTCAGCAGAAATGGTTCCCATGTCATCTTAACTATTTCTCCGAGTGACAGTTTGTGGCTAAGCCTTGAAAAGGGAAGGGGCCTTGACCAGAATTCCTAAGGCAGTTCCAAAAAGGGTCTTTAATTAGAACTATCAATTAAGTAGACACAGAGGCAGGGAGAGACAATATGTAAGTTCAGCAGGAGGGGCCATGCTGGGTATAGAACAGTCAGCATTTACTGAGCATATGCTATGTGCACCAGACCCCACACAGAGCCCTTTTTAAGTATTAACAATTTAATGCTCATAGCATTCTCGCCCCCATTTTACGACAAAGAAACAGAAGCTAGGAGAAGTTAAGTAACTTGCCCAAAGTCACTCATGCACTTGTTATTGAGAGAAGTCATGACAAAGCTTCAGTGATAAGAGAGCCAACCAAGTAAATCACCAAAACAGGACAGAGAATTTGTGAAGCTGGATGAACGTAGTGTGGGTGTGGAGAGAGAACAAGCAGAGAGGAGGTCAAGGTGCAGGTAGGCTGAAAGCCAGGCCCAGAATTAATTCTGTAACACAGCCAGTCTGCCGATGGTGTACTCTTAATGGAAGGTTGGCAGGCATCACTGGGCTGAGGTGGAGATCTGGGAGCAAATGAGCTCGTCCTGCTGGAAGGGGGAGGATGAATTACCTCTACAGTGCACTGACTCAATAATTGCATTGCCTCCCATCCCAGACTAACACTCTCTCCTACTTGCTCCAGCTCAGTGATAAATAAAACTGAGGAACAGTCCACAAAAGGAGCAGTGACAGTTTATCACTGCGATCAAGACCATCTCTTTTATCTCATACTCTGCTGGTAAGAGTGTGAAGTGACACAGACACTTTGGGAAACTGTTTTTGAGTTTCTAATAAAGTTACATAGATGCCCACCCTATGATTCAAATCCAATCCTGGCTAATTACCCAAGAGAAATAAAAATGTATGTCCACAAAAAAGACCTGCTCAATATTGTTCATAGCAACTTTAATCATAAGAGCTCAAAACTAAAAATAACCCAAACACCCATTCATTGGAGAATTAACAAACAAATTATGGTAAACTCACATGAAAGAATACTTCACGGCTTGCAACAACATGGATGAATCTCAAAAACATTATGTTGAGTGAAAGAAACCAGACACACAATAATTTGCCATGTGATTTCACTTAGTGAAGGGCAAGAATAGGTAAAACTAAGCTGAGTGCTGGGATACCAGCCATCTGCAGAGGTCAGAGGGGAGAGGTATCACCCAGAAGGGGGAAAAAGAGAACTAAGACCCTAATATTTTTAATTGATTTTTAGAGAGAGAAACAGAGCAAAAGAAACATCAGTTTGTTGTTCCACTTATATATGCGTTCATTGGTTGATTCCTGCATGCACTCTGACCAGGGATCAAACCCACAAACCTGGAGTATCAGGATGATGCTCCAAACAACTGAGCTACCAGGCCAGGGTCTAGGACCATAATATTCTATCTTGATCTACACTATGGTCACATAGCTATACAGATCTGTCAAAAGTCACTCAGCGATATATTCGAGGTCTGTACATTGTCCTGTGTATAAATTACATCTCAAAAAAGAACCACTAATATTTAAAAGAAAACTTAAAAAAATAATATTTGTTCTGTTCTCGGGGTAAAGTAAATCTCTTTATTGATGACTTTTACATTTATCACCTTGTCACAGCTCTGCTAATTAGGCTCTTGAACTTCAGCACACACCACAAAATGCAAAGATATTCAGCAAAACAGAGAACTCAGCCCGGCCAGTGTGGTTTGGTGGTTGAGTGTCCACCTGTGAACCAGGAAGTCACAGCTCACTTCCCAGTCAGGGCACATGCCTGGGTTGTGGGCTCAATCCCCAGTAGGGCGCAGGAGGCAGCTGATCAATGGTTCTCTCTCATCATTGATGTTTTTATCTCTCCCTCTCCTTCCTTTCTCTAAGATCAATTTAAAAAAGAGAGAGAGAGACAGAGAACTCACACCAGAGCTGCGCTTTTTAGTAGTAAACAGTTATCCCAGCACTGCACCACTTTACTGCTTTCTCCCTGAAAGATCTTGATAATAAAAAGGCATATGTGTCATTAACCTTAACAAAATAATTATGATGCTGGCTCCATGGGCAGGATGTACTCCCACAGAGAAACAGGACAGTGCTTGAGCTTCCCTATGATGGGCTGAATTCCATAAATAATTAACATGTCTCTCATTGTTAAAATCCTGCGTTTTACATCTTTTGAGTCGTGTAAATGTATCATCTACTATTAAAATTTAATAAGTTTCGATATTTGAAGATAGAAACAAACAGCCCCTGTTATTTCTTAGAACTGTGACTCACTCCAGAAGGATGGCCCCATCACTGACACGGGTGTCCCTAGCTCTTGGGCAACAGGATCTTGGCCACAGGTGCCTTATCAGGCATTGACTCCCCTATTTCACTGCTCTCCTTCTGTCCAACTTCTAGAAATGGCCACAATGTGCCAAAACAGGAAGGTCTACACCTTAAAACAGTTTTGTGGTTTGAGGTGTCAGGAACTCTCTCTTATTCTTAATTACTCTTTTTCATCTTGCTTACAGAAAAAAAAAAACAAC
The DNA here is from genome assembly GCF_963455305.1 of Plecotus auritus. NCBI lineage: Eukaryota > Metazoa > Chordata > Mammalia > Chiroptera > Vespertilionidae > Plecotus > Plecotus auritus. The sequence continues at coordinate 71,819,121 of NC_137782.1, read as the reverse complement.
AACTTTAAGAGTAAATACTAAGTCTTAAGCATAGTTTACTAAGAAAATAAGCCTCTTTGGAAAAGAAATTACATATCTGAATTAACTTCCCTCTTAAGGATAATATGGAATACTTCAGGCATTAGGTATAATTTGCACAAAAAAATTTTAATTACTCAAACTAATATTGAAACTCAAGTATCCTTTAGTTTTAGCAAGAGTCATAAAATTATAGTTAATAGCTTTTAAAAGTCTCAAATGCATCTTACAAATGATACTTTAAGTTTTATTTCATGACATTGGAGATTCCAACAGATTCCATGTTTCAAAAACAATTCCACAGATAAGTTAGAATTTGCAAAACTCAGCATGGATCCTCTCAAAGGCTAAGAAATGAATATTTTCAAGACTAAGCCATCATCTAACAGGAAAAAGGTATTCTAATGATAAAATGAAAACCCACACTTTAATATAAGTTTAAGTTGCTATCTTATTCAGCATTATCCAAATAAATTTTCCCATTGTGGTTACAATAGATGAGATTGCCAACTTGGGACCCAGATACCTGGGTTCAAATCCCAATTCTGTCATTTCCCAGCTGGGTGACCTTAGTCAAATTACTTAACTTTCTTTTACCTTACTTTCTTTTTCTATAAAATCCTATATAATAAAAGGCTAATATGCAAATAGACCAAGTGGCAGAATGACCGGTCAGTATGATGCACACTGACCATCAGTGGGCAGATGCTCAAGGCAGGAGCACTGCTCAGCCAGAAGCCCTGAGCCAGGCTCACGGCTAGTGAACACAGCAGAGGTGGTGGGAGACTCTCCTGGCTCCACGGCAGTGCTAAGGATGTCAGACTGATGGCTTAGGCCAGCTCCCCTAAGCCAGCAGTCAGATATCCCCCTGAGGGCTCCTGGCCTGCAAGAGGGCACAGGCCAGGCTGAAGGACCTCTCTTCCCCCCAAGTGAATGAATTTTGTACACCGGGCCTCTAGTTGGATAACAATAATAATAATGATGATGACTATTTCATAGATTTCTATTTTATATTAAATCATTTAATGCCTATAAAACCCATAAAGCAGTGCTTAGCATGTAAGCCATGCTTAAATTGTTCTTAGCCATTGTTATTTATTATTATTTTTATTCTGGTTCCTTCTATGATAATTATAAGGGACATCATTTAAATATAATGCCTCTACACAAAAATAAACTCAAAATGGATAAAGGACTTAAACATAAGACAGGAAATCATAAAAATACTAGAGGAATCCACAGGCAGCAAAATCTCAGACATATGCCCAAGGAACTTCTTCACTGATACTGCTCCTAGGGCAATGGAAAATAAAGAGAAAATAAACAAATGGGACTACATCAAAATAAAAAGCTTTTGCACAGCAAAAGAAATCATGAACAAAACAATAAGAAAGACCACTTCATGGAAGAACATATTTGCCAATGTTATCACTGATAAGGGTTTAATCTCCAACATCTACAGGGAACTCATACAACTCAACAAAAGGAAGATAAACAATCCAATCAAGAAATGGGCAATGGACCTAAATAAAAACATTTCGAAAGAAGACAGAAGGAAGGCCAAGAGACATATGAAAACATGCTCAAAGTCACTAATTATCCAAGAGATGCAAATCAAAATGACAATGCAGTACCATCTCACACTTGTCAGAATGGCTATCATCAACAAATCAGCAAACGACAAATGTTGGAGAGGATGTGGAGAAAAAGAAACCCTCGTGCACTGCTGGTGGGAATGCAGATTGGTGCAGCCACTGTGGAGAACAGTATGGAGTTTCCTCAAAAAACTAAAAATGGAACTCCCATTTGACCCAGTAATACCACTTCTAGGAATATATCCCAAGAAGCTAGAAACATCAATCAGAAAGGATATATGCACCCCTATGTTCATAGCAGCACAATTCACCATAGCTAAGATTTGGAAACAGCCTAAGTGCCCATCAGCAGATGAGTGGATTAAAAAACTGTGGCACATCTACACAATGGAATACTACGCTGCGCTAAAAAAGAAGGAATTCCTACCATTTGCAACAACATGGATGGAACTGGAGAGCATTATGCTAAGTGAAATAAGCGAGTCAGAGAAAGGTAAATATCACATGATCTCACTCATCTATGGGAAATAATGAACAACATAAACTAATGATCAAAAACAGATCCAGAGACAGGGAAGCATTGATCAGACTGTCAAACCTCAGAGGGAAGGTAGGGGAGGGTGGGAGTAAGGGGGAGAGATCAACCAAAGGACTTGTATGCATGCTTATAAGCCTAACCAGTGGACACAGACAACAGGGGTGTGAGGGCATGAGTGGGGGGGGGTGGGAAAGTAATGGGGGGATGAGGACAAATATGTAATACTTTAACCAATAAAGAAATTAAAATGCAAAAATAAATAAATAAATATAATGCCTCTATTACTATGGAAACTTAGACAGATAGAAATTATCCCCAAATTTATAGATACATATTTTTCTAAATAAAGAAATAAGAAACCAGTAGAAGTTAAGGACCATAATGTTTGGTTTGAATGTTCAAATAAGAAAGGTATAATGACAGTTATCATCATAGTGTCGGAGCCTCACATTGTTAGTGAAAGAAGAAAAAGAGAAACACCTATATGTAATCAACATTCACTTCAATAGATGTATATGTAATCAAGATAAAATAAAACCTTAAAGTTATAAGGGAATGCAAAAGTATTTTATCCCAATCCAAGACAGGCAACCATTCTAAGTATCCCAGGACTGGCATCAACTAGGAGCTTTATTAAAAATTCAGACTCTCACAGCCCACCTTAGACCTAATGAATCAGAATCTACATTGCATATTGGAGACAGGCTGGCCCATACTATTTTTAATTACTTATACTCATGCAGGCTCACTACTCATGAGGCCGCTATTCTATTGTTAGAAATTCTCGATTTTTAGCATCTCTTCATTATATGGAGTTCAAATTTGCCTCCCAAATATGTAAGAAAAATATACACACCATGATCCCATTTTTTAAAAAAATATGCATGATATAGAATGTGTATATATATATTTACATATAGGTTTTGGTTTTCATAGAAAGACTTCTGGAAGAATAACAGCCAATTGTTGACACTAGTAAGAAATTTTTAAATGTGTTGTTTGAATTCCTTACTGTGACTACTTTTTATTTACCCTTTAGTGTTAGTGCTGCCAGCTGGAAAATTCAGGATGAATTTTATCAATTTTTCCTTAGAGAGCTGAAAACAGCTTCCTGCCTCTCCTTAGACTTCTCTTCTCCAGGCTAAAGGCTGCAAATGTTCACATTGGCTCCTGCTGTTCTACCATCCTTCCTTCATCTTCTGGATTCCTCCATGCTATCAACAGGTCTCTTAGAAGTAATACAGAAGCCCAGTGCTCTCTAATCAGCACTATTACAAGCAATCAGTTGATCTCCAGAATGCTTTCTTCTTGACTAATGACAAGATATCTTCATTTTAAAATGCCATTTTAAAAGTCATTGAAGAAATTTGTCCTTAAGTTATGTAAATTATAATAAAGCTTTTTTTCTGCGTTGATTCAAATTACTGGAGATGCAAAGACATTACTGTCTTGTAATGACATTAATTGCACAGAACTAAATATTCATTTCTGAAGCAAAAGAGAATGACTGTCATGTGTAGGATGCACACAATGTTTATTCTACCACAGCATGCTACCTGAGAAACAAAAGAGTGTTGTTGTCAAGAATATGTGCCCTGAGTGATGTACCTGGTAAACAGGACTCCAATAGAGTAGGGGCTGGGCAGCATCTCTAAAGTAAGGGTGCTCGCCCGGCCAGCATGGCTCAGTGGCTGAGCGTAGACTTCTGAACCAGGAGATGATGGTTCAATGCTCAGTCAGGGCATATGCCCAGGTTGTGGGCTTGATCCTCAGTGTAGGGTGTGCAGGAGGCAGCGGATCAATGATTCTCTCCCATCATTGATGTTTCTCTCTCTCTCTCTCTCCCTCTCCCTTCCTCTCTGAAATCAATAAAAATATATTAAAAAAATAAAGTAACAGTGCTCATATCCATGGTTCCAAATACTTAGAAGAGTAGGGAGTGCCCCTACCTAGCTAAAGAGAAGGGCAATGTTATAAGCATTATCTCTGGAATCTGACTTGGTCAAGTTGTGGCTTTGCCACTGAGTGGTTGTTTGTGACATTAAATAAAAATTTAATCTCTCAGAGCCTCCATTTTCACATCTGTAGATATCCATAATTATTCTACTGTAAGGTAGTGATCAAGTTTAAATGAAATGATACATGGAAAGTACTTAAAACAATGTTCAATAAATTTTGACCACTGATACTATGCCACAAGAGATAGCTAAGACACAATCTATAAATTTACAAAATGTTCTGGCTAATGTACATCTCACTTAACTTCTCTCTATTTTGGGGTCTATTTAAGTTGTTCTATGTTAGCCTGTTTACAAAGAACAAATAAACTCTCATTGACGTCAGCAGATTTCCTCAATCCTACAGTAGAAACTGGGAGAGAAGGCATCTGGGAAAGCAAGTGTCAATGTATCAGCATAAATCCATCCCCACAGCTGGAAAGTAGCCAGAGTGCAAGCCCCACTGACAGCAAGTCACCAGAATGATGTTCATTTAAATACCAAGGGCAGCAAGGAGCAACATGAAAGATGGAAACAAGGTCAAATGCTTTGTGTGTTCTGCCAGTTCAGGGGCCAGAAACTCTAGGGCCAAGAATAGAAATCCACCTCCCATCCTCGCCCTCCAGTTCTTGGTTTCCAATCATCTTGTTTTATAGATGAGGAGATAAAGGCCCAGCAAGATTAGTGGTTAAATAGGAGACATGAGTCTCAAAGCCATGTTTGTTCATTCTTGGACCAACGGTCTTATCTGTGCTGCTTTCTCATATGTGTGTTAGTTTGTATCACTACAGAGTGGTGTGCCATTAAGCCACATAAGGCAAACGCAAAAATCTACATAGTATTGTTTTGGAAGCTGTCAATTTTTACCATACACAAAAACCTCTTCAACTTTATATGATAAATCCCCCAAACTGAATATCTGTCCCACCTTCTGTGAGCTTTTGGGCTTTTTCTTTAATTAAAAAAAGAAAACAAAAAAAATGATCACTTTACTCCATCAACAAGCTCTTTGTTTAGAATAAAAATATTCTAAAGTCCCTCTTTCAGTTGGGTGCATAATAACTGAAGATGGAATGGTCTGATGGAAGCGGACACTACACCTCAGTAACTTCTAGTAACTTCTGTCAAAACGATGGGCATGGAAAACCGCTCACATCATTGAAGCACTGACATGCCCCAACAACAAAACCCAGCAAAAGGCAGCAGCCTGACAAGGAAAGAGGCTTTGCCTTCAGAAGATTTGTGTGTGTGTGTGTGTGTGTGTGTGTGTGTGTGTGTTTTAAATCTCAAAATGTCAGCTTTGAGTAACACACGTCTACTGATTTTAACATGGAAAAAAAATTCACATGGACTTAGTCTCATTATTTCAGGGTGTAAATGCTGCCTTCAAATATCACAGTGGGTATAATATTCCAAAAGCAGTGTCTGTTTTCAGAACATTCTTCTCTGACAGAACCTGAGGAATGGGTTCTCGGACCACCTCCAAACATCAATTATGCGAGATTCACTATCATCTTCAGGCCAAGCAAAATCCCACTGGGTAATTTTGAGCTTTGCTTACTTGTTTTATTGACTGAGTTGGCAGTATAAATATCTTTAGATATGTATGTACAGTGAATCTGTGTATTATCTGTGCATGGGTAGGGATATAATTTTTGTTAACTGTTTTGACCTACAAAATGGCTATTTTATAGGGTTCAACCTCATATACTTAAGATGTACCTAATGTATATTAAATATGCAATGTACTCTCAAAACCCTACTTTATGCCTAAGAGAGTATGACATCATACTTCCTACTTCACTCCTTCATACTTTCTTCTATTTTACATCCATCTTTTATGACAGAGCAAAGAACCAAGATGTTGTTGTCATAGATCCAAATATTATTCCTCAACTCAACCATTAACAAAATGCCCAGACATGGTCTTTCAGACTCACTTACATGCCAACAAGTTTGTCCTCAAAATAGACTTGGGGAACACTTGGCTGACTTTTCAGGAAACTGTGAATGCTATAAAGAAGATAGAAATCCTAAAACAGTCTCTCCTACAGAAACAAGAAAGTTCCATAGAGTGACATATATTCATGAGAATTACAGAACTGGTTGCTGGATTATGAGGTATGAACGCCAACTGGACCAGTGAAATGTAACCAACCTCATAAGCTAGAGCAACATTTGAGAGCCTTCTAAAGAATACTCTATTAGTGTAGCATGGCTCTCCTATGGTTATAAAATGCAGTTTCTTGAGCATTTACATACAAAACTTGGAAGAACTGTGTTCTTGTTACAATAGTTAAGCATATAGGCTCTGGAACCAGATGGCCTGGATACCAATTTTAGCTTTATATTTACAGCTGTGAGACTTGGTGCAGGTTACTTAACCTTTCTGTGCGTCAGCTTCCCAGCTAAAAAATAAAATGAGGGTAATATCTGCACCCTTTGGTTGCTTTAATAATTAATACAATATAAAGACCTAAGTTCAGGGCCCAGCACCTGATAAGCAATGAATAAATAACTGCTATTATTATTGATTCAATATCAACATTTCCTTTCATTCTAAGGTCCCCTAGTTGTACCCTACATTTTTTGTAGCAGGAGAAGGGTAGGGAGAGGGGGCATCTTTAACTAAGTATTTTTTTGCCCAAGAAAAGAATTATTCCTTAATACTGGCTTGCCACCTATTAGTTCTTTGATCTTCAAATGCAAAACGTCAGTTTTTATTAACAAGAGGGAAAACCGAAATATAGCTCCTTTACAGACAGTTAAGTAATGCTTATTTTAATGCACATTTCTGCTATGTAGGAGATTTCACAAAATGCATAAGGAGAGTCTTCATGAAATTGTGCTGTCGTGAGCAGAGCTGAGTATCACATAGGTGGACTCTGAAGCAAACTCTATAAAGAACTACAGCCCAAATCAAATGATTTTAATAAGGGAATAATGCTTAACAGTCTCGTTGTACATCTGGCTTTGGGTTCGACCAGCAGAAGAAGAGGCCCCTGCCATGGCGGCATTATTATTGCACACATAACAAAATATGGAAGCATTTTGAAAAGAAACTGATCACTGACATTTCCGGCAGCTGAAAAAGGAAATGGCCCATTTCTCGGCACACAAGGGTAAAAATGAAACAATGGCTGCAAGTGTGGTGAATAAAAATGCGTCTTCATTTTAGGCTGATAAGACCAAAACAAACAAACTAACAAAAAAACACTGCCTATGCTCAAAGATCTGGCAGCTCATGCTGAGAGGCTTTCAACCATTTCTAAACACATCCAGAAGAAAAGCAAGTAGGCAGTTTCCAAGTCTTCTCTGGAAGAAATACTGGATATGAATACAGGAGTACAGAATTAAATTTTGTTATTTAAGATCTCGCCAAGCTAACCAACTGAGTAATAGCAATAAGTTAGAGTCATCAATAGAATCTTGTATTCCTGGTTTGACACCGGATTATGAAAATATTGAGGCTGCTCAAGGTTGACAGTTTTTCCTTGATTTTGCACGCAGTGGTTAGTCAGTTGACTGGATGTCCATGATTGGATGGCCATAGTATAAAATTTAATTTATGGTTCATTTTTCTTTCTGAGCAACCTGCCCTTGCACACACACACACCCTCTCCCCTCACCCCCCAACAAACACACACCTGAGAGTCTTCTAGGAACACTGGAGCAGCAAGACATTTCTAATACATTTTACTTGGGGGCATCAATCACAGAGCATATCAAAATAGCACTAACTTTAATATGCCCAAAGTAGCATAAAGAGAAGTAATAAGTTATTGTTTCATATGCATATACACTTATTTAATTCATAAAATTATATTGCTCTAACAATGCATAAAATAAATATTTACAAGTCCTCCAAGAAAAAAGTAATAACAAATAGAATATCCCAGTAGAAATGATGCAGAATATTAAAATTAAAATGGAGTGGTTAGGACCACCATTGGGGAATGCACCAAACACCCACTAGTCATATGCTTAAAAATGAAGATGAGAAAAGTCAACGCAATGGCAAAGGAAGCTGGCTACATACATACTCCTGCCTCTGCCCCTTCTTTCCATTTTGAACACTCTGCAGAAGCAGCAGAATTCAAATTCAAGCTGTGACAAAGGAATTTAGCAAGAGAAATAAGAGAAAAAAAGATTTGGTGAACAATATAAGCAAATTACCGTAGTCATGTTGAAGCATGGTAGCAACCATTCTTGGGTAAAAATTGCTGTTTAATATTTTTAACCTTGCTGTTTTGGGTTCTGTACTCATTTAAAAGTTTTGATTTTCTGAACTTATGTATGATTGAATACTCCCTTGATGGCGGTTTGAATATCCCATTGATTGTGATCTCACTGGTCATCGAAGCACATTCTTCTGGGACCCAGGACAGATAGTGATCCTAAATTGTCTCAGTAGCTACAGATAACTGAATTTCAGTTGACTCAGTGGTCCCGGAATCTGGACAGCACAATTATTCTAAATCGTCCAGGTGGGTGGTCCCAGATAATACGTTTCTGTTGATTCAGTGATTCGTAGATAACTAAGTTGCTCTTCTGTAAAAATGCTTTTTCGTGAAACAGGTTCCTCATTCCACACCCAATGATGTAATCAATACCTTTATGATATTCTGTCAATATAAGCCAGATGTGGCAAGCTGTTCGGGGCTGCGAGGTCTGGAGCACTTTTGCTCCCTCGTATGCCGCCGGCTTTTAATAAATGACTCCATAATTCGACCTTTTTTGGAGGCGTCCTTTGTAAGATGGGGGTTACACTACAACAATGTTTTCATGGGTGTGTGTGTGCGCATACATATTCCATCCATAACAGCATCAGAAAAATGCCTGTGGGCCGAAGTGAACCACAAGTTATCGAGAGAATTGAGCATAAAGCAAAATTAGGAAGACCCTGAACTGATCTGTAATAAACAGGTCCTTTAAGGCAGAGATTGCTAACTGTCTAAGCTACCTTTCTTCCCTAAGAGCAACCTCTGAGCTGGAGACTACATTTCCCATTTTCCCTTGCAGCTAAGGCATGGTCATCTGACTCAGTTCTGGCCAATAGAACTTAAGCATTAATGATGTATTAGCATTCCACATCATGTCTTCAAAAGGAAACTGCTGGCCCTCCACTTTCTTCTTCCCTCCCACAGCTAGAATGAGATCCAGGTTGTGACCTATGGTCAGCCATATGAATACCCTAGCAGAGAGTGGAAACCAGGATACCCAATCAACAACGTGGAGTAGGGTCACCTTAAGCTGCCCACTGGTTCAGAACCTAGCATGAAAAAGGAATAAATCTTCCATCTTGTTTAGATCTTTTGTTTGGGCCCTGTGAAAATAGCCATGCCAACATTCTGGCAAATATCAGCTTTTGTTTCAGTGTTGTATTTCTATCTTGATAATCAGGTATATTTTTTGAAAACTTTTGGAAGGCCATAAAAGTAAAATAAAAATAATATACAACCTGGCTCTGATTTTCTTTTCTTTTTTAATTGTTTATAGGAAAAGATGGTGATGGTTACTTAGACAGAAGAAACAATTAGTAATAGGTACTTTGTGGTTACAAAATTTCATGTGCTAATAGTTGAATTAAGTCACCAGCAAAATTTTGAATAAGTAGATAACCTATACCAAGAACAATTTTCTGAGTCAGAAAGAAATGCATGTTTTAAAACTGGTTAAATCATAGGACAAGGGAAATCATAACCTATCATTCCTAGAAAGCTTTAAAACAACTGAAAATTGCCTACTGTTGCTTTCAGCATCATTCTGCTAGGCTGTAGGAGCTTAGGCTGAGAACATGGGTGAACTCTTAAAAGCTAGATAAATGAGCAGCAATACAAAACTAAAAACCCATAATTTACTTTGTATTAAATCTATTCTGTAGAGGTCAATCCATCACTCTTTATTTTCCCAGAGAATTAATACTTACTATCAAGAGTTGGAAAAAACAGGTTAGCAAATTTTATGAAGTTAGAGAGACTCATGTAAACACATCAGTAGATATTTATACTTCTTCCAAGTAGGAACACTTAACAGACAGCAAAATATTTACTTAGGCAACCCTAGAGGATAAATCTCTTTTTAAAAAATAAACTTTTAATTACTCTTAATTAGAAAGGTGGGTAGAAGTACTTATAACGTCATACAGATTTTCAAAATATTCTAAAATATCTTGGTTCCTGGAAACAACAGCTTTTCAATGGGCTGTGCCCTTTCTAATTCAGGTCAAGGGTACTGTCCTCTATGGAGCTTCCAAGTCCCCCAGGGAGAGTCCAGCCTTTCATCTCCTGTGCTCTCTCTCTAGCACTTCCTGAACATCCTGCTACACCACTTATCCCCTAATAATGTGTTTGCCCACCCTGCTCCCAACTTAACTAGGAATTCATGAGAACAGCTGTAGATGGAGCCTCACATATGTTCAAAAGCATGGACTCTTAAAGACAGGCAGGGTTTGAATCCTAGCTGTAGTCATCACAGCAGCCTAGCACAGTTATACTTACAGCAAGTTAATACAGATATCAGTTGAATTCAATGCAAAAAGCAATAATACTTTTTTTTCTAGATTTTGAAGTTGTCATCTTATTTTTGAATCTATAGTTCTCTCTGTTAACCATTCCTACAGATAAATTTACTGAACAGAAAAAGTATTATAATTTTGATATATTAAGTTAGCCTTTTTTTTTTTTTCAGCAATGACTGAGCATGGTATCAGGCTAGACACAAGGGGCTTATAAACATTGATAAGGCTCTGAAATGATGAAAAAGGATCATTATTTAGGGTATTGGTTTAAGACAAAAAAGTGTGCACATTGTTTGGTAGTGCTTCCATCAAGGACTGGAATGTATACCCCTCCTTGAATATTGGCTGCCTACGAGACTTGCTTCTAACCGCGGCCTGGTTCTATCTCGAGACATGCCTCTTTGGAGCCTTGAGCCACCAAGTGAGAAGCCCAGCTATCCTGGACCCACCCTACTGTGGAGACCACATGGAGAGAGTAGATAGAGGCACAGACCAAAGCCAAGCAGCCCCAGTTGTTCCAGACTCCAACTGTTTTGTCTCCCCAGCCAGACAACAGTGTGTGCGTGGAAAAGGAAGCCCTTGAGATAACTGCAGCCCCAGGGACCCTCTGAGTGTGGATTCATGACAGCCTCCAAGTGGTCACTACTTAGCTGGACCTAGTGGACCCTCAGAATCATAACAGATAATAATAACATCTGTTGCTACTTTATGTCACTAAGATTGGGGTAGCATGTTACCCAGCAATTGAGAACTGGAATATTATGTATTTTGTAAATATATTTATCTACAGACCTAATATTTGAAGTACCCATGGCTGTATTTTAGAAAGTTTATTAAAAACATCAGAAATAAAAGAATGGCTAACTTCTGCAATTGTGTGTGTAACAAAATCCATTCTGGCATCAAATCTCTCTCGGGGCTGTGTTTCCAAAGCAATCAGTCAACTGGTTTGAATGAAGCCCTTCCACTCTGTGGGATGGAGATCTGACTGCAGCAGGCCGCATTTCTGAAGAGCTCTGCCTCTATAATGAACACGAGCAGTTCCTTTCCATTCCAACACAACGTGACGTATATTTTCTCTGTCAGGTCTGCCAAACCTTGTCATGCAGTACAGCCCCAAACAATTCAACGCTTGTCTGGCCAGTGACATCTACTTCCTTTCCTCTGACAGCCTAAGTAAGCTGCCCACTCAATCCAATAAAGGAGAATTCCAAGGAAACTTTCCCATATTTATGCCTCTGACTGTCATTTTTAATTCAAAACTTTGGATGTACACTTTTGGGTTCTTCTATTTTCTGAAAAATGCTTTGTGTTGATTTGGGTGTTTTTCTACTTTATGTACGATGCTGTAAGGCTCTTACAAAAACTAATTTAAGAAATTCTTGCTTGAATGTTTCCTATCTTTTTATCTTTTATTTTTCAATCCTCACCCAAGGATATTTCTTCATTAATTTGAGACAGAGGGGGAGGGAAAGAGGGAAGGAACGAGGGAGAGAGAGAGAAGGAAAGAACATGAGAGAGAACACCAAGGTGAGAGAGAAACATCGATTGGTTGCCTCCCTTAGGTTCCAACCAGGAATCAAACACTTAACCTGTTATGTAATCTGACTGAAATAGAACCCATGGCCCTTCAGTGCAACTGAGACTACTCTCCAACTGAGACTATGCTACAATCAACTGAGCCACACCGGCCGGGACTTATTCTATTTTTTTATAAACATACTAGTGGCCCAGTGCACGAAATTCATGCACATTAAAAGGGGATTAATTAGAGGAAATAATTTAATATTGCTATTTGCCCTTTCTCTATAATAGAAGTGTCAGAGATGAAAGAAAGCTAGTAAAATGTATATGAAAACCTTCCTCCTGTCAGAGTCTGGGGCACACCACGGGACCCAGAGCCAAGTCCCCGCCCACCCACATGCACCTCAAAATCGCTCGAGACCCAGACCCGGCTGCCCCCCTTCCTTCCCCCCCCCCCGCCCTCATTGGGATAGATCCAGACCTGGCTAGTCCCACCCTTGTCAAGCCCCGCTGGGCAGGGAACGTAGCCTCAGGTCCCCTGGCCCGGCGCCAGGATGGGGGGCATGGCCTGAGGTCCCCCAGCCCAGACCAGGGTGGGGGGCGTGCCTTGAGGTCCTCTGTCAAGCCCCGCCAGGAGGGGGGGGCAGCCTCAGGTCCCCCAACCCAGCACTGGGGGTGCACCTTGAGGTCCCCTGTCAAGCCCTGCCAGGCAGGGGGCACAGCCTCAGGTCCCCTGGCTCGGTGCTGGGGCGGGGGGGTGCAGCCTGAGGTCCCCTGTCAAGCCTCATGGGGGTGGGGGAGTGCGTAGCCTCAGGTCACTGCTGATTGCTTGTTAAGGCTCCTTATGGAAACTTGGCCTCAGCTGTGGGTGCAGCCATCTTTGTGATGGAGTGATGGTTAATTAGCATATTCCCTCTTTATTAGATAGGATTATCTCTTGGAATTTAATGAGGTGTGTTTTTTTTTTTCTTAAGGGCACCATCCAAAGAATTATTAAGATTCCACTGTTATATCTATCTACCTCCTTATTTTACACATTATCTCTTAGCTACTGGTGGTATTCCTTATACATTATTCCAAAAAAAATGTTACCTTGTAGGATATGGCTATGTGACCTTGGAATGCAGGGAAAAAGAGAAATGGAGAAGGGTTGACATACAAAAGGATTTAAAAAATTCATAAAATAAATAGGATTACTTCAGTAGTCTAATTTTTGGAATATACGGTAGATGTCTTCAACAGGGTACTCCCCAAAACATACCCTGAAATCAGGGCGAGAGTGCAAACAGTTATCTAGGAAAAATGACCCCAGATAAAAGAAACTAAAAATTGTGTAGTAATAAACAGATAACTGTTGCTGGCAATGGGGCTCAGTCCTGCTGGGGAGGGGAGGGAGGGATACTTCAGATCTGTCCCAACTGCAAGCTGAGGGACGTGGAGTACTTTTCTACTAAATCCTATCTGTAATTAGTGGCATGCTGTGTCCAGGGACTTTAATTCCCTGACACTTCTAGCCTTCCCAGCACACAGCAGATAATATTCCATAGGCCACTGAGATCCTATAGGCAGAATGTCACAGGTGCTTGTAACAAGAAGCTAGGAGCAGACACTAGATGCCAAGTGAGCGTGGAGGGGCCTACATGATGGCTATGGTGGTTGAGGTCCTCCCACACACCACACTTGGGGTAGATCAGAAAGTGCTCTTCAACTGGGGACATTTACTTATTTGGAAACATCTTGGTGACTTGGTAACACCAAGTTTTAGACCATGTGCTATATTATCAAAGCTAGTCTAACTTTGCTATTGGTTACGTACCAATGGACTTTTTTTTACATGAGATTTTTGAGGATTACAGAGTACTGATCAAATATTTAAAGGAACTTTTACCCTCTTTGGCTTGTTACCAGAAGCCTACTGTTCCCATCCCAGGACCCATATCACTTCTCCAATTTCTTCAAAGTGTCTCCTAACCTCCAGGACAGCAAGAATGTTTATTTAAAAAGTCAGTTTTCATAACATGAACCAAACACATAGGCAGCAGAACATGGAAGTTTATATGAGGAAACAGAGGACTGAAAAACAAATGTATGAAAGACTTTGAGAACCACAATAAGGGGTTTGAAGAATACTAATTAGGAGCAGGCAAAGGGCTACCTGGTTTCAAACCTATTTTGAATCAGAATTTTTCTCACATGTATTTACATTTCACTATAAAAGGGATCAAGTCCATCCCCATACCAATAAAAGACACCAAGGAGAATACTATTGCCAGTTTCTAGTATTGTGTACAATCTTCTTTTGAGCATTACAAAATCAGCTCACTACCTAGATAATTCATTTCAATTAGGTGTGCTACTGAGAAGTGCAGAGTGATAGGTGCATGAGCCAAGGCTAGAGAATGATAGATAAGTCCTGCAACTCTAGATTCAATAATAATCCTATATAATAAAAAGCTAATATGCAAATTGACCGAACAGCAGAACCACCAGTTGCTATGAGGCTCACTGACCACCAGGGGCAGACGCTCAATGCAGGATCTGCCCCCTGGTGGTCAGTGTGCTCCCACATGGGGAGCGCAGCTCAGCCAGAAGCCCTGAGCTGGGCTCATGGCTGGTGAGTGCAGCAGCAGTGGCAGGAGCCTCTCCCTCCTCCTCCTCCATAGCAGTGCTAAGGATGTCTGATTGATGGCTTAGGCCCACTCCTCATGAGCCTAAGCCATCACTCAGAAATCCCCCAAGGGCTTCTGGATTGCAAGAGGGTGTAGACCTGGCTGAGGGACCCCCCTCCCCCAGTGCACAAATTTTGTGCACCAGGCCTCTAGTGTATGTATACTTGAAATCTGCTAGAGTAGATTTCAAATGCTTTCACCATTAAACATAGGTAACTATGTAAGGTGATGAATTTGCTAATTAGCCTGATTGTGGTAACCACTTCATAGTGTATATGTACATCAAAACATGTGTGTACATTGTAAATACTAGTGTATTCAATATTTATCAGTCATATCTCAATGAAGCTGGAAAAAAACTATTTTTCATTAAAACTATTTTTTATTCCTGGATAATCTGTTGAATGGATGGCAAAGGAAAGTTATGCACTGAGTGGGTGTCAGGACAAAGCCAGAGTTGGATAAAAAATGGCCATGGAATGATATGCAAGTCAGGTTTTGGTTTCCATAAGAGTTGGCTTAATGGAAGGCAGCCAGAGTACTACAAATGACCACATATGGAAGTCCTAACTGAAGCAGCTGCTGGAGAACAATGGCTTAGGTCAGTGATTTTCAACCAGTGTGCCACAATAATTTTTAAAACATGCAATACCTGACTATTTAGTCAGGGGCACTCACCTCTTTTGTCTTAGATTGTCAAATAAAAAAGATGACAATAGCCAACACAACAATAGTGGTCCGGTATGAATGAAACAAAGTTATACCAATTTTTTTGGTCAGATTGGCAAAAAAATGTATTTTTGAGGGCCATATAAATGCTATAAACGTTCACAAAATGTTGTTGTTGTTTTTTTTATGAAAAACCTAGTATGAACACTAGGCTGTATTGCAGAGATAAGGCTCTAATATCTGATTATAACTCCCATTTTGTTTACAAATTCCAAGCTTAGTGTTGATATCTGCATTCCAATATAGAAGTTGAGATGCTAGATGTTTTTTAAAAGAAGAAAACAAAAAGAATAACACTTAAGGTACTCTGCATTCTAATATAGAAGTTGAGATGCTAGATGTTTTTTAAAAGAAGAAAACAAAAAGAATAACACTTAAGGTACGCTCATAAACAGAAAATAATGCCAACAGTGGTCCAGAGAAAATAAGAATAAATAATGAGAGTTAGAAATAAACTAAAAGAGAGTAGATGAATGGGTTATTTCATAATTGCCTTTAAAAAGTATGAAGTGTATTATCACCAGGGGAATACTAACATTTTCCTCTTAACCTCTATAATAAACAAATTAAAAAACTTCATTAAACTGAACCAAAATGTGCAAATAATGAATAGTAAAACCAGAGACCAAAAGAGGCTGAAGATCCTCTTGCAGAGAACAGCTTTAGTAATAATCTGCTTGGGTGTTGGACTCATCTTTACATATTAAATCTGGTCACAATTGGTCATAGGAAGGCCTTGGGAGGTGCATTTTCCTTTTAATACTAAGGATTTGCAAGTTTCCCAATTTCACCTAATTGCATGGGTTTTTGGGGGGTTGGGGTAAAAGTGCTCATTCAATAAATACTTGCAGAGCACACACTTGTACCAAGCACTCCAGCAGCTAATGGGGGATAGCAGGTGTAATAAGAGTAACGCAGCCCCTGCCAACATGGAGCTCTCAATCTATGGTGGTGGATATTCCTTAAATAAATAATTTCCCAAATGAGGCTTTGATTGAAGAATGCCTATTGCAATGACTCACAGGGATTCTTACACTACTCTGAGAGACCCAGGAAGACTTCCCCAAGGTCTTGTCAAATGAGCTGAATCTCAAAGGTATGACGATCTCAAAGGCAGTGGAAGATAAGGAGAAACAGCATGTGCCAAATGTCTAATTCCAAGAAGACTTGATTAGTATGAGGACCTGGAAAGATACCTTTGTGAAGGGAGCAGGGTGGGCATGGGGGAATGATGACAGAGGACAAGGCTTGAAAACCTGGGGGAAGGGGGAACCAGAGGCAAGTTCTTCTAAGCCAGTGTGAACCCTAAAATCAACTCAGGAATATCACCCAGGTCCTAGGAACTTGTTAGAAATGCAAGTCATCAGGTTACACCTCCGACCTCCAGAAAGGGCCCAGGAATCTAGGTTTTAACAACCCCTCCATGGGAATCTGGTGCACCTTCAGGTTTGAGAACTTTGGGGAGGAGGCAGTTAGGCACTTACCCAAACCCCTAGAATCTATCCATTTCTTTTCATTTCCATTCTTTCATGTCATTCAGCCTCCACGTACCTCACGTGCCTTTCAACTGGTCTTTTCATGCTTTCATTCACTTATTAATTTAGGATTTATTGACACCTGCTATTTGTTTGTAAAACATTAGTAAATAAAAGAAAGATCTTGTTCTTGTAAGGTTTTCATTCTCCTTTGTGGGTGTGTGGACAAGAGGGAGGGTGGACAGAAAGTAAGCAAAAAACATAAAACATAAAAGGGCAACTTGTACAGGACAGAAAATAGGGTGATAGATGCTGAGAAGGGATAAAAGAGTGTTTATGTTTCCCATAGGGAATGGAGATCTGTAGTAACTGAACTTCCTTTAATCCTCCCTCTCCCTGCCCCGAACATTTTATAAATAGAAAAGAAACTCAACTCCTCACTCAACCACCCAAGAGTGAGTGGGTAGTTCCCACCCTTGATCTCCCTCCATGTCACTACAGTTGCAGCTTTGGTTCCCTGGAAAGTAGACACTGAGATATATTTCTTTACAAGCACTTATTAGATAATGCTTATGGAATCAACCCCTAGTGGAAGGGATGGGAAGCAAAGGGAAGGGAAGGAAAGGGGAGGGGAGGATAGGAGAAAAGATGGAAAGTGGGAGAAGAAGATGGGAGGAGAAGGGAATGGAGCAGTTCAGGGTGAAAGAGAAGTTAGGCTGTGATACAGTCACTAAAGAAGTATCAGCCACCACTTGAGCTCTGAATTGAAATGGCCCTACAAAGTTGTCCTAAACTGGGATAAGAGGCTGGGTCTTATATACTGGAATCAACACTCATTGAAACACTGGACATGTGCTGCAAGAAGGGGGCATGACTACAGGCAAGATAGCTTTCTCTAGTCAATGTCAATTCCCACAAAGGAAATTGTCCATAAGGGATTGTGAACCTAAAGCTAAGCTAGTGTCTTATCAGAACTGGTTAATTCACCAACTGGGGAGAGGGGGGAAGATGTGGGTAAGAACACAAAAAACAATCCCCTCAGCTTTCTTATAATCATCTGTTCCCAAGTATTCCATGATAACATCTTTCCCCAGAACACCCAGCAATGTTGGATCAGTGGTCCAAGCACTTTGTAGTTAGCATCAAAACCACAAGTGAGTCTTTGCATGAAGGGAGTCAGCCTTGCCAGATATCAATAATGTGTACAAGTGCATATTCGAAGAGAGTAAAACTGCCAAGATTATAATTGCTTGTAACTGGAAGTAGGCAAAGAAATTGATGTTGCTGAATCGTGTTCAGCCCCCTGAGAGCTGGCAAATTTAGTCAAGATTGCATATCATTAGAAAAACTGGAGTGAAACATTTCAGTCAATATGGTCATCTTTCTCTGAAATCCACGAGTGGTCATGGTTAACATGGTAAATATTTAATTCCATCACTTACAATTGCCCTTTGCTCCCAGCATTCACTACGGCAGCTTTGAGAGCTTAGGCAAACATGCAGGCCTCCTTTTACTTGCTTCCTGCTCATATTGGCTTAGTTGACTGCCTTGTGACAGAATCACAGGAAATACATAAGCAAGACTGGCAGACACAAGAAACTTAACAGAGGTAGGAAACAAGATGATAGAAGTATAGACTGAGAGCAAGAAGCGACTTTAGGATTGAAAGAGTCCACGCCACAGTCCCTGTTCTACAAGAGAATAATACCTGAAACCCAGAGAGAAAGGTTGAGGGGCTATGCCCAAATTCACACAGCCAGATCTCCAGATCTGAAAGCCAGTTCTCTTTCTGTTGAAGTACACGGTCACTAGAAGTGTGTGGTGACTTTGAAATGTATCAGCCTAGCTGGGCTGAACAAAATGTCACAGTTCCCTTCCCTGTATGTTTCTGATTAGAGTGGGCCATGAGATGTTTTATAGGAGTTTCTTTTAGAAATAGAAAAGAAACTCAACTCCTCACCATCCAAGAGTGAGTGGGTAGTTTCCACCCTAGGTGTATCTGCCTCCCACACCTTGAAGAAGGAAGGGAAACAGCTGTCTTACTGTTCATCACACTCAGAAGGTCACACAGTGCTTTGTAATCCGTGATCATTGTCATTTAGTTGATGGATCACTTATTGGGCATGCAATCGCCCACCTTTTCCTGCTCGCTCACCTTCTCCATCTCCTTGGTCACTCATGTGCTCAGCTCCATGAGGAAGCTTCTCCTGCAGGACAGCTGCTTTGTCAAGGTGGGAGGAAGTGAGATCTGACATGAGCCCAATTGGTTTGAGTCCAACTCATGCTCATGAGTTCCAGCTTGTCCTTTCTCTCTACCTTGTTATACCCTCTTCCCTTCCCTGCAGGTTTCAAACTTCAGCTTCAGATGGTGAAGACAACAGATTTAGAAAAATTATTTAATAGCTCCCACAACTGGGTAGGGTCAAATCCCTGTAACAAATCCTTATTAGTGGTACGCCATGTTAAATTGGACTTGACTGAAACTAGGTGCCCATAGCTGATAGAATCATTGCTCAGAGTGGTTCCTGGTATCTTGGGAATGGCCCACCCCACTGTTGGACCCAAGGTCACTAAGCTTCCATTCTCTTATCAACTACCACCATGTAAAAATTTCCACATTCAGGAATTATATTTATTTTCATTGTAAAAGTATGTTTTTGTAATTTTTATTACTGCTTAATAACAAAATAGTAGCTAGTATTTCTTGAGTGCTCACTATAGACCAAGAATAACACTAAGCATTTTGTGTCATATGGTGCCATTTTTTAGCATATGAGGAAACTCAGGCAAACAAGCGTTATATAGCTTTCCTAAGGACACGGAGTTAGAAATCAGAAGAACCAGAATTTAAAGTCAGGTTGGTTGACTGAAGGTCCACTGTTAGCTGTCTCTTATAAAAAGGTTTTCCTTGAATGTTTGGTTTCTCACATATTTTATAATATTTTGGCATTACCACAGCTTAATAAATATCACTACTACTTTCCTCCATATTTTAGAAGATTTCATGCTTAATTATGTAATGTAAATGCCTCAATGTCTCCAACACTTTGTCCTCCCAGTATTCTCACCTTTAATCATTAATCCTATAGTATTCTTCTATATTGACCTTAGACTTGACTATATGACATGCCAATGGGATCTTAGCAAATGTGAAACAAGCAGAGGCTTGAAAGCCTTGGGGTAAGTGAAGTTACTTGGTCTCATTCTTGCTTTTCTGCTTCCATTATGAGAACATGTTCAGGCTAGGCTGCTGGAGAACGAGAGAGAGCTGGCTCAGTTGTCTCCTTAGCCCCCAAACAATAGCCACTTGACCACCAGGCACATGAGCAAGCCCAGCCAGGACCAGAAGAACTGCCAGGTAAGTCTCTAATGATGAACCAGACTTCTGAGCTAATTTAACTAATTTAATTTGAGGAAGCTTGTCACAGCACTATTTTGTGAGTAGGTAACTGATAGTTCTGCTTCCCCTTATTAAAATAAAAAATAAATAAATAAAGACTGCTGGTGTTTTCTGCTTTAAATGAAATTCATGCTGTAAACAGGCTGAGAAGCCATACAGGGCACCACATTTTTACTTTAAAGAGAAAAAAAAAAGGTTTTCCCTTCCTTTCACATTTCATTAAATATATAAACATCATTTTCAATGTAAGCAAATAAGCAAAGTAAATAGTTATACTTTTTCTATGACTCTATAATCCCAATTATTTTGAAGAGAACAGTCACTCTGTAACCAGTAGTGACACTTTCAAACACAGGAGAGCAGAACAAAGGTTCAGGTATCCCCTCACCACTACCACCATCCCCACCACCATCACACCCCTCCCTCAAGAGAGAAACATGGAAGCTAATTGGCTGCCAGGAGCTATAGTCTCTGGCATGTTCTAATGACTCTATTTTAGGCTTTATATTTCATCTGTATGTGTCCCTTCTGTTGAAAGTTCTACAGATGGAGTGTGTATAAATTATGCCCTTTCAGTTTGGGTAAGGAAGCAAGAGGAGTAAAATGCTAAAAACATGCTTGTCCTGTTTTCCCCTCCCATCTTAATATGTGGGAGGGCAATTACCCTTAGTTCTGTTTTCATACAAGAAGAAGTGCACTCCCCAAGAACAACATGCATTTGGTTTCAGAGTAAGAAAAACAGGAAAATAGCCAATACTTAATTACATGTACCCAAAAACCCACAGGGAAATTCATCCTAGAACCATCACTGATCCTGTCTTAAGGTGGGCATTTTGGTCCCTTTGAAGTTCTGCTGAGGATCTTTGCCATTTTCTTGGGGAAGATAAATAGTAAGACCAGTATTTGGCCTGCTCTCACAGGGAGCTCTGCAGCATGAATTACACCATAGAGCTGTACCTACTTGTGGCAAAAGGACAGGCCTGTTGGCTGGGGACAAAGGGTAGAATTGTATGCTGTGTGTGTTTGGTGTGTGTGTGTGTGTGTGTGTGTGTGTGTGTGTGTGTGTGTGTGAGAGAGAGAGAGAGAGAGAGAGAGAGAGAGAGAGAGAAAGAGAGAGAGTGTGCTGGGGTGGAGGGTGTATCTGTAACCACCCAGACTAGACAGTTTTCATCATCCAAGGGTAATTTCTGGGAGGGGAGGCAGCTGTGAGCCTTAGAAACCATGCGTCACAGCAGCCGGGCTCTAGTTGCAGAGCTGGGTAAGGGGGATCTGGGTGGGCTGCCTACCATGTCTTCTACAGCTCACAATGTCATAGACACAGCAGCATGAACTCTGAGGGTGAGTGATGAGAGGAGAGAAGGGGCATTAACAGAAAAAATAATCCACAAAGCAGGTGAAGATCAAGAACTCATTCTCCTCTTGTAGACATTAGTTAACATTTATGCCATCACTCACATTCTAACCCCACATCTGTACATGTGTGTTTCTGCCAACTGTGTAATATGGACCGAACATAACTTCAGGGCAGGAATTCAAAACAACCTTTCACAAGATTCAACTACCTCATCTACCACCTTCTCAGCTTCCTAACCAAGTTCAAGTGGCAACTTACAAAAGTCAAAGCATTTGGGAAAGGCAAAAGATCACTTGAAGTATGGTAGCATTTCAGCAAGCCAACTTTCTGAATCATCAGACATGATCTACTTTCCAATTCAATCAGTCATTGCTAACCACATAAAAATCAAGGCAGTTATTTCAGTAAGTAGACACCTTTCCACAGGGATCTAGAGCAGTGGTCGGCAAACTCATTAGTCAACAGAGCCAAATATCAAAAGTACAACGATTGAAATTTCTTTTGAGAGCCAAATTTTTTAAACTTAAACTTCTTCTAACGCCACTTCTTCAAAATAGACTCTCCCAGGCCATGGTATTTTGTGGAAGAGCCACACTCAAGGGGCCAAAGAGCCACATGTGGCTCGCGAGCTGCAGTTTACCAACCATAGATCTAGAGAATCGGGTAAATATTTGAAGTAACAGAATGAACATAGCCACACATAAGTTCCAAATACTGCTGATAAAACTGCCACTAATCATCATCACTTTTTCTCAATGTCTAGTTTTTCTAAATATCAGACATAATAACCCTAGAGTCTGTAATGAATAACATTTGTATTCTTTGGAGGTAAATTTTGTAAGGTGAAATGCACAAATTCATGGGATTTAAAAAAATGATTTTAGAGAGAGGAAGGGAAGAGAGAAACATCTCTGTGAGAGAGAAATATTGTTTAGTTGCTTCTCCTACATGCCCCAAGCAGGGATTGAACCCAGAACCTGAGCATGTGCCCTGACTGACTGGAAATCAAACCCATCATCCTTTGGTACACAGGACAATGTTCCAACCAACTGAGCCACACTGGCCAGGGCATTCAGCATCATGTTTTTGAGAATCATCCCTGTGGTTTTATGGGTCCTTCATTCCTTTGTGTTGCTAAGTAGTAGTCAGTGGAGAAATTTTAAAACCAAACATTTTCTAGATTTTGTTCTGACGATTAAAGCTGATTAAAAATGCTGATTTAGGTAATTTGAAATTTTTCTATAAAATATAATGTCTTTTTAAGAAAATATTTCTAAGTGAATGTGGCAAAATTTTTTCCACTCAAGAGACCCTCAGCAACAGAAACAAAATCTCCAAAGCTAACCTCACAAAAATCCATTCATGCTCCATTGTAAAACCACAAAAAAATATTTTTAAGTATTTGCAAATGGCTTAAAAGATATAGTAAGGGGAAAAGAGAAAAAGAAACCACTACAGATCTCACTGTAGACATTTTATGTTAACACTCAGTGCTGGCTAAGAAAACCAATCAACCATGTTGGTTCTTAGGCACAAGCAACAGCAATATACTAGTAGCCTGATGAATAATTCCCTGGGTGCTTTATTTCTGGCAAAATCTCTTAATTGGCTAGCATGCTAATCCCTTTCTTAGAAGAACACTTAGCACTGGAAATGTGTGAGACAAACAAAAATACAAGTCCTGGATTGGTATGCAAATCAGCACCATGGAAACTGGCATGGCCTTGCTGTGCTCAGGGCAATCTGCAGGGAGCAGACGAATTATGAATCAAAGCCTAAAGGAAAGTGCTGTCAACAGGATTAGGACACAACTGACTCTGACCCTGTGGCTCCCTTTCATTCTGAACTAGGAGACTTAAACCTGACACTTCAGTAGACTAGATCATCATGGGGTCTCTATTTCTCACCCGTAAACCCAACGAACAAAACTCAGCCAAGTAGAATACCGACGTCAATGTGTGACATTATTTTTGTTACTATTTCCAGTTCAAAGGAATATATTTGTAAAACTTTTCAAAATGTTGTATTTTCTTATTCAAACATTAAAGTAAATGCATTTCTATGTTAGCCTTTACCTGAGCCTAGGAATTCTCTTGTCCTTGGTTCTATTTTCATGACCCTTGTGGTCTAGTGAGGACTTGTGTACTTTTCTGGGGACAGAGAGAATTTCTATCTTAACATCTCATGGAAGTATACTAGTATTTCCAAATGACTAATCAAAGTGTTCATAGAAAACCATACCTCATTGTTCACAGAAGTCCTCTTATCCCAACTGCCTCTCCCAGTCCACTAAGAGATGTAGCCACAGCAACTTACTATTACATAAAATCAGAGATTTAATAAGACCTTTTGGCTAATAGCACCCATCCCACATACAAGAGAGAAGATAAGTGGAACCAGCTGTCCAGCCCACAGAGACTATATTAGAGATTTCAAAGGCCAAAAATGTGAGATGTGAGGGAGAAGCTAGGAACCATGCAGCCAGGAGAACCACCCCATGTAGCAAACATATATTACCAGGGTTTACAACATGGCGTTCACAGGATGCAGGAGCTCCATGCAGTTGGATGACAAAATACCTTTATTTTTACCAGCTTCTAACTAACCATTTTTAAAAATTAGAGAAGTAGATAATAAACCACATTAACACTGGTAATATTATTTTGCCACCAAGAAAAAAATGACCAGTGTTTCCATATGACATTACCAATGTGGAAAATATCTCTCACATATGCTAATTGCTACATCAAAGTTAAAGTAGTTAGTAAACTATTAGACCCACTCTAGAGCTTGTTATTAATGAACTAATATAGAGGCATGCATACTGCCCTGATAGTATGGATCAGTTGGTTGGAGGGTCATCCTGTGCACCAAAGGTTGCAGGTTTATGTCCTGGTCAGGGCACATACTACCTAGATTGCTTGTTCAGTCTCCAGTTAGGTCACATACAGGTGGAAACTGATTGATGTTTCTCTCTCACATCCATGTTTATCTCTCTCTCTCTCTCTCTCTCTCTCTCTTCCTCTCCCGTCCTTTCTCTGCAAATCAATAGAGACATATCCTAGGATAAGGATTAGAAAAAAAAAGAGGTACTCATACTGAATTATATAATAAATGTTTTCTAAAATATGTTAATAACTGTATTTGAAAATAATTAGTTTCCTTTGTATGTATATAATTATATATTTAACAACTTTATTCAAGTATGTGTTAATAAAAACAAAAAACACCTAATATGCATAATAACATGATTAAAGTAAAAAATACTATGAGGAGGGAAAGAAGCTACACGCAAAGTGTATCTGCAGGATGGTTCCACTATATGAAGTTCAAAACTATCTATGGTGGTAGAAACCAACAATGGTTGCCTCTAGGGTAGGGAGGGTTGATTGGGAAAAGAATGAGGAAACTTTCTAAGATGATAGAAGTGTTCTTATTTTGGTCTTGATGATGATGACTATGTATACATTTGCCACAACTAACCTGTACATAAGATGTGTTCATTTTACAATATGTGAATTTACCTCAATAAAGTACTGAAAGCAATATATATATAGGGCTCTACAGGCTTTACCAGACAAAGGGATTAATAACTTAAAAGAGGTTAAGAACCCTTATGTCCTAACAGGAAATAAACTAAACCAGCACCAAACTGACCCTTGAGTTGCCGCCCACCATCCACAATCAGCCCAGCATTCATAAACTATCCAGGTTAAGTGACTACATCCCCACTCTGAATATCTCTCCATGCCCCTCACCCCCCATCCAGTTAACCATATTCTATGTGGACAACTGTAATCATAGCCTATGATACTCATAAGATTCACTGTGCTTCCAACTCCCCTGCCCAAGACAGATGGGAGGAATGCCTGGACAACTTGCAAGACCATGGTCACTTGAAAGAAAAGACACCCACCAGCTAAGGCAATGTGACATCCCACACTGAGCCAGCAGAGCAGTGGAGTCCCCAGTCCTGCAATGGCCTTTCCCACTTCTGAAAACTGGCAAGGGGACTACGTTATTTGTGTTCCATCTAAGGGTGCCCTCCCTCTGGTTTTTCAAAATCAAGCACCAGTTAGGCTCATTCTAGAAGTCCACCCAACACCATCATTTATAGGTGAGGAAACTAAGATTGGTTTACCTTAAAAAAATTAATAATTATCAGTTACAAGACACTAGCCCAGGTGATACACATCAACCATCCTTTTTTTTTTTTTTTTTTTTTTTTTTTTAATTACAGCTTGCTGGTTTTTTCCTATCAAAGAATCCTTCAGCCCTTGCAACCACATTGCTCTAGGTCCTATGGAAAAACAAGCTGATTGGGGAATACAGATAAGACCAAGGACATCTGCTGGCTTCAGTCTACAGCATGTCCTTGGCCAGGCTTCTGGACTCTGATGTGTGATAGTATTTCAGGAAATTAGCTCAGGAGAAAGAATGGAGGAGTAGGAGCTGGGAGCCATGTGTCCAGGTAGAGCATTGTCAGTGGTGGGACCTCTGTCCTTGTTCCAGGCACTCTTCCTTCCCCACTCAGATTTTTCATCTCCAAATATAAAGGGGAAAGAAAACACTGAGCGTCCCAGTTCTAACAGTTGATCCCATGGACCATATTCCTTACTTGAACAAAATATTTTCTCCCAATAATACACAATTCTAGGCCCACATGTTTAAAATTTTCCATTTGGAATTAGAGAACATTATGCTAAGTGAAATAAGCCAGTCAATGAAAGAAAAATACCACATGATCTCACTCATTTGGGGATAATGAAAAACAGTATAAACTGATGAACAAAAAGATAGATACAGAGGCAGTAAAGCATCAAACAGACTGTCAAATTACAGCGGGAAGGTTAGGGAGAGGTGGGGGAAATAAGAGATCAACTGAAGGACTTATATGCATGCATATAAGAGTAACCAACGGATGCAAAACATTGGGGGGTGAGGGCATGTATGGGAGTGGGGTGGGGGGGCAATGGTAAGATATGTACACATATAATATCTTAATAAAAAAAATTAAAAAAAATAAAATTTTCCATTTGGATTTTAATTTTAAACCCAATTGAGATTATTTTTAATAATTAAAAGAACCTATGAGAATTCCTATCTGGGAGTCAAAATGAACTATAACAGCAAAAGAGGTTTCATACGAATATTGGCAGGCTTTATTATTATTATTATTAGATTTTATTACACTTAATTAAGAGGTGTGAATAATGAAAAGTACTGATAGATACAGATTAAGTTCACAGACACTGCCTGGCTTCAAACCCCACCTCCTCCTTCCACTTACTAGCTATGCAAACTTGGTCAAGTTCCTCAACTTCACTGTGTATTTTAGTTTTATCACCTGTAAAATGGGAAAATTCATAGTGCTTCATTCATAGAGTCTGAGGTTTAGGTTAATATTTGTAAACTAGAGGCCTGATGCACAAAATTCGTGTAAGGGGCTCGGCCCTCGCAGCAGCCATGGCTTCCACCTCGGCCCTTGCAGCAGCCCCTGCTGCCTCGAGGTCCCGCCCCCCTCCCACTGGTGGTTCTGGAAGGTTGTTCTGCCATCCAGTCTAATTAGCATATTAACTCTTTATTATATAGGATAATCTAGATTATCTGACAGATGGTAAGTGCTATGTATGCATGCACTATGTAATTAATTAAGAGCAAGAGGTCTGCTTAGAAAGAATTTGGGTGCAGTCTTCCTATTTGATGTGGTTTTTAATTGTTGGCTATGAAAATCTGTCCCCTTACTGAAAGGTTCTGTGCACAAAGCAGTGATGCATTTTGCTTGGTCAACCCAAGTAAAAAGTTTTTGGATTACCATTTTGATATTCAGAGTTCCCTACAGACAATAAATAGCTATACTGTATAATTTGTAGCACAGGAGTAAGCCATCATGAATCAAGTACACATGTTCTTAACCAAGAGCATAATTAATGATTAACAGGCCAGGGAGGGAAAATTGCTGTACAACAAAACAACAACAAAAACCCACAAAATACACAAAAAAGGAACCCAACTTATTAACATCAAAATACTGTCAAAGGCTAACGGAGAACAGCTAGGTCTTAGAATGACTATTCCAATAGATAATCTATAATAAATCAATGTACTGTTCAATTCTTCAATTAGTTTTACCTCTGCAGATTCATTCAGTCTGTAATTCATTTCAAGATGACACCAGAGAGAGAAGAAAGGTCATTTTTGCTTCATTTTTATGGATCCAATTAAAGTTGACTCCAGAGATTTGAGAAACTTTTAAATTGAACCCTCAAAGTATCCCTTCCTGCAAGCACCTTCACCCATACTCACCAGCACCCAGCCCCACACCACTGGTCTCCAGCATGATGCCTTTACAATAAATACTATTTTTAGCCACTAACATGTGAATGCTTTTGTTGATTCTATTTAGAGACCATGCAGGATACCAGCTAATGTCCCATTTTACATCATCCCTCTCCAGATCTGACAGTTGGAAACACTTAGTTCTGCTCTGTTTCCATTGTATTTCTGAAGTCATTTGAATGATTTAAATCAGAGATAAGTACTTGCAAATGAGCTTAAGAAGAAAATATGTTTCTGAAAATTCCTAACTGCTTGTTAAATGTGTCCTTGCTTCTAGTTTAATTCTTGTGAATTTGGTTCATGTAGTCTTTCCCTGATGGTACTATTTCATGGTAAGACTTTTAAAATGCTGTTTCCAAATAAAGTATTTTTTTAATTCCCATTAAAAAATTATATAAGGGGAGAATTCTTCATTTGCTTTTCAATAAGTCCACAACCTAATAAAAAAAGACAACAGTAAGTTTAATGTCATTATATTTTATTCAGCATCTATTGTGTGTCACCATTGGTCTGTTGCCTGATAATGTGAGACATTATCACACTCAGTCCCTAAGACAGACTCAAAATATATTATTAGCCCCACTTTTAGATGAAACCACTGAGGATTTCAAATATTAAGGAATTTGTCCAAAGTGAGAAGCTGCCCTAGGAGTCAATCCAAAACTTGAGAGAATTTGACCAAAAAAATCACAACTTTCTTTCTCGACATGTACAGAAGATTCCACAGTGTGACATGACCAGTGAACTGCTGGTGGTGTTTCTGGGCAATTCCTTCTAAATGTTTCCAGAAATTCCGCAGGGACCGCCCAGTCATAATGAATTCATAACTAAGATGGAGAGGAAAGAGTTGGAGGAAGACGAGAGAAGACATGTCTGAGACATGGAGCTTTTGACCTTCCCACCTTTATTGTTTCCCCTTTTTCAACAAATCACTTATTCCCTACAGCCAATCTCTGCAAACTGCAACCCAATGAAGCAATTCATTCTACAATGTGCATTGTCCACCAGCTTCACATCCTTTGAGAGTGTTTAAACTTGGAAGAGGAATGAATGGATTAATCTCAACAAATCCTTAAACATCCCTGTGGTGGTAGACATAAAAGAATAAGCCCCATTTATGCTCCCGGTGGTCATTCCAGGTACATCCTGCCCACCCTCCACTTCTGTCCCCCTGATCATTAGGGTGCCACATGCATGGACCTAATTTATATTAGCAGCCCACAAATCATGCTTCCCACTTTCAGATTCTCTCCTCTGTATGCAGCTGTATAAAAATCAAAGCTAATCACAGCATTGGCCCAGAAATGAGCTTTTCAGTAAATAATTCTAACAGTTGCTAAAGGCTGAATCTATATTGCAGCAGATGTGAGGTGAGCACCTCAGAACTGAGGAAGAGATAAATAGAAAGGCTTGTGGGGGTTCAGGGAACTAACTTTCTGGTGATTTTGCCTCTGAATGCCTGATGTCAAACCATAAACAAGAACTCACCTTACCCCTTCTCTTATACCACTAGAGGGCTCTAGTCATAGATTGCAGGAAGTTGGCTTTCCATTCATTGAGAGCCTCAATTAGCTATGGACCTTAAGATGTTGGTAGAATGGGAACTCCATGGTTTTGACTCAGAAGTGCAAGGTAAAACCTGAGCCTGCTTCTTTCTGTTATGTTTAACCACTTAGAGCCCATTTCTTACCAAGAAAACAGGACTGATACTATTACTGAATGCTAAGAGGCTTAATCAGGACAACACACCTAAAGTTAGCAGCACTTATCCAATGTGGAGTAAATGTTAGACATGTCAGTTTCCCACAGGAAATTGAAAATGGCTCCTGTATTCCAGACAGGTATAGCTGAAATAGATAAATAAGGACTGAGAAGCATTAAAATGTCATGATTGAGAGTGTGAATTCTGAATTCAAATCGTGGTGGGCAAGTTATTTAATAGTAGCCTCTCTATGCCTCATTTTTTCTCATCTGTAAAATGGGATAATTCTAGTAACTAATTCTCACAGTTGTTATGAGAGTCATAACACTGTCTGATCCCTTGTAAGTAAGCACTCTATAAGTACTGGCTATTTATGATTATAATAATTATTATCATTTACACAAGACCAAGACAAAACACACACACACACACACACACACACACACACACACACACACACACACACCATGCCTAATCATGCCTAAAGAAGTATATATGAGAGACTCAGATGTTTTGTCCAAAGAGGTGGCCCCACAAGAAGAAGGCCCCTCAAAATGCTTTCACCTTTTATTAAAGGGTTATCAAGCACAGCCCTGGCCCAGTAGCTCAGTTGGTTGGAGCATACAGTGTGCACCAAAAAGGTGTGGGTTGGATTTCCGGGAAGAGCACATACCCAGGTTGCAGATTTGATCCCAGGTTGGGGCACATATGGGAGGCAACTGACTGATGTTTCTCTCTCACAACAATGTTTCTCTCTCTTCCTTCCCCTCTCTCTAAAATAACCAATGAAAACATATACTCCGTGAGGTTAAAAAAAAAAAAAAGTTAGCAAGCACAAAAAGGCTTTTGATTCAGTGTGGTTGGTCCTCAGAGATAAATCAGCCTCAATGGGCCATAGCTGCAGGGGATTCCTTTTGGCTCAATTTTAAGAAAAATTGGAAACTGGCTGCGCTACTTAGAGATGAAACAGGCTGCTCCAGAGGGAGGGACTATCTGGTCACAGGAGTTCAAGCATCACCTGGACACACCTTTGGCAGAATTGGTCCCTTCAAGCATCGACTGAGTGATGGGAATGGCTGGCCTTTATGTTCCTCCCAGGACCCAGGTTTAATGATGATAGGAGAAATAGATGCTCCATAAATATTACAGCTATTAGTGTTTGGGACACTGAAAAACGTCTTTGAATCCATCAGATTTGGTCTCCATTTTCTAATGGGCCAGAGCTTACTGCTTTTTGACCACTCAACCTTACAGTCAGAGAGCTGGTGTGGGAGCTCGCTCACCTCTCAGTCTGATTTTCCATAAAACAGCAATAAATGCTATTCACTTGAGAGGAGAACTGGGCCTTTCGTGTAGGATTCCATTTTAATTCATGGCTTATTGGCAATCGCTCATCGGCTGGGAATTAAATAAGGCTTGTGTTCAGCAGGAGCTGGTATTTGCTTTGAATCCTATACCCTACAGTCAAAACTTTGAAACGACAAAACATGTCTCCAATTTAGGGCTCCATGAGGCCATCTGAAGTGCCCCCTGTCGTCCTCAGCTATTCTTTTCTGAACAATGTTCTATAAATGTTCTCAGCAACAATGCACAGGGTGTATTTCAGCCACCTGGAAGTTCCTGCTGATTTTGCCAGGGGGAAAAAAAAAGTCTACCTAGGACTGGACATAAAAGTCCAATTTGAAAAAAAAATCATTCTGTGGAGATTTAAAAATTACCCTTCTCAAATTGTGCTTCTCTAGTTCTTTTATGCAAGAAGTAATGGACCGTGTATAAAAAGAACAGTAAAAAGTTAATGATTTATGACCCATGAATTTCCCTTGTTTCTTTCCCAAACCGATTATAAAATCTATATCCATCTTTGTGGCATTCTTCTAGCTTCCATCTGCTCAGGAGGGTAAATACAGCTTTCTGCGAGTGTCAAGAACTAGTAGTGCCCCTTGCCAGAAAAGGGCTCAGGGGCAAAACACCTGAGGAGATAAAGCTTCATCTTTACTCTGAAACCCCAGATCTGCTTAAAGAGTGATGTACCAGGAGAGGAAAGCTTCGTTCAGCCCAGATGCTCCAGGAGCTGCTCGTGAGAACAGACCTTCTATCTCAGAGACACACAGAGGGATTAAGATGGAGTCAATCCTGGTTAATAGGAAAAGCTATTCCTTACCTCCATCTGTTCTCTGAGAGCACCAACTCTCTCCAAGTACACCAAGCTCTCAACAGATTCTCTACCTCACAACATAGCACCAAAGCCAATGGATTGTGATATAATTCTAGTTGTCTGTATACCTTTCGGATCTTGTAATAGCAAGTTTACCTCTCATCTTCAATTCTCCCATCCCAATGTCCAGATGCAATATTAATGATACAATATATTTGATAAATGATATTGTTCTTTGAAAAATAAAAAAGACTCTAGTTTGTACTTGAAGAAAGGAAGATAAATAATTTGCTTTCTAATACACTTTGTATATGAATAAATAGGCATGTTCAAAAATAAGTTAAAACTTGAAAGTGTAATTAGCAACTTCTATCAGTAGCAGTGATTAGAATTCTCTGTAGCTAGCTAGTTACATTCTGAGCACACATAGAGAAGATGCTATGAATTGCTATTAAACTTCTAATCGAAAGCCAAAGTTTTAAACAGCTAAAGCACAACACTGACTCCTGATGTTAGATAAAGTATAATTAAAAGGCTAATTTTGACCCAATCGAGCCTGTTTTAATTGGACTCATAGCCAACTTAAATTGGCCACATATCTGGGCCATTTTATCAAGTTGCCAGGGTCCTGAATAACTGGCATGACATCTGCAGACGCTCTCCTAGAAGAGGAGAGCTCCCCAAATTAGAGAGTCAGCATGTGTTCCTCTAAAAATTAGTTTAGATTAAGAATCTTCATTATTTCTCTTGACATATTAACAACTGTTCATGGAACATCTATGGTAGCTAAAGCACCAGGAAAAGGTTGCACAGAATACAAAGAGAAGGGTCTGACTCTGCTATTAGAAGCAGTACAGCAAGACAGAGAAGAAAAATCAACAAATAGTGAAAACACATCTGAAAACAATAAGTGTTTACATGTACTGCATTCTTATTAGGCGCTAGGCACTGTTCAATGTACATCAAGTTTAATGAGACTTCTAATCTTCCCAACAATTCTAAGAGGTACTTGCTAATATTAACTTCATTTTATGTATGAGACAATTGGGGCAATAAACGTTAGTGATCTGGCTGAGGTCATTCAGCCAGCAGATGATTTGATCCAAGCACCCTGATGCCAAAGCCACATTCTTGATTGCCAAATGCCAGTTCCTGGAGATAACATAAATACTGCTGATGTTCTGAAGTATTGCCATGTGATCTCAAAGAACAGCTCCAATTTATACCCTTAGAATAAACCCTTCAAAACAAATTTACCAAGTCAAAGTGTATGCACATTTTCAATTTCGATAATACCTAGTGCCTAGATATTGAGTAGACTTTAGATAGCAGGAGAAGTGGAAGAGGATATCCCAGATGGTTGAAGCAGCATGAGCAGCAGGGTGATGGGGATCATGATCCAGCAGCAGTGGGAGCTTGACCTGTCTGGTGTGTGGAAGATGGGAGAGGATGCAGTATGGCAGGTCTTGATAGAGCAGTGAGTGAGGGCTCACTTATCAGTGTTCTAGCTGCCTACTTTCTCAAAGGATTTACATTCATTATTTGGTAGAAAAAAGTATTAAGGGTCTTTCAGTACTTCCTAGTTTTCAATGAATTATCCTGAAAACATATTACAATAGACAGAGAGGAATGACTTGACTATTAGATTGACAGGTACCAAACTCAACACTGTGAAAGGGGCCTGTTTTCTTTAAACTGCAAGAAAGTTTTATTAACAACAATGCTGCCCTTGGAATGGAAGATGATACTGCCTCATATGCCATTAGCAGGGTATACATTGCTTTTGATTACATTTCTAGGAGAGTTGAATCCCCAGGAAGTGGGCAGGGTTTCTCCATCTCCTTTGACTGGTTCCTATGATTCCAGACATTTGTTTAACAAGCAGAGACCAGAGACCCTTAAGGAAGGCTCTTCTGAAAATGATATTGTACTACTAATGTCCGCCCCCAACTCTCGGAGAGAGGTACACACAGACACTGCCTTGGGAACATCTCTCAAAAGGCTCATGATATCAGGAGCTTCAGGGTGGGAGGGCCAATTCATTGACTGAAGTTCTTTATTCTACCTACAGATGGAAATAGCACCCTAGACTGGGAAACCTTGAGACCCCTACTGCTGGGTGTTTCCTGTGATATATACTACATTAATAAAAAACTTAGAGTGAACCAGGCATTATGTTAGGATCCAAATAAATAAATAATAGAAAGTCCTTTCTCTCTACTATCACAGAAATCACCACCACCAATTGAAAAGGTTCTTTGAGAGATGATAAATGGGGAAGGTGAGACTCTGATTTGGGGGGAAGGGCTTCTCTGACCTAGTGTGGTAGATTGATTGCTTTAATGGCCCCAATTAATCATCCTCTCTCTATCCATGCCACTCACCATGGAATCTGCAGATCTCCCACTCACAAAGCAATGTGTTAATACCCTGCCCTTTGATCCCAAGTACAGAAATGTGATTTGCTTCAGCCAATATGATGTTAGGAGATGTGAAGTAGTAGAACATTGAAAAGTCACTAGTGTATCTACTTGTGTTCTTGCACCTGCCATCCACCATAAGAATATTCTTCAACTAGCCTGCTGTAGGATGAGACATGGACCAGAAAATAGTCATCCGCATCTTCCTAGCTGAAACCATCCTAAACCCATAACAAGTCACTGAGCACCATTCATGTGAGTGAGTTCAGCCAAGTCCTGCAGAGTTGTCAAGGTGAACCTAACAGCCTAAATTTGTGAACAGCAAATACCTACTGCTGTATTGCATGGCAATGACGTTTTGTGGTTGTTACACAGCATTAGTGTGGCACAAGATAACTGATACATAAGGTGACATTAAAGCTGAGTCACCTTTACTTACATAGGAAGAACCCTTTATGAGGAGGAGGAATCTAAAGTCAGGAAGGCCCTTGAGCCATCAAAGAAAGTGAAAATAGAGAGAAGTGAGTGGGTTCTAAATGTATATTGGACATAAGGTCAACAGGATATGGTGATAGATTAAATAACAAGAAAAGGAGGTCTAAGAGAAATCCAGGAATGGCGCCTAGGTATCCAGTTTGGGCAACTAAGTAGATAATTGTGGAATTTATTGAAACAGAAGGATGGAGGAGGGGCAGTTCAGGAGTATGTGAAATGGAGAATTCAGTTGCAGATGAGGATTTGGGATGCATGAGAGACCTTAAGTCTTGATGTCAGACAGACTGCCTGGAAAACAAAAGGGAAATGTGGAGGAATGGTGATAAGAATTTGGGAGTGGACAAGAGATATATCTCCATCCATGAAACTGAAAGATATGACCTTAGCAAGAATGTTGACTGAGAATGGAAAAGGGTCTGGCCTAAAAATTGTGTGTGTGTGTGTGTGTGTGTGTGTGTGTGTGTGGTGCTTATTGGTATGCTGAGGTATACGATAAAGTAAAGTTTTACTGTGACTTTACCAGAAACAAAAAACTCATAAACTGTTTTAAGGCATCATTATTGGGTTGCTTGGGTCCTAAGCTTTCATATGTTGGTCAGGATACTGGGTACAATAGTCTACTAGTAAAAAGGAGGTCAAAGAAAGAGTCTAAATTGATGTCCATCAGAAGAGATATGAAAGAAGAGAGATCTAGAAAGCAGTAGTGGGGGGATGAAGTATGGAAGAATGGCTGAACCAATGAGTGGGACTTTGCCTGAAGAGGATTTTAGGAAGTTGAACAGTCTCCGTTTTGTTACTGCTTTAGTAAAATAAAAAAATGAATTCATATTACCTCTCTCTCTCTCTCTCTGCAATCTCTCCCCCTCCCTCTAATGAAGCATGTTTTTAGTTAGAGTGGAACTTCAGTCTTTTTCTATTAGTATCCCACATGCCCTATACATCTGTTTGGCTGTTTTAAATACTCCACTGACACACATAGAAACAAAAACACACAAAAGCAAAAGAAGATTCAAATATTCAAATGCATAAAGAATCAGCAGTTCACATTGGCTCACTCCAAGGTAAGAAAACATAAAAGCCCAGATTCCACACTTCTAAACAGAACTCTTTGTTCAGTCAGGGAGTAAAACCTTTTTCTGTACACTTACTTAGAGTATATCATTTTAAAAGTAAATATTAGAGATATGGCCAAGGTAAGATTTCTAACAATCATGAATAGTTTGAGGAACAGGAATACACAATGTGTTGGTTTTCCCTGAGCACCTGTAAGTCATAAGGTCTCCTGAAAGGAGAATGTAAATTTTATCAATGATTTCTCTGAGTGTTGAGCTGTATGATCTTGATTCATATTATTGCTTCATCTTATTAGAGAGAACAGGCATTTGGCAGGGCCGTAATTTGAAATGGCAAATGAGAATCATGTAAGGCTGTAAAATCATGCAGGGGAGCTTTTGGTAACAACACGGAAGAGAAAGTTACTAAGCTGGTGAGACAGCAAATGAAGGATGAGGCTTAGGATTGAAAGTGGCCTCTCTGGGGTGCTGCTCATGTCAGATGGGCAGGAATTAATAGCTCTTGACTGAATGGGCTGCCACGAACCTTCCTGAAAAATGTCTTGCTTTTATTTCTAACAGCGGTGTCTATACCTCACCTTTTAAAATCCTTCACAATGGTTGTGAATTAATGATACCAACTTCCTCAGATTCCCAAGAAAGCTTTCTTTTGCTAATCAATAGCATCTACTCTCAGCCATCCCTCAGTGGCTATAATTATTATTGCCTGGCATTAAATTGCCCTTTCTCATTTTCTCCTGTTCCCCTTAGAAATTTTCATCAATAAACAATTAAAGAGAACAAGTTATTTAGTGGCTTTTTCCTATACTCCTTTGGTGTTGACTATTTCAGACATCAATGTACTCAGCTCATCTCTAGATATTGAACATTATTGCCACAAATATGACGAATCACCTTTTCCACATTTAAGTTCATCTTTCCTGCAGCTTAGGGAAAAGGCAGATAATTTTCAATATGAGGGGAAAAAAACTCAAGTAATATAGCACTATATCAGAGTCATCTGATCCTTCATCTTATATGTACTGCTATATGTACATATTGATATACATATACACACACACACACATATATATATATATACACATACAAACTCACATTACCCAAATCCTTTAACAAAAAGGGAAAATCTTACATCCTATATAATAATATTCTAATATGCAAATTGACCGAACAGCGGGACGACTGGTCACTATGATGCGCACTGACCACCAGGGGGTAGACGCTCAACGCAGAAGCTGTCCCCTGGTGGTCAGTGGCTCCTACAGGGGGAGGAGCGCTCAGCCAGAAGCCAGGCTCACAGCTGGTGAGCACTGTAGCAGTGGCAGGAGCCTCTCCCGCTTCTGCAGCAGCACTAAGGAGCAGCGAGCCACGAGCCAAGTGGTAAGGAGCGAGCAGGCAGGCGGTAAGGAGCCAGGGATCCTGGATTACAAGAGGGATGTCCAACTGCCAGCTTAGCCTCGATCCCCAGGGGAATCCCGGACTGCGAGAAGGCATAGACCAGGCTGAGAGACCCCCACCCCCGACCCTCAGTGCACGAATTTTGTGCACCAGTCCTCTAGTACTATATATGATTATAACACAGGCTTTACAGGAGTGGACAAAAGTATGTTAATAATAACCATAAATGATATTAGAATTAATAAATAATACAAGAATAAACTCTTTCACATACTCTCACAACTATAAACCTACTTTTTCCCACCCTGTATATAAGATACTTTTCAACTATCTCATCTTCCATATAAATGGTTATCCACACATATAATTGCTTCATCACACATAAATAATGTCTGGATGAAGCTACAAAATGTTTAAGGCTATTGTACATTTTTATAATGTTTTTCTGTACTTGCCCCCTACTTTATGGAGAATCCCCAATTGCTCCAGAAATCTTCCAGTTGCACCATGATTTGCTGGTGGGAGAACAACATGAGTGAAGATTGGACAAACCTTGGATGACTTAAAATACTCAAAAAGGAACACAAAACAAGGAGACTAAATTCAGAGGAAAATGTCTGTGCACGTGTTCCCTCCCTCTCCTCCCTGTTAATGGGAAAAGGGACCTAAAAGACGTTTTCCAGACCAATAACCTTGTGTTATTACTTCAGCTGAATGAGATGTACAGAACTGCCAGTTGTCAGTGAGCGCACGCTTATCCCTATTCCCCGCTATTGTGACTATATGAAGGTTGAAGGAAGCAGGACACATATAGAAATGAGGACAATGATAATGTGTATGATTCCCAAAACAACTCCAATAGGCTATGGGAAATGACTTCGCACAATTTTGCAGGATAGATGGATACACTCTATACACACACACACACACACACACACACACACACACACCATTGCACTAAATAAACTTGTAAGAAGTTCTCATGTCAAGCTGCAGCAAGGCTGAACTGATGTAACTAGATTGACATATTACTGATAAAACACCACCTACTCGTATTTGTTTTTAAAATGTAGTATTCTTCTGACAGTTGGCCTTAACATGAAATTGATTGTAGTTTAGTCAACTCCCTGTGTTATTTGGTTGAGGCAAACTAACTCAACAAACTTAGTAAAAATGGCTCATTAATCTTTCTCCTATTAAAAAAAAAGTTGTTTATTTACTGTTCTATTCAGTTGAATACCATATTAAACCAAATATCAAAATAGATTCTTCCTTGTTTTGTGTATATGTGGGTAAAATGGAATCCTCAGAATCCTATATAATAAAGAGGCAATATGCAAATTGAGCATCACTCCAACACATAAGTTGGCCACCCCCATGTGGACACAAGATGTCTGCCACAAGATGGCCAGCAGGGGAGGGCAGTTGTGGGCGGTCAGGTCTGCAGGGGAGGACAGTTGGGGGAGACCCAGGCCTGCAGGGGAGGAAAGTTGGGGGGGACCCAGGCCTGCAGGGGAGGGCAGTTGGGGGTAAACAGGCCAGCAGGGGAGGGTTGGGGGCAACCAGGCCTGAAGAGGAGGGCAGTTGGGGGCAACTAGACCTGCAGGGGAGGGCAGTTAGGGGCAATTGGGCTGGCAAGGAAGGGCAGTTAGGGGTGACCAGGCTGGAAAGAGAGGGAAGTTAGGGGTGACTGGGCCAGCAGGGGAGGGCAGTTTGGGGTGACCAGGCCTGCAGGGTAGGACAGTTAGGGGCAACCAGGCTGGCAAGGGAGGACAGTTAGGAGTGACCAGGCCAGCAGGGGAGGGCAGTTAGGGGTGTCCAGGCCAGCAGAGGAGGGCAGTTAGGGGCAATCAGGCCAGCAGGGAAACAGTTAGGCGTCGATCAGGCTGGCAGGGGAGTGGTTAGGGGGTGATCAGGCTGGCAGGCAGAAGCAGTTAGGGGCAATCAGGCAGGCAGGCAGGCGAGCGGTTGGGAGCCAGCAGTCCTCGATTGTGAAAGGGACTGCCCATTCGGACATCCCTCAAGGGGTCCCAGATTGGAGAGGGTGCAGGCTGGGCTCACACACCTCCCCCCATGCACGAATTTCATGCACCAGGCCTCTAGTATTTACATAAAAGCCAACATATGGAAAAATAGTTGACTGTATTTGTTTTTGAATTAGTAGTCAAATAATAGCTATTGCCCTTAAGTCAAAACATAATTCAAAAATCAGTGAAATCAGATTTATTTATTTATTTATTTAGGTATTTAGGTTAATTCTTTTTGGTCAGCAAACATATATTTATTTGCATAATACATTCCAGAAATTCTTTTATTTAAAGCCAGGAAATAAACATGACTAAAATAAGGTCTTTGCCCTGGTATCTCTCATGATTATCAGGAAACATGGAGATAAACTCACATTTGCAAAACAATGTGAAAAATACAAAAATGTCAGAAAAATACCAAAAAACTTAATAAGGAAATATTCTCTTCTATTATATTTTAATGTTATTTTCATTACAAATATAATAATACACTATATTCTACATTTTTGTGTATTCTAAATCACCATAATAAAACACATTTATGCATTTCTCCAATTGAAAACATATTTACCAATATCATTTCAATGACCTATATTCCAGTGTAGGAATCATATTTATTACTTATTCACCAACTGATTGTCATTTAAATTTCTCCCTCCCACCTTTTTTTTTGCCATATGAACATGCACTACTATTCATTTTCTTGCAGAGTTATTTTGGTGTGCCAGTACAAAATTTTTGTTAGGGTATATTACTAAAAGTGAATTTTCTGAACTTTAGGGAATATAATGTTCAATTAATAAGAAATAGCATAAAATTGTTTTCCAAACAGCAGTTTCATTTTACTCTCCCAAATAGCAGACTATGAGCACTCTTGATAATGAACACTATATTCTCCAACCCTTGGTATGGTCTGACTTTTTAATTTTCATTAATCTATTGAGTATAAAACATTTCACTGTAATGTTTGGATTCCCCTGATTAATGATGAAGATTATAATATGTGTGTTCATTAATTTGATCAGGGATAAAAGGTAGAAGAAAAACTGTATGCCATTGTGGGGAGGGAGGAAAGAGATGTCGTCTTTGGTATACTAGGATACCTTGCCATTGCCTTGCACTGTGATAGGTTCACACACTTTTTATCTAAATACACTATTTACGTTATCCTCTAACGAAGATTACAATTTCAGATATGTGCATG
Source organism: Plecotus auritus (assembly GCF_963455305.1). NCBI lineage: Eukaryota > Metazoa > Chordata > Mammalia > Chiroptera > Vespertilionidae > Plecotus > Plecotus auritus. Next base: position 71,778,489 of record NC_137782.1, on the reverse strand, counting down.
AAAAAAATTTTGGGATGAAACACATTCTTATTGTTCCCGGTATACAGTGGGTGCTCTATAAATCTTTCTTGAATGAACAACTGCACAAGATATCCTAAGATGGGCGACTCAAAAAGAATATCTTCCAGCTACTTCATGCCTCAAAATGGAAATCATCTTTTGTACTCCACACTTACTCATTCTCTAGTCTCCCCATCCTCCACAATGGAAAACCTAGTTCTCTTTGATTCTGCTAAACCTTTCACCCCTTCATTCATTAACCCCAGAGTCTGACAGTTTGGCCTAATGAGTGAGTCTCATTTTCACAAGGTGGTCCACAGAACACTCGGTTTCTCTAAAACCCTTTCAGAATTTCCCCAAGGTAAAAATGATCCTATCTAATAAAAGAGTAATATGCAAATTAACCATCACTCTGCTACACCAATAAGCCATGCCCACAAACCACTCCCACAAGCCAATCTGGAGCAAGTATGCAAATTAACCCAACCAAGATGACTGCGGCCACCGAGAGAGCAGGAGGGAGGCTTGGGTTTGCCTGGCAATGGAGGAAGCCAAGCTTTCCGCACACCCTGGCCGGCCCAGGCCTGCACTCCAGGCTACAAAGTTTCAATTATAGAAGATAAATAAATCCCAACAAAAATGGCGGCAGCCACGGAGCTGGAGAGAGCAGGAAGCTTGGGTTGCCCCCGGTGATGGAGGAAGCCAAGCTTCTGAAGTCCTGGCCTGCCTTGGCCTCCGCTTAAGGCTACAAAGTTTCAATTATAGAAGATAAATAAATCCCAACAGAAATGGCTGCCGCCACAGAGCGAGCAGAAGGCTTGGCTCCATTCCAGGCTACAAAGTTTCAATTGTAGAAGATAAATAAGTCCTAGATACCAGGGTCTCCACTTGGGTCGCCGGGGGGCATGACCGGCCTGCAAACCACCATAGCCCCTCACCCAGGCCGCCTCACGCCCCAAGGGAACCCCCACCCTGATCCGGAACACCCTTCACGGCAAACCAGCTAACCCCCACCCATGCACCATGCCTCTATCCTATCTAATAAAAGAGTAATACGCAGATTGACCATCACTCCAACACACAAGATTGCTGCTCCCATGTGGTCAAAGATGGCTGCGCCCATGTGGACACAAGATGGCCAGCAGGGGAGGGCAGTTGGGAGGGACCAGGCCTACAAGGGAGGGCAGTTGGGGGCGATCAAGCCTGCAGGGGAGGTCAGTTGGGGGGAACCCAGGCCTGCAGGGGAGAGCAGTTGGGAGGGACCAGGCCTGCAGGGGAGGGCAGTTAGGGGTGACCAGGCTGGCAGAGGAGGGAAGTTGGGGGTGATTAGGCCTGCAGGGAAGGGCAGTTGGGGGAACCCAGGCCTGCAGGGGAGAGCAGTTGGGAGGGATCAGGCCTGCAGGGGAGGGCAGTTAGGGGTGACCAGGCCTGCAGGGGGGGGGGGGCAGTTAGGGGTGACCAGGCCTGTAGGGGAGGGCAGTTAGGGGAAAACAGGCTGGCAGGGGAGCAGTTAGGCATCAGTCAGGCTGGCAGGGGAGTGGTTAGGGGGTGATCAGGCTGGCAGGCAGAAGTGGTTTGGGGCAATCAGGAAGGCAGGCAGGCGAGCAGTTGGGAGCCAGCAGTCCTGGATTGTGAGAGGGATGTCCGACTGCCCGTTTAGGCCCGATCCCACCGGGGATCGGGCCTTCCTCTAGGGGTCCCAGATTGGAAAGGGTGCAGGCTGGGCTGAGGGACACCCCCCTCATGCATGAATTTCATGCACCGGGCCTCTAGTTTCATAGTAATACTAAGAGGTTATTTCTTTTTCCACTATGCTGATATCTGCACTTTGTACAAAAGCTATGGTGAATAAAACGCTAGTGCCTATACTGGCATCCAGGTGATGACACCAAGTTTGTAGTGTACCGGAAGGCATCACATGCGTCATTCTCACACACTCACTTAAGAGTGTCCTTAAAACAGTAAAAAATGTCAATTTTAGTAAATCCTGACTGTTAAGGACATTTTTTTTAATATTCTGTATGGCAAAATGGGAAATATGCAGAAGAGTTAGTTCTGCAGTGTACACAAGCATTTACAGGATTGTTTGAGTTTTGAACTAAAGTAGTCATTCTTCCCATGTAACATTATTTTTGCTGTATACATAAAATCATGTAGTAGGTCTTTGATGTGTTTGAAAGTATTTTCAAGAATAATTTTGACTCTGTAGCATTTTCTCCCTTATGAGCTGAGTTTACAACCACCCTTCACTATAACAAAACCAGTACAGCATTTTGCTTTTAATAATTCAAAGAGAACACAGAAAAGAACCCCTCTAACATGTATTAAAAAAGCAATCCCAAGGCCACCTGGGATAGGAACAGGGAGAGAGAGAAGGATTAACGTAGGAGTCAATATTAATTAATATAAACATTTTATCTATCTTAATATTTTCATAAGCATATCACCATGATAAATTAGAGCTTCAACTTCCACAGCTGTAAAATGGGGATAAAACAGCTCATGTTCAAGATATGAGGACTAAATGAGGTTAATTTGCCAAGTGCTTAGTATATTGTCTGGCATATGGTGAACATTATGCTTTGTTAATTAAAATAAAATGAAAATGAAAATGTGTCAACAAGTTATATAATGAACTGCACCAACATGGATGTACATCTTGAAATTGTTCTGATCTGTAATGTCTATAAAATCACATTACTCCCAAGGAAATAGTTGAGTAGTACAGGTTAATAACTACAGTAGTTGTTCCTGGGCCTCTGTGAGTTGCTTTACAATTGGTACAACTGAACCAGGCAGGAAAGCCTTACTTGAACCTTAGGCATAGAGTCAATGACCACACTGTTTCTGCTTTGTTTTCCTTCCCGCAGGCAGGAAGGAAACACACAGGTGAGCAAAGAACAGCTGGGTCTGGGAGGTGGGAAGACAGCCTGTGTGGTGACAGTCAGAGGAACTAGGCAATGACACCAAAGAGGCAGCAATTCCTGAGAAGGAGCCAAATTTAGTGCTGATTGGCCTGGAATGCACATAGTTATTCCTCCTTCCATTCTGACAGCACTAAACATACATTTTCAAGATTAATTTTAGAACCCATTAAAAATTACTGCAACACAGAGGCTTCTATTCAATTTCCAGTTTCACTGGGTGTGTGTCTTTTTAATTGCTATTGAGGGTTCACTCCAAGCCATGTCCCCATGATGGTCATTCCAAATCCAAGGATAAACAAGATCCCAAAGCACTGACATCAGCAATTTTAATTTAATTTACACCCTTCTAACTTGAGTACAGTGTTATAAAATGTAAGGTGGATAACTGAGGATAACTGTCTTAGTCGAATGTCTTCTCCATGTCAGTTGAGCAACATGATTAGGTCCTACGCAAGGTTAGGTGCAAAATGCTGGGAAATGGGGAAAAGTTGCTGGAATACAAAAGAAGATCAAAGCAACACAACTTATATATGGACACTGTAGCAGGTCCTCTAGTGCTTGCCAAAATCCCCTTGGCATTGACCATTCCTATGTAGTGCTCCAACACAAGCACTTCTTTGATTGAGGGTTTTCTCTGGCTGCCACAGCCTATGCCCAGAAGTGGTGGAGGTTAGTGCCCTTCCTCCCAAGGAGCAGCCCTCCACCTGTGACTGATGATGGTGGTAAATAAATACCCCAGCTGACTTGTTTCTCAGTTGGGATTACTCTAAAGTGCAAGGCTGTCTCCCAGTGAAGGGGTACCTAGCTGGATAGTGCATTAGTCTCACTTCCCTGTCTCACTTCCCATTCTTTGCAAGGCTTGCATGGCACCACCCTCCAAATAACTCGGAGTCTTCTCCTGTGGGAACTCAAACCAAAACAGAGTAATTCAGGGTGCTCTTTTGAGATCTGGAGTCAATTTTCCTTCTACTTATTAGGACCTCAACAGCAAAATCAATTTCTATTTACCTACCAGATAAAAGCCAACTCTGAATTTCTCAGAAACTGTGATAAAGCTGCCTTTTAACAGCTTTTAGAAAGCCTACTACACCATTTTAGGTACACAGAAAAAATTAATTAGACGCCAGGAAGCCAAGAAATCAATTAGAGTGGATCAGGTTATAAATCTCTGGTTTCCTTTTGTTTTACATGTTACAAAATCATAAAAGACAAATAAAATAATCGTGAAAAATTATGACTGCTGCATTCACTTCTATTAGGCACTGGTACTAACTCATTCTTTACTTTTAAGCAGTTAGGAGATATTTGCCTAATGGTTGGAAGTCACAGGAGCCTGGAAGAAAGAGAAGCTGATGGCAGAACAGTCTCTCGGAGAACTGGAGCACATGTACTCAATAACTCTCTACGCGTCCTGGGGTAGTATTCCGGACTTAGTCATCTTGAGATCAACCACAGTGATGCATGGTTTTTGTTTCCTGGCCTGATCAACCCCATTTCTCATTTCACCTTTCTGCAGAAACCTTCCTTCATAGCATTTAAGATGGCATCTTTGGGATCCAGGCCGCCTGGGTTCAAATCCTGGCTCCACCTCTAACAAGCTGTGCAATATTAAGTCAAGTACTTAACTCATATGTACTTCACCTTCCCCATATGTAAAATGCAAATAAGAATAAAATTTACATCATACAGCTGTTAGGAGGAATAATGAGTTAGCCCCTTGCTACTTACTGTGTGGTCTAGAGACCAGCACATCAACATTCCTGGTGGGGGGTGTGGTAGGAGAGGGAACCAGATAGAAGTGTAGTTCCTGGGGCCCGACACCAGACTCATTGATTTAAGTCTGCATTTAAACAGGATCCTCAGGGGATCTATGCGCACATTCAAGCCTGAGAAGCACTGACTTCGAAGGTGTCAAGGGCTTAAAGCAGAACTTGATAGGCTGAAAGTGCCCCATCCATTTTTAGCTATTATTATTATCTCACCTAAGGTGCCACTTCCCCAGAAAATTCCTTTTTCTTTCATGGTATAAGCCAAAGTCATACTTTTATATGTGATTTTGTAGTTACTTGATTCATGTCTTTCCCATGGACCTAGATGGAGTCACAGATCCGATTTCCCAGAAGCAGACCCTTGAGGGAAGGTACTTAAGCATGTGATAAGCCAAGCAAGTTTTGATCTCAGGGAGAGCCCTGGGAACACTGGAGCATAAATTACATCCGCGTTTCCAGCCTTAAGACATGCGAGTTAGATATTCATAATCACACCCCAGTCAATCACTGGCTAAGACCTCCCCCTGAGGAAACGTGCAGACAATCCTGTTCCTTAAGAGAGGAGCCTCAGGACTGTCTTCTGAAGAAGGGAACAGGTGTTAGGAGTGAAGCATGAAGAAGCTGGGAGAGGGGGACCAGGACCAAAAAGCCAGGATTGAGACAATCTGGACAGGGCATTGACGATGTCCACTACAGCTGGATACTACATAGATGTCTGATAGTCCCCCAAGGACCTCTTTGCCATCCTACCTCTATCTATAATAATAAAAGCATAATATGCTAATTAGACCGGATGTCCTTCCAGATGACCTTCCGGATGAAACCAGAGCTGTCCGGGTCCAGGAGGGAAGCCCGGGTCCCGGGAGCAAGAGGAAAACTGGTGCTGGCAGCTGGGTGAAGGAAGGCCTACTCTTGTACAAATTTTGTTTATCGGGCCTCTAGTGCCTATATAAAACAGAGTAATAGAGAGAGTAATAGAGAGTAAGATAGTAATAGAGAGAATGACTGCTGAGGGCTGGAAGATGAAGGTAAAGTTGGTAACTGGAGTTGATGCTTCAGTGCCTACTCAGGTCCCCTTCCCTGGGCTGGTGCTCCCATCGTGCAGATGCTGCAGGTACTGGCTCACAGCTCCCACCTGCACTCTTCTGGGGAGAATTGCCCTTGGCTCGAAGTGAATGCACCAACCCCTGGGAGGAGGAAGCTGCTACTAGCCAGGACACTCTGGAGTACATGTGGTACAACTCCTACTCCAGAGCTTCCTGTGGGACCAGGCTGAGGTAAGACCTCTCCTGCTCCATCTTTGCTTACCTTGCAGCCCTACTCTATTCTAATGATCCCCCCTCACTCAGTTTCTCCTGAAAGCATTCCCTCAAGAAATCACTTGCACGAAAATCCCCATCTCTGTTCTGCTTTTAAGTAACCTGTCATAAGACTAACTTTTCTCTCCAGAATTTTCTTTTCCTGCCAGCATCCCAGGGCCAGAGTTCTAGCTGTCTAAATGGGCAGCCACTTCTCATTTCTTTGTAATCTTCAACCCCCTTCAGGAGAGGAAGCAAAGTAGCAAAGAGCCCATTTCCGTTGTTGTCAGCCTCCTAATGGGTATGCAAGAGTGGAGGACAAACCTAAAACACAGACTTCAAGATCGCCATGAATTTCAGTGTTCTGGTGGGGAACTCCCTTGCTGTCTGGCTTACTGGCCACTAGCTTGAGAGACACACAATTGATAGTTACATCTCGAGTAGAGAAATCCTCTCATTTACAGCAAACTTAATAAGCTGCTGCCAACTAGAAGCATTAAGTGACCAAATCCAGCACATACCTGCACCTTCTTCTTGATGGAAACATGTACAATCTTTTTTAAGGGTGGAAATCAGTAAATGTGATATAAACTCTCAATGCTTAAGCTTCACTGGTGATACACAGGTTTGTAACTGCCCAATGTACTTTAGGTTTCTGAGGCAGTAATGAAACAAACATCATCATGACATGTAAATGCCATAAATTCCTTGACCAATTACTAGTCTATGTAGGTGATGAACAAGCCAAGTGGGCCCATGCTGAGTCTTTGTACGTCTATCAGACAGATGCTATGATTCTGTTGGCTTAATTATTACACCTTGTAGAGATGAATGCAGAGAACATGCTTGCCTTGTCAACAGCCTCCCAGGGGACCTGTACTGAGTAATTGCTTTCCATCCCTGTAGGAATCATCAACAGGAAACCATAGGCTCCATCTGGCTCTCTGTCCCTCCCGACTTGCCCAGCAAGGCTCCTGGAAACATAATGAAGTTTTTGGGTGGCAGTTCTCATCAATAAGATGGTGACATCTCGTCTCCTTCTTTATTCTAATTACAAATTTTAAATTATTAAATATCCCTGATATCTAAAACACTGTGCTAAATATATTTATACCAGTATGTTGATTTATATTCATATTATATCAAGTAAGATTATCATATGTAATATATAACAGTATATCATATTAATATATAACAGTATTTCATGTAATATTATACAAATATATGTATACATAAATATACATTTATATTAAATATACATATATATTTGAGGTGTGATCCCTTGCGGTATAGGGTAAAGAAACTTCTCCAGGCCAAAACCATCATACATAGATAGTTACAAGGAATAGAATGAAACTAGGAAGTGATTTTATTACAAATATAATAGATAAAAGGATAATGGCCTTATTATAAAGAAGGCCTTTCCTAAATATAGAGTTCTAGCAAATGAATCTCTGCGGTTTCATTGAAAGAAATCTCTTAGAAACATTCCAGAGCTCTGACATAAAATAAGCACTCAATAGCTAGTTATTTATTCAATAACTAACAATTAATTAACAAGGGGAATGGGCAAGGAGCACACGCACAGTTCACAGGGAAGGCAATGCTGCTCAAGGTTCATGCACTGGCTGCTGTGGGCGCTCTGCCTGATGCTCACCCTCCAGCTCCTGAGAGTGTTGGTTGTAAGAGCTCACAGTTTCCCCTTCTAAAAAATTGCCTTAGTCCAAATGAGCTACCTCAGCTAGAAACCTACAGGTCTATTCTGGGCCCAATCTCAGCAAATCACTGACTTTTTTTATTTTTTATTATTGATTTCAGAGAGGAAGGGAGAGGGAGAGAGAGATAGAAACATCAATGATACGAGAGAATCATTGATTGGCTGCCTCCTGCACTCCCCACACTGGGGATCGAGCTGCAACCTGGGCATGTGCCCCAACCTAGAATAGAAACGTGTGGACGTTCAACCACTGAGCAACATCGGCCAGGCTCATTGACTCATACTATTATGAGTGGGAGGAGACATAACAACAAGAGGAAGTAGAAAAATAATGTATGATTCTTCCATGGACTAGAAAGAAGTCTTAAAATAATTTTTGCTAAAATACCAAATAATATGGAAATATGACCATTATATACAGGGAGGGGAAAAAGTATATTTACAGTTATTCATATGGAAAATAATCCAATAATTAATAAATAATAAATAACAATAAACTGTGTTTCATGTACTCTCCACTATAAACCTACTTTGGGATCAGAACAGCATAGATTATCTAAGTTAATGGCATTAATATAAACTTGGCACTTACACATAAAATGGCAGCCTGAGAAAACATATCTCACCATCTTATGCTATGCCTCTCAGATACATTCTAAAATGACTAAAGGACTATTACATGTAGGGAATAATATCTCAGTCCTGAAACAATACCAATAATATTCAACATCAACTTCTGCTACATATTAAGGAGAAGAGAAATTGATTGAAAGGAAACACCAAGGGCTACCTTGCACACCTCCACCTAGAGAAATAGAACATGATTGAAGGCGATCCTTGCAGGATCCTAGGAACCCCTCTCCCACAGTTGGTAGGTACAGTCAAGGAGGCCATTGGAGTAGCCTGCCCCAGAGGAGAGGCCCCGGTCTTAGGAAGCAGCTACGTGAGCAAAGTTCTGATCTTTCTGACTTGAAATGTATTTCAGTGATGCAGTGGGTAGAAGAAGGTCATGTACAGTCATCTGTACCTGATAAGGTGGCAATGCCCCCCCCAAAAAAACAATTAAATACAGAAAACTGCCACATCCTTCATGCACCTATGTTAACAAGGTAGGGTAGCCAAGCAGTCTAAGGCACCTATGTCATTGAAGTAGCAGTATAAACATATGAATATAACATCCAGAGAAGGATTCCTAAAAAACAATATTTTCTAAATATACAGAGATAAAAGGATGCAAGAATCAACTACTATTTTTTCATGCTTATGGGCAAATGTCAGGTCAACATCATAGATTACTCTTTATTCAAGGATGAATAAATATTAATAGGAATTAGAAAGTTTTAAAAGCTTTAGCCCTAAAGAAACTACACTATATATATATATATTTTTTTAAGGAAAATCGAGAAGGAGGGACATACATTTGGGGAAATGTTTACTTGAGCAAACACAAAAGAAGCATCTGCTTTATAGGATCAATAAAATTCCTAGAAACAAGAACTATAAAAATAACATGAAGATAAGGCCAGAGAATGAGACAAAACAGGAGCTAAAACATGGGCAGGAACAAAACAAGAGATGGGCAGGCTAAGAAGGCAATGTCAAGAAAGAAAAATAACATAGTAACGTTAAAATCTTTATTAGAAAAAGGGCACATTGTCAGAGCAGAAAAATCAAACCACTGGTGCACAAACAAACCTTTTTAAACATTCCCAAAATGAAGAAAAAAGAAATAAAAACAATGAGAAAGAAGATAATATACTAATATAAAAAGTAAATCCAAAAATGCAAACTGACGCTCCAGAGGATAAGGCCAGACAGACCTAAGAGGAATAAGAAGCAAGGACAGAGTGGCAGGACACATTTCTAAATCAGTCTATTTAACATAAGTCCTGAGATCCCACGCTAAAATTATGAAACATTATCAATGCCCACACATGTTATAATGAGCAGAATTATTTTTAAATGTTTCAAGGACAGAAAAAAAAAATCCTTAGAGCTTTCAGGAAGATAAAACAAAAACACCAACGATCTCTTACAAAGAAATAAAAATTCAGCTACCCTCACCCTCCTATCACATGCCAGTAGAAAGGGAAGAAGGTCTATAATCTTGAAGGAAAATGGCTGAAAGAAGGGTTCTTTGCAATCATACAAGTACTTGGGTAAAGTCAATAGAGAAGATGTTGATATGCATAAGCACATCAAGCATATTAATTAATACAAAATCCTTCTCAAAAGTATCTCTAAATTTATACTCTAGTCAATCAAGATACAACTCAAAATGAAAGCTTCCAAATGGGGGAGTTCTGATTAAAAGAAGAAAAAATAGCAGTAAGCATTAAGTACAGTAAAATGTGGTAAGAAATCTAATTGTTCACTCTTTCAATCTCTCCTCAAATAAACATGTATTGATGATTACTATATCCAGATAAAATAGTTGTAAATATAGTAATAGCACAAATATATTCAAGAATATGAACACTTACTGAAACAGAAGACTAGATCCAAACTGGGAAAATATTTACAGATGAAGTGTTAATATTCTTATCATAGAAAGAGCTTTCATAAACTAATAAATAAAAGAAGAGAAAAAGGTCACATAAAGGAAATTTGAATTCGCTGCACAAATTACCAAGACCATTTTTTAAAATTTTCTATGTTGTTCACTATCAAGGAAATTGAAATTAAAACAATTAATAAGAGACCAATTGTTAATTGTCAAACTGGAAATCATCTTGAAACTTAAACTATTTAATAATGGGAAAAGTTTGATGGAATGGGTACTCTTAGACATAAGCTATGGGAGTATAACCTTGTATCAGCTTTCTGAAATTATTAATAGCCTTCCAACATGTATTGTATCTCTAAGTTAAGGATCTTAGAGAGCTACCAAAATAATTATTAACACTGATGTCTTTAGAAAGAAGTCTACATATTCAAAAGTATAAATTCAGCTAAATATATTACAAATATACTAGAGGCCCGGTGCATGGATTCATGTACCAGTGGGGTCCCTCAGCGTGGCCTGTGGGGATCGGCCGAAATTGGTAGTCCAACTACCACTCCTGCCTGCTGCTCCTGCTCATTCCGGCCCCAATGCGCACAGTCAGTCCCAATCAGGAGAGGCTCACGCTGCCACAGCAGCAGCAGCAGAGGTGCTCATCAGCCGTGAGCCCGGCGTTTGGCACCCGTCAGTCAGGTGAGCAGTGCTCTAGCTATGGAAGTGCACTTACCACCAGGGGGCAGCTCCTGTGTTGAGCGCCTGCCCCCTGTTGGTCAGTGCACATCATAGCAACTGGTCAACCAGCTGTTCGGTCGTTTGGTTGCTTAGGCTTTATATATATAGATCACATGTAATATTGCATAGTCATTAAACTTGTGTTTTGAGGATGTTAAATGATGTGAGAAATATTCAGGGCATGTTATATTATTACTAGAGGCCCGATGCACAAAGATTCGTGCAAGAATGGGCTTTCCTTCCCCTGGCTGCTGGCACCGCCTTCACTCTGGCCGGAGCTGCCTTTTCGCTCCGGCCTGGAGCTGCCTTTCCGCCTTCCCACATTGCCCAGAGGCCCAGTGCGGCTGGGATGGTGTAGAACGCCTGCGTTGTCGCATTAATTTTATTGGACAAAATAGTATTAAAAAAAAGAAAAAGTAGTGGTTTAAATAAAAGCACTTAGGACAAGACCCAACTTGGAGGAACAAAGTAAAAAAACAAAAAAAAAAAACTATAACCCTTTTGATTCTTTTTTCTAATTTTCCTTGTTTATTTTTTAAACAAGTGGATTTGAGGCAATACAATCTATTTACTTCCTGCTTCCATATTGCTGCTGTAATTTTCTCTGCTGGATGTCACACCAAATAAATATAGTTTCATTATTGACCAAAAATATGAACAAAGAGTTGATTTAAAACAGCTTCCTGCCAAAACCGGTTTGGCTCAGTGGATAGAACGTCAGCCTGCACATCTCGATTCCGGTCAAGGGCATGTAACTTGGTTGCGGGCACATCCCCAGTAGCAGGTGTGCAAGAGGCAACTGATCGATGTTTCTCTCTCATCGATGTTTCTGACTATCTATCCCTCTTCCTTCCTCTCTGTAAAAAATCAATAAAATATATTTTTAAAAAAAAAACAGCTTCCTTCTAAAAATCTAGAGAAATAGGGAATGTTGGTTGTTACTTTATTGCCTCCAAATGCAAAATTAAAATGTCAGATGACTTCAAAGAAGATAACAAAAGAACTCAACATGGCCAGCGACCTAACAGTGTGGGTCTATATAACCTTGGCCCCCAACGAGGCCATAAAAGTCAGGATTAGGATCAGAAGGGAAGAAAGCATAATTTATGCACTTGAGATTGCTTCTGCTCCATCTTGTGCTCTTGCTTTTTATTAAAAACTAAAACCAGTAGGAAGTGGAACACTAATGCTTGACATAGAGCTGATCCCCATGCTGTGAGAGAAACTGAGCTTCCTAGAAACAGTATATTCTAATATAACATTGTGACTGCATTAGATACAAACCAATGTATATATTAGTTATGAAATATGAAATTGCCCCTTGAGCATTTAATGTTATATATATTTATATGTTGAGATATATAGATATAGATATATATCTTTTAAAATATCTTTACGTTTTTAAAACATTTTAATGTTCCAGATCAAATTTTCCTGATAGTTTATCCAAAGTTTTCCCTTTAATGAAAGTAATAACTAACTGCAAAATATACTAGGAATATACAAGAATAAAACAAAAAATCAAGCATCCCTAAATTTCTGAATTACTATGTAGACAGCATTTAAAAGTGTGGCTATTGTAGGTATCCTATAACCTCCAAGACTAGAACTGTAAAGGGTAAAAGTAAGGTAGACTTCTAAATGAAAATACGTATTTGTTGAATGATAAACCTATCAGTTATTATTTGTTAATTTAAAAGAAAATGTAAAAGGCAATAATTAAATACAACCATACTAAGAAAATAACACTAGGAAACACCTTCACATAAATTCCACCTATACTTTTGAGAATGTTTTCAGGCCAAAGTCACAAAGTCAATTTGGAAATGAACTAAGGAAAAGAGAGAAGGGGTACCTGATTGAACTATCTGTGTAGGTCTTTGTTCCTTGGTATTCAAAGATTTATTGTTAAAATGAGTCTGAAAGCTTAAAGGAACCTAGTAAACAAACATCTTCCTTTTCCATGCATTTTAAAATATCTGATCCTTGCTGCTGAGTTATTTACTGAATAGAGTTCATGGTGTCTATACTTTAGAATACATAAATAAAATAATTTGATCAAAGAATAGCACAAGTGGAAAAAAATCAGTTTTACACACATAAAAAGTTCCTGTGATTTTCAGTGAAGAATGGATGCCCAAATATAAACTATGAGGTCCTAAAACATACCTTTTCCTACCTTGACTATGCTTGATAAATTCTTGTATAGATTTCCCAAAAGATACTGCTTTGAGCCTGACCGCAGTGGCTCAGTGGTTGAGCGTCAACCTATGAACCAGGAGGTCATGATTGGAGCCTGTAGGAGGCAGCCAATCAATGATTCTCTCATTGATGTTTCTATCTCTCTCTCCCTCTCCCTTCCTCTCTGAAATCAATGAAAATATATTTTTTTAAAAAGACTGCTTTGAGAGCTAAATGCATGGTTTTTAAAAGAACAAGCTGATATGGTTTACCCTATTTTTTATTCTGCTTTCAATGTCATCTTACTCCAAAATAACATTTTGCTTTTAGTAGGGATTATTAATTTTTGTGTAGCCATGAAGAGGGACACCTAAACAAGGCACAGAGACCAGGGAAGAAGTAGCTGCCCAACAGGCCAAGAGCAACAGATGACAATTTTCACATGCAAGCTTGATCTGCTTGCACACCAATGCCTCCTGATCCTCTGTGGGGAAATGGCTTTATTCCTGAATCTAATTCGTGATCTAAACAAAGAAGTGAATTTGGCTGCAAGGCTCCTCTATGGGGTGAACAGCTACCCTGATTCAGGCCTTGGCCAAGCAGTTTTCTGTCTAAACATGGAACAAATAGATCCATTTTCCTTCATATTTTTCTTTTTCATGCGTAATAATTAAATGACTATTGTTTAAGGATATAGGTCAAAAAGTAGGTTTTCAAAATGGAATATAACACAGAATGTTGAATTTTGAAGTTAAATCAAATTTAATACTTATATTTAAATATTTGTTTTTATATTTTATATAGAGTCTATTTTCCAGTCTTGACATTTTCTGGAAGGCTACATAGGTTGAATATGTAAAATCAACATCTTTTTTGAAGTTATCAAGTCCAGGTCATTTGATAGCTAACTGGTATATATTTCAAATTTTAAAAATTAAATGTAATAATCACATAGTTAAAACAATCAAATACAAATGGTAAAAGATGAAGAGAATCATGTCTACTTCATCCAGTTCTCCCACTACAATTCTCACCACATAATCACTTTTATTATTTTTAAAACATGCATTGTGAAATATAACACATAGAGGAAAAATGCATTTAAAATGTACACCAAAACAAATCACTCTAAAGTGAATGCCTGGATAAAGAAATAGAACATGGCCAGCACCCCAGAAAATCCCTCATTTGCCCTTCTAATCCTTAACCCCCTCACTAAGATAACCACCAACCTGCCTTCTGTGATAGTTCCTTCAGTGTTTTTCTTTTAACTTTAATTACTCATTTTCATCTCTATACTCTACAATGTAGTTTTGCTTATTTTGTCATTTATATAAATGAACTTACATACATTTAATGTTATACATTATTTTGCATGTAGTTTTCTTCACTCAACATATTTGAGAGGTGAATCTTGATATAGCTATAGTAAGTTTGTTTTCATCACTGTATAATTTTGTTTTCATACATAACATAAAATTTGCCATTTTTAACCATTTTCAGTATACGATTCAGTGGCATTAGCACAGTGTTGCAACCATCACTACTATTTCATGTTCCCAAATAGATATCTTGTACCTATTAAATAATAACTCCCTATTCTCTCCTCCTTCCAGGCCCAGGTAATCTCTATTTTACTTTTCTGTATCTATGTATTTGCCAATTTTAGGTAACCCAGGTCAGTGGAATCATACAATATTTGTCCTTTTACGACTGGACCAATGTTTTCAAGGTTCATCTATGTTGTAAGATATATCAGAACTTCATTCCTTTTTAAGGCTGAATAATATTCCCTTGAATGGATATACCAAAATTTGCTTATTCATTCATCTGTGGATGAACATTTGGATTGTTTCCATCTTGTGGCTACTATGAATAACAGCGCTACAAACAATGACATACATGTAGCAGGGGTCCTCAAACTACGGCCCATTATCCGGCCCACCGGGTGCCGCTGCCTGTCCTGCTTAGCAGCCAACTTGTCCTGGGCCCGCAGTGTGCATAGGAATTTGTTCATAGTTGTTTTTTTTTAAACTATAGTCTGGCCCTCCAACGGTCTGAGGGACAGTGAACTGGCCCCCTCTTTAAAAAGTTTGAGAACCCCTGTTAGAGTCTCTGGTTTCAATTATTTTGTGTGTATATTTAGAAGTGGAATTGTGGGGTCATGTGGTAATTCTGTTTGACTTTTGGAGAAATCACCACACAATTTTCCACAGAGACTGTACCATTTTATATTCCTACCAGCAATGCATGAAGGTTCCAATTTCTCCACATCCTCACTTGTTATTTTCTCAGTTGTTGTTGTTTTTTAATAATAGCCATGTTTATTTTACTGTTGCTGGTATTTTTGCTTTTTTTTCTAGTCTGGGGCCATTGCAAATATGCTGATCATAGCATTATTGTGCCTCTTAGTGCATATGAGAATACATTTTCAATTGGGTACATACCTGGAAATGTGATTGCTTCACAGGACATATGCATGTTCAACTTTAGTAGAAAATATCAAATAGTTTTTCAAAGTGTTTACACCAATTTACACCCCACCAGCACATATCCGATTTCCTGGTGTACTTGCTGTTATAAGAATTTTTAAGTTTGGCCATCTGGTAGATGTAGAGTGAAACTCCGTTTGCCTTGAATTTTCATTATTATTAATGAGGTTGAGCACTTTTTCATACATTTATTAGCTATTTGATATCCTCTTTTATGAACAGCCTATTCAATAATAAACAGTCTGCTCAATAATCTTGTCCATTTTTCCCCCAGTGCACCATCTCTCATTTTCTTATGGAGTTTAAAAGTCCCATATATGTCCTGGAGAACTCTCCATCAATTACATATATTATAAAGACCTAATTTGCTGCTTATGTGTGCTTTCAGAGTTGTTTTATTAAATGCTCGTATGGGCTAATTAAAATATTTATTTTTGGCTTTGTTTCTTCATTCTCACAGAAAATCATATACATTTTCTGTGCCCTACAGTTTTTCTTTACCAATGTATTTTTAATTCTCCCTATCAGTACAATGAAACACAGGCCAAGGAGACTATTGCTAGGGACCATCATGAAGGGTGCATTGGAGGATTGTCCCATCAAAGTCCTCTGACTTCACTTACATCATGCTTTCACCAGTGAAACCAACATGTTCCAGACAGAAGCTCAATGGAAAACCAATAGAGTTTATAATTTAAATGTTGTGCAAAGTCTCATTTAAGGTACAAATGACCTCCAAGAGAATATTCATTTAGAACAACGCCACATGAGGAAATCCCCACTGGATGATAGAACAACAGCAGCAGTGGCTGACTCTGCAGATAATACTTATTAAGTATTTACCCAGTGATTTCTATATAATTGCTCATCTAATCTTACAACACAGTACTAGTATAAAGCAGGTTTCTTAACCAATGCTCTACCCACAGTGAGGAACACAGCAGGAAAATCTAATAATGTTTTGTTATTCTCACATGTGAACAGGATGTATGCTAAAAATTCAAATTTTATTCATTTAATAGCATTTGAAACTAAAGCACAAAGCTAGCCCTTCATACAAAGATGTCAATCCATTGGAATTCTACCTTTCAAATAAATAAGAATTCCCACAGAAAATCATTTGGGATAGGAAAAGATCTTCAAATTTTAAGCACATTTTATTTTAGCTACTTTTGTTTTGATTTGCATTAAGTTTTAGATAGCCCTAGCTGTTTTTTAAAATATTTTTTTATTAATTTCAGAAAGGAAGGGAGTGGGAGAGATAGAAACATCAATGATGAGAATCATAGATCTGCTTCCTCCTGCACGCCCCCCACTGGAGATGGAGCCAGCAACCCAGGCATATGCCCTGACCAGGAATCGAACCACAACCTCCAGGTTCCTAGGTCAATGTTCAACCACTGAACCATGCAGGCCGGGCAGCCCTAGCCATTTTGGCTCAGTGGGTAGAGCATCAGCCCACAGACTGAAGGGTCCTGGGTTTGATTCTGGTCAAGGACATGTACCTCGCTTAGGGTGTATGCAGGGTGCATGCAGGAGGCAACCAATCAAATTGTCTCTCTCACATTGATGTTTTTCTGTCTCCCCTCGCCCCAATTCTCTCTAAAAATCAATAGAAAAATATCCTTGGGTGAGGATTAACAACAACAATAGAAAAAAAAAACATTAAAGATACTGGGAATTTAAAACAATATTAATAGTGTGCCTTATCTGAATGTTCCCCTCTCACTTTAGTTTTGTAAATCTCAGAAAAAAAGAAAAATAAATCAAGAGAAAAAATAAGAATTTCTTAATAACAAAGTCCGTGAAATGTGAATCATCTTTCTTTTTCAGCTTTTAAATAACAACAAACAAACAATAAGTAAATAAATAAGAAAAGTATGGGACCATTGGCATTGGCAAGTTCTAAGAGCAAAAAATAAAAGGCATCTGGTTCAGTTAAATACCCTTCCATAGGCTCAGCTCACACAGGAGGTCCTACCCTTCCAGAAAGCTTCCCACAGGGTCAACATGCCATCTCCAAAGGTCAGAGGAGCAACTTTCTAGGCTTAGGTTAAAATCCTGTACTGCTTTTCAAGGTTACGATGGAGAATGACAACTGCCTCTCAGAACACACTTTAAAAAGAGCAAAAACAGTTAAACACAAAATGAAACAAAATTTCAACAAAGAAGAAATGAAGCCTGATCTAGTGCAATAATTCTGACAGCTAAGAAAATAACAGAAGTTCTTGGGGCAGAGAGTTGCCAGGAGCTACTGTTTGTCTCCAAACACAGATTCCTCCCCAAGCCAAAGGTTGTGTCCAAGCTTACTGAGATTTCTATCCATAACCACACATTGAGAGAGAAACAAGTTGAATAGGTTGTGCTTATAATTTTCCTTGTCTTAGGAATAGCAGAAATGCCTTTCAATGAGGAAAATGAGAAACAATTATCGTCTTTGAAGGGGCAAATTTATCTCGTGCTTTAGTAGAATGAATTGAAAAGGCTATGGAGATGGGAGGAACCCCTTTTCCCCTAAACACACACACACACACACACACACACACACACACACACACACACGCATGCACATGCACTACACACACAATAACACAGTGATATAAGCCTGGTACGTAAACCTGGTATAGGACACTTAAAAATGTCAGAAGAGAAAATACACCTGGTATTCTAAGAAAGAATGTACATGGTATCTGTACACCCCCCAACCTTCCTTCTAAAGAGAAACAGAAAGAATTCACATCACTCAGCTCTCAAACCATAGCCAAAAAAAAAAAAAAAAAAAAAAAAAAACCACACTGATCTCAGATAAAGGAATAAAGCCAAGAGGTCACCAAGATACAAAAAGTGCAAAGCAATTATGCAAAATATCCCAGTCTAGTGAATAATAAAGAAAATAATTTTAAAAGCATCAAAAGCAAATAGCCCATCAGAGGAAAAGATCAGGTTCTCCTAAGACTTCTGTCCAGAAACATGCCATGCTAGAAGACCATGGAGAAATTGCTACAAACATGACCCAAAGTATTATTCATGTTTAAGGCAAACGAGTGGCATTGCAAACACTGAAAACCTTGTGAAATACACACATCTATGAGCCCCTCCTAAAAATACTTTTTAATAGACCTTCACAATGAAACAGAGCCAATATAAAGAAAAAGTGAGATATTTTAGGAATGAAAAGCCATGGTAGATGGAGGATGGAGATTGCTGACTTCATTATAGTTTTAGGACAATGTTTTAAGCATGCACATTGTAAAACTAATAACACCAGTAATTAAAATGGAGACAAAGGTAAGTGGGAAGGAAAAGATAGACTTCATAGAGAGGCAATCAATACATAGTTGAAATTTTAAAATAGTAGTCTACAGAATTATCCTATTTTTATAAAGCTATTTTTAATCCTTCCACCTACATTTATATCTGCACTAGAGGCCCAGTGCACGAAATTTGTGCACAGGGGTGTGGGATCCCCTCAGCCCAACCTGCACCCTCTCCAATATGGAACCCCTCAGGGGATGTCCGACTGCCGGTTTAGGCCTGCCAGCCTGGTTGCTCCTAACTGACCCCCCCCCCCCGCCAGCCTGGTTGCCCCTAACTGCCCCCCCAACCAGCCTGGTCACCTCTTACTGCCCCCCCCTGCTGGCCTGGTTGCCCCCAACTGCCCCCCCTGCCGGCCTGGTCGCCCCCAACTACCCCCCCCCCCGCTGGCCTGGTTGCCCCCAACGGCCCCCCCGCCGGCCTGGTCACCCCTCACAGCCCCTCCGCCAACCTGGTTGCCCCACGCAGCCTACTTGTTCAGTCATTTGGTCGTCCCTCACTAACCCCCCTGCTGGCCTGGTTGTAGGCAGCCATCTTGTGAGGGCATGATGATCAATTTGCATATTACCTCTTTATTATATAGGATATGTGTTTATAAGTATATTTGAAATGACATTAACCCAATGTTAATGATAGTTATCTCTGAGTGATAGAATTTCAGGTGAAGTTTTTAAGCTTTCCTTTTTGTGCTTTTCATTAGTTGACATACAAACATGTGTGTGTGTGTATTACAAACAATATGATGCTTTAAAAAAGACTAAAAGCAAATATGGAAAGTTGCTAATATGGTAATTCATCATTTAAATGTTAAGTTCTTATATTAAAAGTCTCAAGCAGTTTATCCTGTCCTCACTCATCACATCTATTAATATCGATATGATGAGTTTTCTCTTGTATTTCCCTTTCTGTTGTATTCAACAGTGTTTATATATGGATATATATTTGCATCTTCTATGTTGTCACCTCTATGAACAATTGTTATCTGAACATTACAGATCAGATCAGTAAACATCTTTGCCCAAGTACACCTTAAACAGAAAAGGTGAGATCAGAACCCAGATCCATCTCATGCCTGTGCCCATAGTATTTACAGCATCCCATATTAGGAAGAATTTATTTTCTTACTCCATGTTTTAAAAATAATCCATGTAGAAAAGTAATACCTTTGAAATATACTGTGAATATACTTCTTGAAATAAAGGAAAACTCTTATTACTCTAAAATCCAATATTTTAAAGGAGCTTTGAAAAATTCATATACAAGCGAGCACATGGCAGGCAGTTCTTCACCTAAGTTCAGCCACAGGGAAGGTTGTCTGATCATAAAAGCTCTCAGAAGGGATGCTCTGAAGCAGCAAATTGGTAGCATTTCACTGATTTAGTGCCCACTGAGGTTACCACCAAATTAGTGATTTATTTTCCACCATAAAAGTTTAGAAGCAAATTACTGTTGCCAAATGAAATCTATGTAAAATATGGTCTCTACAGCAAGTACAATTAACAATTAGAAATAAGTTTAAAATGCTATTCGCTCTTGCAAATTTCAATTTCTGAAACATTCAGATTTAAGTCCATCAGATCCAAAAGTAAATTTCAAAAGGTGAAATTCATGGAAATTTTTCTCATCTGTTGGACAATCTTTGTTTTCTATTCATGTCTACCTCTTTAACTGGGATCAGCCCATGTTTCAGGAACTGGTGTGACAAGTTTATCATCACTCCTTAACTCTTATTTGTTCTCCTTTTAGTTTCAAAATTCTATCACTGAATAAATAATTCCATTGGAAATGGGTAAGTCACATGCATTATCTCTTCATCGCCAGATGTTTGGCAATCAGAGAGAGCACAAATGCAAATGGTAGCCCAGTTGCTTTGTTTTGATTACAATTTTAGCAGTTTCAAAAATTACATTTAATTTAGCAGGGACTTTAAGGTTTTTTTTCTTCAACTAAAAGTTGTCACCCCAAATTTGAAACAAGCAAAAGGCACTAAATTTCTATTGTCTGATAGGATCGGTATGGGGATATATTCCTAGCTGGTTCTATAGTATACTGTCAACAAATTCCACCAATGGAATAAAAAGTAGGAAACAATCTGAAAAATCAGTGCAGAGTTTAATTTTCCAATTTGGGTGTATTGAAGGAGAGAAAAATACAGTTCTTCATCAGGAATTACTGTAGCTTCAAATTTAATATCACAAGAGTGAAAAGTTTTATTAAGTGTACTAGAGGCCCGGTGCATGAAATTCGTTCACAGGTAGGGTCTCTAGGCCTGACTGGTGATCAGGGCCAATTGGGGCTGTCTGGCTGCTGGCCGGGGCCTTCCTTCATTCCGCGCCACCCCCTGGTGGTCAGCGCACATCATAGCGAGCAAG
Source organism: Plecotus auritus (assembly GCF_963455305.1). Lineage (NCBI taxonomy): Eukaryota > Metazoa > Chordata > Mammalia > Chiroptera > Vespertilionidae > Plecotus > Plecotus auritus. Next base: position 71,757,183 of record NC_137782.1, on the reverse strand, counting down.
AGAACTCCCAGTCTCCCGGTCAAACTGCTGAGGGGACAATTTGCATATTAGGCTTTTATATATACACTAGAGGCCTGGTGCATGAAATTCGTGCACTGGGGTGGGGGTAGAGGTGGTGTCCCTCAGCCCAGCCTGCACCCTCTCCAATTTGGCACCCCTCGGGGGATGTCCCACAGGGATCGAGCCTAAACTGGCAGTTGGACATCCCTCTCACAATCCAGGACTGCTGGCTCCCAACCACTCACCTGCCTGCCAGCTTGATCACCCCCTGATCGATGCCTCACAGCTCCCCTGCCAACCCGATTGCCCCCAACTGCCCTCCCCTGCCAACCCGGTCATCCCCAACTGCCCTCCCCTGCCGGCCCAATAGCCCCTAACTGCCCTCCACTGCCAGCCTGCTCACCCCCAACTGCCCTCACCTGAAGGCCTGGTCACCCCCAACTGCACTCCCCTGCTGGCCCAGTCACCCCCAACTGCCCTCCTTTGCTGGCCCGGTAACCCCCAACTGCCCTCCCCTGCCAGCCCAGTCGCCCCCAACTGTCCTCCCTTGCAGGCCTGGTCCCTCCAACTGCCCTCCCCTGCAGGCCTGATCCTCCCCAACTACCCACCCTGCCAGCCTGGTCACCTCCAACTTCCCTCCCCTGCATGCCTGGTTGCCCCCAACTGCCCTCCCCTGCCAGCCTGGTCGCCCCTAACTGCCCTCCCCTGCAGGCCTGGTCGCCCCTAACTTCCCTCCCCTGCTGGCCTGGTGGCCCCCAACTGCCCTCCCCTGCAGGCCTGGTCCCCCCAACTGCCCTCCCCTGCCAGCCTGGATGCCCCTAACTTCCCTCCCCTGCCAGCCTGGTGGCCCCCAACTGCCCTCCCCTGCTGGCCTGGTTGCCCACAACTACCCTCCGCTGCCAGCCATCTTGTGGTGGCCATCTTTGACCACATAGAGTTGACCATCTTTGACCACATGGGGGCGGCCATCTTGTGCGAGGGTGTGAGGGTCAATTTGCATATTACCTCTTTATTATATAGAATAGACTGTTGAATAGAGAAATAGAAACAACTATAATCATGGAGGTTGGAATGATTCTGCTGTATTGGTTGCCCTACCATAACAATTGATTAACATAACAAAACCCCTATTGTCATCTTTCATTTTCTTTCTCTTTTGTACCTTCCCATGATACCAATGAACTAACAAAAGATACTGCATTACCTGAATGCATTACCTGTAACACTAATAATATTACATTAATCCACTCTTTTGGTTTACACGTCTCAAGGCACAAAAGATATGCTCTCTATACACCTACTAACAACTCTATTTAGCAATACTGCAAACAATTTATTCAAATTAACATGAACTACGAAATTAGTGGTTCTTGTCTTTCCTTAGACTCAGTTCTTAAAGGGTAAGCGTTGGCTATTTCCCAATGCAATGAGCTCTTATTTTTGACTTAAACACTGGCTTGATCAAGTCTTTAAAAATAAAACTGCAGGTCTAGGCACCTGAGTGATATTATGCATGATACTTAAAAAAGAGTTTGAAAAGATGATACCAATGCACATATCAAACTGTTCTTTGTCATGATTCCTTAGAAATCCTTCCCTGCCCACGCCCTTCCTCTTTCTTCAGAGCCTGTGTAGGTGGAATGTGCCACTTGATAAATGCAGTCTAATTATATAACATCACTTCTTGTTTTACAAGATGCTATACCAGGGTTACCTTATTTTGTCCCTGTTATATAATTGGATTGTAGGATGCTTAAGCCTGTATACCTACCTAAATATTAACTTTATTTCTGTCTTGTTTGATTCCAAGACGTTCAGTTCTAATTTTACACTTTTAAGGACAACTTTATCTTTGAATAAAAGACCCTCTGCCTTGCCTCTTTTTCCTATCAACCAAAAAATTTATAAGTCAAACTCTTTTATCCCCTGGCTATCATATATGCTGTACTTCTTACAGAGAAATTTCTCTACATTTGAGCAAAAGAGAGCCAGAAAGTAATAACAGTATAGGGAACAAAGAATAACGATAAATTAGAAACAATATTAATTATTTTCCTTAAAAGAGATTTAATCTGATTTTAAAGTTTTCATTAATTTTAGAACATGGACTTTTAATTCTATCAAAGGTGCAAATGAAATCATGAGATTTTGTGATTTTACTGGAGGAGGGGGGTGGGCATACACAAAAGCTTCATGAATGCACAGATAAAGTAGTCAAATGGCCATCAGTTTTAATCATATAACCTACCACTGAATATTTTAATTGCAATCTTCTAAAATCAACAACAAGGAAAAGATTAAACCCTGGAAGGAAAATGGGAAGAAGCTAGAGTGCAATCAACACCATCTCACATTTCTTCAGGGAAAACCAAAAACTTCAAAGGGAATTATGCCTACCACTTTCAGTGAAACTAATTATTTAAACATTTTTAATAGCAAAAAAAAGAAACACAATGGTATGGCAATTAACACAGGGCCCTGGTGAAAGAATGTTCAGTATTTCAATCGAGTTTAGACACCACAATGGATTCTACTGTGTGGCAGGGGGTTGGTATCTGCTGTGGATAATTTCTTCCATATTTGCGTAGGTTTGTTTTGCTAGATCAGCAGAAGGGGTACAAGATGGGATTGAGAACAATTATATAACAGCAGGTCTATGATATTTTTCCCAGCCACTCCCCCCCCCCAGCACATGCCTCACCCCCCTACTGTCTGTCCATTGGTTATGCTTACTGGTATATGCATGCATACAAGTCCTTTGGTTGATCTCTTACTCCCCCACTCCCACCCTCCCCTCCCTTTCCTCTGAGGTTTGATGGTTTGTTCGATGCTTCTGTCTCAAACTATTTTTTCATCAGGTGTATGATTTTTAAATACTGCTATATGACAGAGGCATTTAATCAAAAGACAGATCAGTTATCCAAACATTATTGACAGAGAAACAAGAATCTTCCACCAGTTTTCACTTTCAAAAAGTAAAAGAGCAAAAATTGGATTTTTTAAATCTTTACTGTTGAGAGTATTACAGATGCCTGCCCCCCTTTATTTTTCACAGACATCAGGATTGGCACACAGCAGAGGCAAATTTTAAGGAAAGAGGGAGTTAGGAATCTTAATTTAAATAACTCTCATTACTAGATTTTGTTTGCAAAATTTTATCCTCTTTTATTTTACCTCAGATTAATTAATCTGTTGCTTGACCAATCAAATACATATTTTTTCTCATTAAATGAAGGTGCAGTAACATATGTGAATATCTGTGTCCAAAATTCTCCAAACATCGGCCAGTATCAACAATCTTGGAGATTTTCATTCCCATTTATTACACACCCACCATTACAACATGATCAACACCAGTCTTCATTGGAATCTAATTATACTAACATTTCTCCCTCCCCTTGAATTTTTCAAATTCCTGAAGAAAATGTTTTTGAACACAAAAATATTCTTCAAGGAGGGAAATACAGTATTTCAGCACGTAAAGGAATGAAAAAAGAAAGAAGTCAATGTGATGTGATCAGAAGAGCTTGCACGAGGGAAGCAGTGTACAGAGCATAAGAACTCTGGTTCTCTTTGCTTTTGTGGAGATTGTCTACTAATTATTCTGGCCACAATCCTAAAGAGCATTTTTTTTCTATTTAAATCTGAATGACAGAAAATATAGGTAAATTTTATCATTGATGTGATACCAAGAAAAGTATCATTTTCACCTTAAATCTACAATTTGTGAATGATGATATTTCAAGAATTGCTATGCTTCAGTAGCATTAAATAATATTAGCAGAGTTTTTTTAAGGAAATTTTTCTACATTTAACAATGAATATTTAAATCAATATTTATTCCTCAAAGCTTACTAATTTTGAAAGTTTATTTTGCCATATGCCTGAAGAAGCATTTAGAAGAGGAAGTCAAAATATACTGTTAAAATGAAGTGAACAGTCCTTTATCTTACTAAGCTGATATAATGAAAGCCAAAAGTCTGTCTTAAGGTCATCCTCTGGAAAGAGATACAAAACTTATGTTTCAATTTCAACTAAATGGTTAGTAGTAAGTAATAAAATCAGTTTTCTTAAAAAATAGTAAGCAATAAAATCCATTCTCTAAAAAAAAAATCTAGTAAACAGAAAATCAGTTTTCTTTATTACTCTACTAGTCTATTTTATTGGCAATCTACAAATAAAAATAATATCTCTGTAGCCCCTTAGAAAAACCTTTTGACATGCATTATTGCATTTAATTTAATACTCAACATAATCTCTCACAATAGGAAGCATTATTTCCATTTTGCATATGAGGATATTGAGATTCAAACTAAATGATCTACCTGAAATCTCAGGACCAGTAACAGAGCCAATCCTGAGCATCCCTACTTCCGCTTTTGCTGCTGTGTGGTTGCCACCAGGACATGACTGGGCTAGCCTGAGAAAGAGTTGCAAGGAGCCTGTTGGAGGATGAGGTACCATGGGGAGCAGAGCCCAGTCCTCTCTCAGAAGAGACCACAGGCATTGGAGAGCTCAGCCAGTCCCATGACACCACCTATCTAGCCCACAGCTGACTACACACATGTGAGGGAGCCCTGTTAAGACATGCTCAGATCAGTAGAACCATTATAACCATATTGCAAGAAACAATAAGTGATTGCTGTTTTGATCTGTGGAGTTTTTGAGGTGGCTTATTATACAACACTGCAGGCCCGGTGCACTGATTTTGTGCATGGGTGAGGGGTTGTCCCTCAGCCCGGTCTGCACCCTCTCCAATCTGGAACCCCTCGGGGGATGTCTGACTGCCGGTTTAGGCCCAATCCGACAGGGACATCCCTCTCACAATCTGGGACTACTGGCTCCTAAACGCTTGCCTGCCTGCCTGCCTGATTGCTCCTAACCGCTTCTGCCTGCCAGCCTGATCACTGCCTAACCACTCCCCTGCCGACCTGATTGATGCCTAACTGCTTCCCTGCTGGCCTGATTGCCCCCAACTGCCCTCCTTTGCTGGCCTGATCACCCCCAACTTCCCTCCCCTGCAGACCTGGTCCCCCCCAACTGCCCTCCCCTGCAGGCCTGATGCCCCCCCAACCACCCTCCCCTGCAGGCCTAGTCCCCCCAACTGCCCTCCCCTACAGGCCTGATCCCCCCCACCCCCAACTACCCTCCCCTAATGGCCTGATTGCCCACAACTGCCCTCCCCTGCCGGCCATCTTATAGTGGCCATCCTGTGACAATGTGAGGGCGGTCATCTTGTGGTGGCCATCTTGTTGCGGCCATCTTGTGTCAACATCATGCAAGAGCATTGCGTGAGGGTGTGACACCACCCAGGCTTTTATTATATAGGATTATTGTGGCAATAGTCCACTGATACATAATTCAAAGTTGCCAACACACAAAGCCTCGGCATTGGTACTGGCTGACCAAGAAGAATCTGGAGGCTCAACATCATGTTAATACAATTTGATAAATAAGGGACTCAAGAAGTTAGGCAATCGCCCAGCCAGTGTGGCTCAGCAGTTGAGCATAGCCATATGAACGAGGAGGTCACGGTTCAATTCTAGGTCATGGCACATGCCCAGGTTATGGGCTCCATCCCCAGTAGGGGCATACAGGAGGCAGCCTATCAATGATTCTCATCATTGATGTTTCAAGCTCTCTCTCTTCCTCTCCCTTCCTCTCTTTGAAATCAATAAAAACAAATTTTAAAAAATGTTTTAAAAAAGAAGTTAGACAGTCTTACTTAGACTCTACATAAGCATCCAGATAAATACAGTTATCTATATATATAAAAGGCTAAGCGACTATCTGACCATTTGACTGACCAGTAGGTATAATGCGCACAGACCACCAGGGGGCAGACGCTCCATGCAGGAGCTGCCGAGCTGTGGTGACTTGGCAGCAGTGGTTCTTGGGTGATGCACCCCAGAACCAGAGAGGAGGGAGCCCGATTCCTCACAGGGAGCCTGATTCCTCACGGGGTCATGCAATTCCACCTTCGGTCGTGGGTTATATTGTTCCTGGGGCACTGTTGGCCCCAAATCTGGTTTATTGTATACTTGCTTTTGCCTTCCACACCCTGTATGACAGCAACTTTGCAGAGTGCCCTCTCACACTCTGGGACCCCACATGGGATGTTGGAGAGCCAGTTTCTACCCGATCCCCACAGGCCAGGCTGAGGGACCCCACCTGCCAGAGGGACCCTGCTCACTCCACAGATGCCCTTCAAGCCACAGCGCTACCCCAGGTGCAGCCAGCCAGGGAGGGACTGTGGGAGGTTGGATCCAGCGCGTCTCTGGCCCATCTCGCCCAGTCTCACCCCACTGGCCACTTTCTAATTAATTTTCTTTCAATGTGCACGAATCCATGCACTGGGCCACTAGTTTTTACAATAAAAAAGTAATTCTCCACCCTACTCCAATTATTTATTTCTACCATGACACTTGAACAATTTTCTAATGGTGATTGTGGAAAAATAAAAAGAATGAAACAATGGTTCAAAAATCACTAAATACTGTACTTGCTGTCTAGGCTAATAGTGTTAAATAACTTTACCAGTGAAAATAATAGCATTTTTTGTGTTGCTTTTCAATAATATTGTGATGATTTAGCAAAAGTGATTGGAAATGTGAAATGTATTTATGTTCTGCAATTGTTTTAGAAATGATTGAAGTACATAAAGTTCTAAATCAAAATCAAGGTTAAGTACAAGACAACAGTAAGATGTAAACTTGTGATCTACCTAGCTACCCATAATAGTAGGTGCTCCAAAAACATTTTTAAAAAGCATTAATGAAAGGATAAAAATTCTTGTCCAAGTTCTGGCTTCTATATTTCATCAAAGTACCCTTATAGCAAAAAATGTGTAATGACCTCAACTTAGTTAGAAATTACCAGTGATATCATTGTTTGGATATTAAATAGTTCCTCCACCCTTTGGCGGACCTTAAATGGTACTTCATCATTCCATGGTAAAATGAAATGGTTCTGAATCAGAAAATTCCTACAATAACTACCCCAGTACTACCATGTGCCAGATTCAGGACCAAATGTTTTATATGCACTCATTCATTTAATTCTCACAACTGTCTTGTGGGATAAATACTACTATTCCTATTGTATGGATGAGAAAATTGACACTATCCAAAATAACTCTGGTAGGACTGACAGAGTTAGGATTAAACCCAAGTACCAGTATGTCTACTACCAATACTCCTAAACATTTAGAATTATATACACTGTCAGACAAATGACAAATTATTCTCAACATGGCGAGGTCCTTGACTTATGAGGAATTTCCTCTCTGAAATAAGAGCTGGAGAATCCGGGTCTATCTCTCAAGACTTTCTCTTTATCATCTCCCCCTCCCATAATGCACCCAACCATGCATGTTGGAGACTTAAACAGAATTGCTAGATGTAGGGTAACAGGAAGAAAACACCAAAAATCTTTAGAATGAAACTTCACATCTAACCCTTACTAAGGTAAAAACACCCTTTGATACCAATAAATAGTGAGCATTGACCTATTATATCATAGTAATGAAGAATCCTAATCAAGCATGAGAGAGAGAAAAAATATATATAGCTATCATATATATGTATATATAAAATGAAAATTGAAATTCTTGACTTTTCTGTTGCATAAAATAGACACTCAAATTTCTACTCTATTAAATTGAGTCAACTGAGGTCAAAGATGAAAAATAACCTCAGCACTTGAAACCAAGAATCACTTAATGTCACAATTTGAAATATTAGACAATTGAAATTTTGTTTGACATTATGATGTTCAGCTTATCCGTATTAATGAAGTAATTTTGGTTTCTAATTCAACAAAACTCCAGTTTATTGAATATTTACTATGTGTCAGCCAAATTTTTAGATGTTGTAGACATTAATTCTTCCCCATTTAACAGATGAGGAAACTGAGGCTTAGAGAAGTTAAATAAATCCTTCAAGATTACCCAGGCAGTCAGTTTATAACAATTACTCAATTACCTCTATACTGCATTAGAACCACACATTTTGGGGAATGTTAGAAATTCAAAAATAAAACTGGGCATTTAGGTATTTAAATAAGACAGACATGCTGAAGGTTTTCCAATAACTGAAGGCAATTCTAAATTTGATTTTGTTCTCCTTAGTTCAGTGCTCTGAGTTGTGTCTTCTTGTTTCTCTCCTGCCTTCAGAGTTTTCATAAAACAAGGACACATGGATTATATATTCCCCACCCTTCCTTTCCTCCACATAACTGGGTATTTCTTATGCTAAGAAGGGAAGAAAGAAATTCTGAGTGCCTGTCAGGGACTATCCTATATAATAAAAGGCTAATGTGCAAATTGATCGAACAGCGGAAATGACCAGTCACTATGATGTGCACTGACCATCAGGGGGCAGACACTCAATGCAGGAGCTGCCCCTTGGTGGTCAGTGTGCTGCCACAGGGGGAGCAGCGTTCAGCCAGAAGGCGGGCTGACAGCTGGCGAGCACAGCGGTGGTGGTGGAAGGGCTAAGGCTGTCCAACTGATGGCTTAGGCCAGCTCCCCATGGGGATGTCAGTTGGACATCCCCCAAGGGCTCCCTGACTGCAAGAGGGCACAGGCCAGGCTGAGGAACCTCCCCCACCCCCCGAGTGCACAAATTTCGTGCACTGGGCCTCTAGTAGTTAATGACACAGCATTGTGTACTTGAAAGTTGCTGAGAGTAAATCTTAAGCATTCCCACCACACCCACACAAAAAAGCTTTAACAATGTGAAGTGGTGGATGTGTTCATAATCTTGATCTTGGTAACCATCCCATAATGTGTAGGTAAATCAAATCATCACGTTGTATATTTATATATATGCATCTATATTTGTCCGTTATTCCTCGAAGTTAGAAAAAAAAAAAGAGTTCCCAGACAGAGATACCTGTGGGGCTGTCAGGATGGCCAACATTTGTTTGATAGAATGTATCTCACCAAGAATGAATTTCAATATTAGTTAGAATATTTTTTACCTCTACATACAAAGGGAGGCAAGTTTTCTTTCTTTATATGTCAGGATCCAGTATTTTAGTATATTTTTGTCCTTTCATTAATTCTAGGGTAGCAAGTAACAAAACAGGCAAGACTCATGAAATATAATCACCAAGCACTTTCCCCTACTATCTCCTTAAGTGGATAGGATGGGTTGGTGATTTTCTGGTTCCTAGAAAAAAACTCAGGCAGGCTCCATAAATTTTTTGGTTATACTCTCCTGGATCTCCCAGCCAGTAATTAATGTCCCATATCATGGAAAAACCATGTTAGTTCCATATCAAGACTTCTCTTCATAAGGCTTAAGGCTAATAACAGAGCTGGGCTCTTACAAGGAAGAAAGGGGTGATTTCACTAAATACCTTGGTTAGACAGCTTCCTACCCTGCAAACACAGTGTGTGACACTTAGACAAGTAAGTGAAGAGCTAAGTGGAAGCCTAAAACTTCTTACTTGATTGCTGTAATAATAAGATGAAATTATATTGTAAGCTTGGCAGGTGTTTAGAATGTGTTCTGTCTCTGTCTTTCTCTCATTTTCCCTTTCTCTCCCATGCTTTTGTGGATTTTTTAGAGACCCATACCTTAGGGTACCCTAGTGTAATAGAGCCTGAGGCAGGGATTCTTGTGTAAATTTCTGAGGGAAAGCTCTCAGAAAAAAATCTCTAAGGGACCGAGAGAAGCAGGATGGGACAGGAGGAGAAGGAGCTTGGCAAAGATGCCTCAACTGAAGTTCAGTCTCCACCTGATCCCGTTGTGAGCTGTGGAGGGTGCATTGCAACACTCAGGTTGTAGGGCCTGAGGAGAGGGGGCTGAGCTTTTATACCTCTGCATTTTTCAGTCACTGGCCATGGGCAGCCTCCAGATTGGTGCAAGGCATAAACTACAAGGCATCACTGGATGAGGGGGCTCCTGTCAGCCAAGGTCAGTCCTCCAGAGAATGGGGACAACTGTGACTTGCTAGCATCAGGTACCCACAATAGTTTGAAGATGGATGCACCTCCTCAGGTAAAAAAAGATGTGGACAGAGTATCAACAGCATTTGCTAACCCCACTCCTTAAACTAGAGCCCTTTTGCCTGCAATTATTTTAATGGCACAATGCATTTTCCTGTAACTCATTTTTCATTCCCCTTTCATCACTAAGCACAGATAATCCTAGCTTGTCTATGGTAGGTTCTGCTCACCCCTCTTAGTAGCCCCTTGGAAAGAATATAAGATTCCATGCTGGTCATAAGCTAGTCTAAAAATGGTCCTACTAAACCTGTCTCATTATACTACAGGTATGTGATGGGAATTGGAGAACATTATCAGTTCTCCCCAAGAGTCCTCCATCAAGCTCTGTTCTCCACTTTCTCAGCCTCTCCAAGCCATGCTTGGTGACGGTGATCTTCATGAAGAAATATAGCACCCATTATCTTCATGCCTTGGCCAAAACTGGTACATGAAGAGTCCTATTTTAACATCCTGATATATTAATTTAGAATAATTTCCATATGACATACTGTTCTAATGGATGGTGCACCTGTAAGTTACACAATTATATGGTACATCCCATTACCAGATTCAACCTCAGAAAAATCAATGTAATGATTTTGTGCCAAACTAGGTACTATTTTGTATGCTCTGTGAAATAACAAAACATTTCAAACAGCTTGTTAGAAGAAAAACTTAGTATTTGAAAAATACAATGTAAGTTAACCTAACTGTGAAATATTGGGGGGAAATACATACAAAAACTTGAAAATCTTGGATTTAAGCAACAACAGAGAAGTGGTGAGTATTGGGAACATAGTTTGAGAATTACTGATGTGCCTGGTTATACCAGTTGACAGCAGATACTTGTTCTCCAAGCTAGCTCCACAACTGATCAATACTGAGTCCAACACCTATCCCCATTTGCACACACAAAGTACATCTTATTTGACATTTTTCAAAACCAGTAAAAACATAATGAAGTGATTCTACTTGTAACTACCAAAAACTAGAAACAAACATTTCTCAACTGGGGAGTGGATAAACAAAGTTTGGTGTATACATACAATGAAATACTACTCAGCAACATAAAGGAATGAACTACTGTCAATGCAGCAACACCAGTGAATCTCAAATGTATTATGATTCCATTTTCATCACACTTTGGATAAGAAAAAATTATAGGGAAAGAAAATAAGTCAGTGCCAAGTTTGATAACAAAAGGGGACAAGGGAATTTGGGGGATATAGAACTGTCAATATCTAGATTGTGGTGATGGTTACAAAACTGTATACTTTTGATAAAATTTACAAAACTATAGACTTATAGAGGTAAATTCTACTGTATGCAAATTATACCTAAAGTTTAAAAAATTATACCTGGCCTCGCAATAAACCCATTGTTACATAAGCCCAAAATAACATTATGTAAAGTCAAAAATCTAAATAATATATTTATTGATAACTTTAAAAGTCCCTGTAAATTTTTTATTTGATAGCATCAGAATCTTTAATTCTAAGAGAAATTTCAAAATATTTTATCCTTAAAAATGTTTAATCGATGATGAATTACTCTTCATAATTACTGAATCCTAATCCATGCAGATCAGATTGGTAATTGTTGAAAACATGTTTAAAGTAGCCCTCCAAAAAAATCAATCCTAACTAAATACCTATTTCAATAGGTCCCACTGATTATTTTACGAGAAAGTCACTCACATATTGCATGTATTGGAGCTGTGCTAATGACCCAGCATCATATAAAAATCAAACTAAGCCAAACTTTTTCTGATTTCTCCATAGACATGCAGTTACAAAATATCTTTGTAGATTACATTTCTGGTACTGATACAGGACCTGGCACTTGGCAGGAAAAGGTTGAACTCAAGACCCATTTCTTTAACGAGCCAATGAAATTCATATATCACACTACATTGCTCACCATTTTCAAAGGCAATGTAAATCCATGGCAGGGAAAGGGCTGGAACCGAATCAAGAGTAACCAAGTCAGTAGTAAAGATTTTCTGTTTTTGACACAGTTTGTTCTCCAAGCTAGCTCCACAACCAATCAATGCTTTTCATTGGATTCACAGATGTAGTAAGAGAGTTAAAATCACTTCCTTTGCTTTGAGGCAAAGTTCAGTCAATATTAAGGTTAGCACAAAGGGATGTTTTCCAGGGGACAACTAGAAATAGCCAAATGAAGATTAAAATGCTTAAATATTTCGAGTGGAGAATGTATTACTTATCTAAGTTTTAATATACTCTATTTCAAAAGCATGCTTTACATAATATTGAGAATCTTCTGTATAACAATTTAATATATTTATTTTTAATGTTTTTATTGATTTTAGAGAGAGAAGAAGAGAGAGAGATGGAAACATCAATGACAGAGACTTCAATCGGCTGCCTCCTGCATGCTCTCTACTTGGGATCTACTTGTGCCCTGACCAGGAATCAAACCAGGGACCTCTTGGTTCATAGGTTGAAGCTGAACCACTGAGCAACACTGGTCAGGCAAAATTTAATAATATAATTTCTATATATTGCTGAGAAATATAGAAACTGAGTATAAACTTGAACAAATCCAGCTAATTCAATACACTTTAGCGAAAGGCTAAAAGCATGTACCTTGGTTCAGAGAATTGTATATATGTGAAATCACGTGCATTCTAAATGACCTTCAAGTCTGAGATCTCCTTTATGGGTGACATCACCATGTGTACATCTGTATGTCTCGGGGGCGGTGGTTGGGGGGGAGCGGCAGCAATTATCAAGCTACTTGGGGGCAATGACTTTATTTTCTGTCTCTCTGTTGCCCAGGCCCCTGGCACAGGTGCACAACATATAAGTTCAAACCAATCTGGAATGAATCAGTGAAAATGCATAAACGTTCACATAAAAATCATATAAGCATTGGTAGTGAGAGTTAACATTTATTGGTGTTAACCATATATGGTTACTACCTATATATTCCACACATACTGTCTTATTGAACCCTCACAACAACTTATGAAGTAGGTACCATTATCGTCCCCATGCAACTGAGTGAAATAATGTGGCTCACAGATAATACACGATGGAATTTAAATTCAAACCCAGTTTGTTTTTGGAATCAGTTATCCTAAGTACTTCACAATATTATCTTGCTGCTTATATTATAAGACTACAACATTCATAGGTAAGGTAGATAGACACAAATGCCATACTTTGCTCAACTTTTCCTTATAAAAGTATTATCATATGAGATATTTCACACTATCCTTTTAAATTTTCTTTCTAATTTGTTCAAACTGAAACAAATGATTATGTAAAAATCACTCGAGTACCTGGTTATTTCTAGACTTAGTTGATGAAACTATTCTCAGCAGATTATATTCATTTTATCTGCAAGTTTTAAATGACATGTTAGCCTTTCTGTCCCAAGTTTTAGGCTAAATATAGCAATTATGTTCTACAGGTGAAGGTCACTTTGGGGAATGCTCCATCTAAAAACTAGGCCTTTTAGAGATATCTATGGAAAGAGAATAAATGCAAAAAGATCTCTTTAAATTTTAGACTCAATATACAACTCTGGTTTGAGATACAACTCCTCTGTTTACCCATACATTTTAAGAAAGCATTTATTTAGTAAGTCGTGCTTCGTAGTATTCTCAGAGCAAACAAAAGCCTTCTGTTGGTAATATTTGAGTTTTAAAGCATAACATTTATTATAATCAAATTGAGAGAAAAAATTGACCAGTTTAAGTAAATGTTCTACTTATTAATGCATGGATTAGATTAATTTCCATAGTAATCTTCTTTTTTTACTAGAAGCTCAGACAGAAACAGAAAATAGGGTCTTTATGGACATTTTTTTGAAGGATTCCTTTATACTGACCAAAGGAAAAGTACAGGGAAGAAAAAAGCAACTGTTAGGTTGATTGCATTGATGGCCCCAAGTAATTGCCTCCTTGTATCTCTGTACTTTGCCCTGTGACTACTTTGTCATTTCTCCTATCAAGTGGTAGATTCTATTTCCCCTCTTCTTAAACCCAGTTGACCTATGACTTGCTTTACCCAGCAGAATACAGCCAAAGCGACATTGTGCCGGCTCCAATTTAGGCCCCAACATGCCTTCTACTCTCTCCATTTCTGTCTCTCTGCCCCGCTCCCTCCCTCCCTCTCTCTTTGTCTTTGTCACTCAAAGTCCAAACAGGCCAAACTCTTGAGGATAAGAGATGATTGGGGTAGGGAAGAGCTGAAGTACCCCAGCCAACAGCCAAACAACTCTTAGAACCAGAGCGATTTAGCAGACTCATGGCCGACCCCCGACACAAGGAAGCTAGACAAGACCAGAAAAACAACCCAGGGTAGCCCAGCTTAAATTACTGATTCACAGAATTGGCACTAAATAAATGGCTGCTGTTAAGTCACTAAATCTTGGGATGGATTTTTTTATGCGGCAATAGTTGATACAGTCTCTTAAGAGAAATACATGTAAAAATAATTCAAATAATATTTAAAAATTTGTATCAGACTTTAAAAAATTGACTATTTATGAAATAATTATACCCCAAGAAGAAAGTACATAGTCATTTAAATAATTTTTAAAATATGTTTTTTTATTTATTTTAGAGAGAGGGAAAGGGAGGGGGAGAGCCATCAGTTGCCTCCTGTAGGCAACCTGACCAAGAATCAAACCTGCAACTTGGGCATGTGCCCTGATCAAGAATAGAACCAGCAATCTTTCAGTGTATAAGACAACATTCAACCAACTGAGCCACCCCAGCTAGAGCCACATTGTCATTTAACATAAAGTATAATTATATAATCTTAATTTATTTCCCTTGATATATTTTTAATATATTCCTATTCTTAATAAACGTGTTGAATTGAACTGGATATCTGGTTGTCTTTAATAACTCAATGTTTTATGAGAAGAATATTGATAGAAAATCCTTAAGGCTCTGTCTGGATTCAGGAATAATAAGTATATGATGTATAAAATTTAAATTTAATATATAATTATTAAATCTTAGGGCAACTATAATGTTCTAAAAAAATTTAAACAAGAATGAGGGAAGTGACATTTATTGTCATTGGATTTGTTTTGTTTTGCTTTTGAGCAGTGATTCATGATAAGAACACTTTATATTTCCATCTAGTATTTGTGTAAATGCCTGTGTGTGTGTATTACTGGAAATCTTCTTGAAACATTATTTATCACTACTATCTCTAGTATTTTCTATTATATTCTGTTGTATTATATTCTACTGTTCTTTTTTTAAAAATGATGGTCTCTAACCAATAAACTCATTTCATAACCTACTCATGGGTCAAGACCTCTATCTTAAAAAACACTGGCTTTAGGAGTTAGTTTTCATCTGCTATAAATCAGTCATTGGAAAATGTTTTGATGATAAACTACTTGCTTTAGGGTTGAGTTGTTCTTTGCTCACAGTTAAGACTTTTTCTCCCTTCTGAGTGGCCACAGGTAGTTTTTCCAATATAGTAATGACAACGATTAACAACTGCCTAATGCTTTTGTGATTACAAAGCATTTTTCATACATATTGCCTCAAACCTCCAGTGGGTTAATTGGCAAAGGAAACACAATATTGTGCAATTAAGTTCAATTCTAGGTAGATCTATAATTTTATTATTTAAGATAAAGTGAACCTTCAGCAAGGAAGATACATTACACCAGTTTCCCAGGTCCTGGTAACACAGTTAGTTTTGAATGTGTGATTCGCAGGGATCTTCCTGAAAAGGCACACATTATTTGAACCCCAAAGCGTCTCATACTCATATAAAGTAAGTTAGCCCTGTTAGACAGCAGTTGTCAAACTGTTCAAAATTTACCACTTTGAACTATGGCCAAAAGAAGTTACAAAGGCAAAGATATGTAGAAAACAACTATATAAGTTGTATATAACTGGATTCTTTTTTTCTTGATAAGTATCCCTCCGAAAAGAGGGGCCTGATTTATAGTCAACTTCTAACAAAGTCACTAATGTTCCTGTATTTTGTTCTGTTTTATGGATTTTTAGAGATAAGGAGAGGGAGACAGAGAGAAACATAGAAGTGAGAGCAGAACAATGATCAGCTGCCTCCTGCATGCCCCCTACTGGGCCTCAAGCTAGCAATGCAAGCATGTGCTCTGACCTGGAATCAAACCAGCAACCTTTTGGTGCACGGGATGATGCCCAATCAACTGAGCAACACCAGCTAGGGCTAATGTTACTTTATTCTGAACAATATTTTGGAAATAGACCTTTGCCTGAAATTACCTCAATTAATCCTAGTTTGTATACTTTTAGAGGTTTATACTAGTAAAACATTATATATATATATATATATATATATATATATATACATAGCGCAAACGCTGTATGTACTTTAAATGGGTCTCTTCAGGGCTACTTTAAAAATCAATACAGCAAGTGATTTCACAGATCAACCCCTAATACATTCTGGCTTAAAGGGAAAAACACTATCCTAATTTATGCAAATGATATTCTTGGCTTGGCCTAAAATTTCTAGTGGTTTTATCATCCAGGGTTTCTAAAATTGCAGCATCTCAAACAATGTAAGTCAAAATGGGTAAGATTTGTTCTAGAAAACCCTGTTAGATGTCTCCCAAAGATGCCCCAGTGGTAACAAATGCAATGGGTTCAAAAGTCTCATGTAGTTTTGGTAAAAAAAAACAAAACACAATAAATTAAATTCCATGAAATAAGTAGGAGACAAAAACTATTCATATATAAAAGCCTAAGTGACCGTCCGACCATTTGACCATTGGCCTGGTAGCTATGACACACAATGACCACCAGGGAGCAGATGCTCCAACCAGTAGAGTAGGGATCCCAATTCCTCACAGAATCAGCCATGGGTTAGGTTGCTGCTGGGGCACTGTAGGCCCCAAATCTGCTTCACCCGCACCTCGGACTCAGAGATCAGTTTCAGCCCAATCCCTACAGGCCAGGCCAAGGGACCTCACCAGTGCATGAATCCATGCACTGGGCCTCCAGTATTAGTATGTGTGTGTGTGTGTGTGTGTGTGTGTGTGTGTGTGTGTATATATATATATACATATATATATACACACACACACACATATATATACATATGTGTGTGTGTGTGTGTGTGTGTGTGTGTGTGTGTGTGTATATATATATATATATATATATATATATATATATATGAAGCCTAAGTGACCATTTGACCGTTTGACTGGTAGCTATGACATGCACTGACCACCAGGGGGCAGACGCTCAACACACAAGCATGGAAACATGGAACAGACTGATGACTGATGAATCTCAGAGGGAAAGGGGAAGGGGGGAGGGCGGGAAGAGAATAACCAAAGTTCTTATATGCATACTAGAGGACTGGTGCACGAATCCCTCGGCCTGGCCTGCGAAGATCAGGCCAAAACCTGCAGTCTGACATCCACCAAGGGGTCCCAGATTGCGAGAGGTCACAGGCCAGGCAGAGGGACCCCATTGGTGCATGAATCCATGCACCGGGCCTCTAGTATTAGTATAATATAGCAGACACTATTATCTGTCAACTCAATACTCATCCCTTTTTCTTTCATTTAAGATCAGCAATGCATTCAGCCCCTGCAATGAATCCTTATTTGTCTAAACTGGTGATGCTCAAACCTGATGGCCAATTATGGTCACCTAGGGATAATTCTGGCAGCCTGGTATTGGTATAAGGGTAGATAAATGGATCAGAAGAGAGTCAATAGATATACCCCCACATATAAAGCCACTTAAAGGGGACTGTCCTAGATAAACTTGAACATGAGGTCACCTAAATATAAGCAAAGCAAAAGTATAATGTCACCTTAGATACTGTTTTATCTCAAGCCAATTGAACCCATACTAATTTTAGCCTTGAGAAGAAGACCTGGTGTAAATAAAGGTTGCTCCCTCCATTCACTTCTCTATCTAATGGTAGGTGGACTAACCAATGAAATTCTATACTCAATGCTCCATACTGCAGAGGAAAATGAGGAGGAAGAGGGTTAATCAAGTGAGGACTCAATTTGCCTTGGTGTGCTAATGAGGTATTATTAAAAGCCATCTTAGAAACACTGTGGGCCAGCTGTATTGCTTATGCATGAAACAACTATTTAATAAGATCAAAATTTCTCCAAAAGGAAGCTCACATTCATTTTAATGTTATATGATATCTCTGGACCAGAATTAGTCATTACCAATTTACAGGAACTGCTTTTTTCATCCTTTTTTCCTCTATTCTAACACTACGAACGCTTAATAGAAAGAAGGTGCCATATAAGATTTTCTGGGTGTTTAGTGGTCCCACACAGGAGTCACAAAAATGTAGACATAGTTTCCCCAGTGTAACCAGCAGTGTCACACCACCTGAGAGACCTAGGTGATTGTTCATACAAACAGGAAGAGCTCTGCCCCCACTGGAAACTGAGACCAGCAGCTGCCTAATGCCTAGAAACACCCTTGGAAGTCAGCTTGGTGAGGACAGTATCTTCATATTTATTCAGGCAGTGCTATCGGGAGCCCCAAGTTCCCCTCAGAATTTCATTTTTTCCTTTCCAGTCTATGATAAATGTACCACTCTAATAGCATTCTCTCATCATCCATATTTTCTTGCTGTCTGCCTTCCCAGTCTTGAGTATCTGGAGTTCTGACTGAGCCCTCAGTTAACACCATCCAGGCCCTTCAGAACTGTTTGCCTCTTCAAGGATCTTGCTTAGGGCAGCTGTCAGTGTTGACCCATCAGCGAGAAAATACTCATACCTAGACCCCTAAGTCTAGGGCAATAAGTATCTTTCATTCATAGCCATTCTCAATTCCAATCATCTTTAATGTAGAAAACAAATGACCTTAAACTTTGTCATCATAAAATCTATCCCAACTCTAAAAGTTTGGGAGGCAAGAAGACCTGAGGTCCAGTCTCACCCACAAATATGTAATGTGTGTGGTTAGGAAATCCTCTTTCCTGTTCTCTTAACCATAACAGATGACTCTTAGAAGGGTGCATATCCTTCTGACAAAGGCAGGCAAGTAAGATATGACCACTTTGAAGAGCATATACAGCTCTTTAGGACCTTACCTCCATCCAGACATGCCTTTCAGATGCTATTCCTTACCTTACATTTTGCTCTTCAATAAAACAAAGTCACTGATAGATTTTGGGAGCTCTGGCTGGCTTTTGTGCTTTTGACAGAATTGTTCCCCCTGCCTTAAAGGCCTCTCCAAGCTTTTATCCACCTGGCCAGCTCCTCTCCATGTTTGAAGGCTGCCTTCCCTACTATTCCTGGGCAGATATAAAGCCTTCCTACTTAAGAATTTCACTGAAGTTGGCCTAGCCCTTCATCAGAGGACATGTCTGATGTCTATAACATTGTTCTTATTTGTGTCTCATCTATAAATTCTGTGAGTAAAGAATTATGTCTTTTCAGCTCTGAATTCCTAGCAGCTAGCAAAGTCCCTGTCATATTGTTAGGACTCAATAAATGTTTGTGGACTGACAGCCTCCAAGTAAGATGAGATGTATCAGTTCTCTTGCCCCCCCTGACCTGCAGCCAGCAATGTCCCTTGTAAGCTGTTGGGCTCAATAAATATTTGTTGACTGGCATACAGAAAGGAAGATTAAATGCATTAGTTTACTGAAAGTTTAAAATGGAACTTCTGTAAAAATGTTACTGGGTTTTCTACTTTGATTAGACTGTATATTCGGGGATTTTTTTTTTTAAAGGCTTAAAAGATGGCAAAAGATATGATAAAGAGTATCTAATTACCAAGTACCTTACAGATGCAAATGAATTTTAAGGACAAGGTCACAGAATCCAACAGCTCACAAACAATAAAATATAATAAATGAGATATTTTAACACAAACAGAAGATCATAGTGGTTATCTATGCTATGTGATTAGTACATGATTTTCTCTTTCATCTACTAATGAAAATTTGCAGTTTTAAATCAGGACCATTAAATGAATAAGACTGTCTTTTACACACACCTTGAAAGCATCCTCTAAACCTGCATTGTCCATCCCAGTATCAGATTTTCAGATATGGGGTGTGGCCCATCAGATATGGACTGATAGCCTTAAGCTTAAATCCCAGTTTGCAACAGCTCCCTGTGTGTGGTTTTCCAACTGTTTCAGATATATGTACTCATTCTCAGACAATTCTACACTCAGTGCAATAAGCCAAGAACTGAAGTGACTTGGCCTGCGTATTAATAATTTGCACCTAAGACAAAGACAGTAAATCTCCAACACAGATAGAATTAAGCCTCAGTTCCTCAAGCTTCTAATCCACTGTCCTTATGGTCATAAATTGTGAATGGGTAACACTGGTAGCAGGAATAAGTAGGGGAAGTCATAGCTAATATGCTCAAAAAAGCACATCAGAGAGCTAGCACAGACAACAATCTGCCCATATTCAAAAGAAACAAATGGTAGTTTAAGGCCTCTGGTTATGGGACTTATGTACAAGTACACGCTGCCTCATCTTTGCTGCTTCAAACTTACATACATGGAGGCTCACATTTCAGAGTGGATGCCACTTAAAATGACAAAGAAGCACAGAACAAAAGGAAAATGAGCTGTCCATCTAGGATACTTCCTGCCAATGAAAACAGGTTAGAAGATGCCACATCATTTCAATAGGCTTCATAATTAAGTTTGAAATCTTGCTACCCTTCCCCATTCATGATTCTGGTTCCAGTTCTCATGCAGCTTCAGGCAAAGTTTTCTTTCCAATTGTTTCCAGTGATGACAGTTCCTTAACCCATAAGATTGTAATAAGAATGAAAAACCATAAATCACAGATTAAGTAATTTTACTAACTTACCTTCAAAATACTCAAAATTATTCATAAGTAATTCCTAATTTTTCATGAGATGCCAAAAAGAGGAACATTAGAAACAATTACATTTTATAATAGTTCATATAAGTGCCTTTTTTAGTATATCGAAGGGCTTTTTGGAGAATTTTTATTTCTAATAACTATTTCCTATTTAAATCAAACTCTCAGATGTTTTTTCATTATCACATTTTGTCAACTAAAAGACTATATTTAAAGATTTGTGAATCCAGAATATTTCATTTTGATTTTGATGAATATTCCTGAAACTCTTAGTATTACACATCTGAAAGGGGGAATTTCAAAATTCTTTCTGGATTCTGAAAATTTCCTAAAACTGTCCTTGCTTTGTTTTTTTTCTAATCTGCTTATTCTTAGAAGCTCTTGTTAAAACAAAAAGACTATACTCTTTCAGAAGTAAATCTCTCAGGTTAACCATTCTTTTAGGAGGAATAGTCCTATATGGCCTGAAAATTAATCACCCAGTGATCCCTCTTACAAGGGATTCAGCAAAGCTGATTCTTGAACACCAGCCTTCATCATCAGTGCTCTAATCAAATACCCAGAACCACGTGCAGACTGTGTCTGGCAGAAGATTGGAAAGACTAAAGCCTGACACAGATTTCCTGGGTGTTTGATCTTCGCAGAGAGACTTGTTTCATTTGGTTGAATATCTTTAGTAGCTACTCACAAAAATGATGTGTGACTTTGACCTAAGGTGGCCTTCCCATTCCCACCAGAAGGCAAACCCTTAACAAAAGTTGTGTTAACCTGGTCCCCATAAACTCTGAGAGGGTGCAGCAGACATTCTTGTTGCTCACCTAGATCTGCTGCCACCTCCATGCCTTCTGCAGGTCTGGGCATCCACCACATCTCTACATGCTTTGTTCCCAACTGCTTGCACACACAGCCTTGGGGGAGGGGGGGTAAGGAGGGGAGGGAGTGTTCTTGGGCCATTGGAGCTGCCCAATCAGTATAGAGAGCTGGAAATGCTTGGGAAGTTATATCCCACCAGGATAGCCCATAGTCAGTGACAGACTGGTGCAGGAGTATTCAAGGAAATCTCCCTGCCTCAAGGCAGGATATATTCTGAGGTGCACTTATGCTCCAGAGCATACCAGGGGATCATGCTGAGGCTAGGATTTCCCAGGAAATGGAGCCTTTATTTAGCTTCTTTCCTGTCTCTGGCCTGCTCCCACCACTCTGTTGTGCTTCTCTCCTTGAGTCCTTCCCTAATGCACACAACCTGAACCTCAGGTTCTGCTTCTGGGGACCCCAAACTAAGACAGGGGGCAGTCACCAGAGAAAAAGGAGTAAAAAGGAAAGAAAACTAATATTTATTTACACAGCATTATTCTTTCCAGACCCTGCACTAAGCGCATAACATGTATTAACTCACTGGATCTTACTCAAGGGTAATGCATGAATCATCTGAGCTATTAAAACACACACACACACACACACACACACACACACACACACACACACACACACACACAAAATCTAAAGCTAAGAAGGAGAAACATAAGGAAGTAGGCACAAGGATCCTCTACCCGTTGTCCTCACTTCTGTCATAAGAGGGGCATTTTCCCATTCTGCCCCTTATTTTCAAGAGTAATAAAAATAAAGACATACAATGGCCAACAGGTGCATGAAAAGATGCTCAACATCACTAGTTATCTGGGAAATGCAAATCAAAACCACAATGGGCCCAAGCTGGTTTGAGCATCGGCCCATGGACTGAAAGGTCCTGAATTCTATTCCAGTCAAGGGCATGTACCTGGGTTGCAGGCTCCATCCCCAGCCCTGGTCTGGGTGCGAGCAGGAGGCAATCAATCAATGTCTCTCTCTCACATTGATGTTTCTCTCTCTCTGTCTCTCCTTCTCCCATCCACTCTCTCTTAAAAGAAAAAAAAATCAATGCAAAAATGTCCTCAGTGAGGATTAACAAGAAAAAAAACAGTGAGATATCACCTCACACCTATTAGAATTGGCTATTATTGAAAAGACAAGAAACAGCAAGTGTTGGTGAGAATGTGGAAAAAAAGGGAACCCTTGTTTGCTGTTCGTGAGAATGCAAACTGTTACAGTCATTATAAAAAAAACAGCAAAGGGGTTTCTCAAAAAAATAAGATTAAAAATAGAACTACCATATGATTCAGCAATTCCATTTCTGGGTATTTATATTTAAAAAACACATCAACTCAAAAAAATATATGCAGCCCCGCATGTTCATTGAAACATTATTTACAATGCCCAAGATATGAAAGTAACTTAGGTGTCCTTCTACATATAAAATATTTTATATGAATGAATGGATTCTTCAATGTTGTATGTATACTACAGAATATTATTCAGTCATAAAAGAGAATGAATGATGGACCTTGAAGGCACTATGCTGAGTAAAATAACTCAGATAGAGAAAGATAAATACAATATGATCTCACTTATATTAGGAATAAAAAACAAACAACAAAAAACACAAGCTCATATATACAAAGAACAGATTTGTGGTTGCCAGAAGCAAAAGGTGGGGTGGAGTATGAAATAGGTGAAGGAGGTAAAAAGGTACAGATTTCCAGTTATAAAATAAATAAGTCAGAGGATGTAATGTGTAATGTACAACATGGTGAAAATAGTTAATAATAATGCACTGCATAATTGAAAGTTGCCAAGAGGGTAGATCTTTAAAGTTCTCATCACAAGAAAAATTTTATAACTAGGAATGGTGATAAAGATTAACTAGACTTGTCTTGGCAATCATTTCACAATATATACAAATACCGAATCGTCATGTTGTAGATGAGAAGCTAATATTCTATGGTTCAATTATACCTCAATAAAAAGAGTAATAATAAATATTTATTGAATTTTAACTACAATGTGACAGCCTAATATATATAAAATCTCACCGCTGTGCAACAGGATTTGAGAACAACAAGAGGTTGAGAGAGCCCTGGCCAATGTGGCTCAGTTAGTTGAGCATCGTCCCATGCACTGAAAGGTCACTGGTTTGATTCCTGGTCAGGGCACATGCCCAGGTTGTAGGCGCAATCCCTGGTAGGGGGTATAAAGGAGGCAGCCTACTGATGGGTTCTCTCTCATAGATGTTTCTCTCTCTCTAAAATCAATAAAAACATCTTTAAAAAGAAAGAGAGAGAGATTCTATATGGGTTTGTGTTATACTGCCTGAGGTTATACATATGTGCTAGAGCTGGAATATGAATACCAGTCTGACCAATTCCTGAATCAATTCTTGTATCTACTACTACTAGAGACCCAGTGCACGAAATTCATGCACTCGGGGGTCCCTCAGCCCGGCCTGCACCCTCTTGCAGTCCAGGAGCCCTCAGGAGATGTCCAAGCGGGCCTAAGCTGGCAGTCAGACATCCTTAGCACTGCCATGGAGACAGGAGAGGCTCCCACCACTGCTGCTGCCCTCGCCAGCCATCAGCCTGGCTCAAGGCTCCTGTGTGAGCTGCGCTCCCCCTGTGGGAGCGCACTGACCACCAGAGGGCAGCTCCTGCATTGAGTGTCTGGCCCCTGGTGGTCAGTGCACGTCATAGCAACTGGTCATTCCACCATTCAGTCAATTTGCATATTAGCCTTTTGTTATATAGGATGCCATATGACTAAAAACAAAAAATGAAACATCCCCTAAACAAGCAATAGAACATAATTTTCTAAGGTTCCTTATGCAAAGACACCATCATTTCTTTGCACCTAATCCCCCTAGAAGAAATGTCATGTTGAAAGGCTGAGTTAATAAATATATCATTTTAAGACTTCAAAAGAAAAATAGATATGGCTCCTAGAAAAACCTGGATCAAACTGAAAATCAAGCCAGACAATGTATATGGTCAAGGGTCAAGAAATTAAAAACAAACAAACAAAAAACACCTTGTATCTCAGTCCATGAACCTTGTATGAAACCTAGAGATATTTTCCTGTGCCTCAGTTTACTGATTTGCTAAATGTGTGTGCTTCTTTAGCATGATGGAGCAAGGATTCTGGGAACTGAGAGTACTAAGAGAAAATGCTAATGGTTCAGGAAGGGTACCTGTCTTGGAAAGAAAGTATGACAGTGTTCCTTGGGAAATGTACAACATTACAAGCCATCTGAGTTAGAGAATTTGGTTTTAACACATTGATTATATATAGCCAAATAGTCTTGCTCCTTTGAAAAGCCACAACATAATGCCATGTTCTCTGAGAAACAGAAATTAAAATCATAGAAGACCGAGGAACTTCAAGAACGTTAGGATGGCTCTCACGTGTAAAGGGATTTGATTCAATTTAGACATTCAGAGCCACTATCTCAGAAAGAAATTTCCTCACAAAAGAACACTAGCTGTTTGCAAACTGAAGAATAAAAATAAAGGAGGAATTAGCAGAAAACACACACACGCACACACAATACTAATAAGATATCAGTGTCTGGGCTCTACAGAATGAAAGTAGTAATAGTTTTTTTTTTTCTTTTCTATCCATGATGGATAAGATAATTATTATTTGTCAATATATAGTTTTGCCTTTCTGCCATGAGAGTTGGTGGTAATTCGCATCAAGCATCAAGTGGTTGAATCTGGGTTAGCCTTGAGACTTGCTTCGACTCAAAGAATGTGGTAGAAGCCATGGTGTGCCAGTTCTAAGTATAGGCCTCAAGAATTCTTGTATGTTTCCATTCTCCCTCTTGAAACCATTTGACCACTATTTGTATAAGCCTGACAAAACCTGAGAGTACCATGGCCAGCTGCCCCCACTATCACTGTAGTTAAGTCAGGAAACCTCCATAGTAGCACTGCCTAGCTGATTCAGCTGCTAACCACAGATGCTTGCAGGGGCCCAGAAGGAACCAGAAAAACATCCCAGCTGATCCCAGACTCATAAAATCATAACCCAAATACATGGTTGTTGTTTGAAGCCACTACATTTGGGATGGTTTCTTACATCTAAAAAGCCACCCGGCACACATCTCCTCCTTTGTTTTTAAATTCTAATACTCTTTATGATTGACAATCATATCATTTTCTTGAGAACAATTATTTTTATGATACCTATGAATACTCATGTATAAAATAAAATGTCCAGTGAAATCAGGTTTGAGAGGCAACGTCACATGGTATTTAAAATCATAGGTTCTCAAGAGGCACATGCAGGATTTGAATCTGAGATCTCCTGCTGACCTTGTGTAAGTTACCTTAACTTTTCTCATCTGGAAGTCTGCAAAAAAATAATAACATACAGCATGTCATTTTATTTTTGTGAAAATTAAAAAATATGCTAAAAGCCCTTAGAAAGGTGCCTCACATACAGCCAGCACTAAACATAAGCAAGCTGTAATCGTTAACAGTTGCAAAACTCTTCCCATCATGCCAAATATGTATACTGCTACATACCATCTTTTTGGTTCTTATAGCTTCCCTGTAGTGTGGGGGGACAGGTATAAATGTATCTCCCTTTGACAGACGAGGAGATACGGGCTCAGACAATATAAGAGACATAACCCTGTTTCAGAGTCCAAAACTCTCTCACTGAAGTGCACTAGAGACCTGCCCAACCAAAACCCATGCACAAAACATTGGCTGAGTAAATTATAGTCTATTCATTCACCCAGTGGATTATGAGGCCACCATGACATACCAATTGATCTGAAGGGGTTTTCATTAAGTTTTATTGGGAGGATTAAAGCAAGATGCAGGAAAGTGTGTATGATATACCATTTTTATAGCACAAAGACAAAGAAATCTGTACTTATCTATGAATGTGTGTGTGGGAGTATACCTATACTTATATACCCACACACATTACTATCTATGTATATATAATTGTGCCTTATTGTGTGAGTTGAAAAAATTATGTAAGACACACAGTAGGTTGTGGCAATAAAAGAAGTGAAATAGTAAGAAGAAACAGGGAGAGCATCTCCCCAAACCCGCAAAAAAAAAAAAAATACTGCACTAGAAAACCCTACAGGCACATATATACCAGTAATACTATTTACAGAAATGGTTATGTAAAAATATAGATATAGAATTTTTTTCAATCTGCAATTAGCAGAATACATGGATGAGAAGGGCTGCTATATAGTCAAATAAGTTACACCAGATTCTCAACTGCATGGGGGTTGAGAATCTGGTATAACTTATTGTACTCAATCTGCATTTTTACCATATTGTCCTGTCCTATTTATCCTACAAATAGTTTTTTTGTTTGTTTTTTATTGAATTTA